>NC_137045.1:22831384-23148884 GCF_032717465.1 Coenobita brevimanus | reverse complement strand
TCAGTTGTATGCCATATTTCTAGATATACAACGTGGAACAGAGTATGCTTAACTCTGTGTAATTCTCTGTTAATGTGATGACATTTGTTACCAAAACAGATTATCTATTCTACTCATTGTTGAGGGATGGTGATATGGCTTAATCGAGGTCTCCTTTGATGAACAAACACACATAACTTACGCAAGTCATTTAGGTTACCACTTTCTGCCATTCTCCTGATCCACTTCATCACAGTATTGGTTGATAGGCCCACCTCATGTGCGATAGCCCATATCGACCAACCGCTATCACGAAGAGTGATAAAACTGGCTTTGAGGGCCAACCTCTCGTCTCTCCGGTTCATGGCTGATGTAGTATCTGATAACCTACAAAGTAGTGGGTGACCACAACACCTCGGATGAACACACACACACACACACACACACACACACACACACGAAAGAACAAGTGAACAGCTTCTGAACCACACCCGCGCGCAGCGGTAACTTTGCAGGGGCCGACCGGAAATGATCCGAAACCTTGTCTCCTCCACGCCAGATAGGTTAAATGCAGTCATTGAGAAAGAGGGAGGCTGGATGAAATATTAGATACCAATACTCTGATGCTCTAAAAGGTGTGACATTTAAGTAATGCATTTACTTATTTATATATACCCACACTGGAGTAAAAAGAATACAACTAATATAAATATAGATATATATATATAAAATGTGTCTGTGGTGTGAGGAATATGTTTTTTTTCTATTCATCCTTTTGTGGGAAATGTATGGGGGTTATTGCAGTCATGTTACCATTCCATTATGTATTTCTTTCGTGTTATTACATGAAATGAGAAATGGTTTCCTATTCCTGCAGTAAATATCTTTGCTTTGATTGTCGCAATTCCCCCGAATACCATTATTTGTTGTGCAAGCAGTAAATATCTTTGCTTTGATTGTCTCAATATCCCAGATTACCATTATTTGTTGTGCAAATATCACTGATAACAAGGTGGAACACCTGATACTTGTAACAAATATAGTATTGAAATGTTATTACGTGATCCACTCAGTGTGACAACTTAAAGGGACTCGGTCATACAACCATGATATTGTGAAATATCCATACATTCCTATAATGCATTTATTACTGCTAAATAACTAATAGGCAAACCCGCAGTAAGTAGAGGAATTTACTAATGCATTAATCTCACATCCGTAGCAAATTGTTGAGGAGGTGAATGATGGACAACAAACCACGTAACATATCTCTTCATCTTTGAAGCAATATGTAATCTATAGTAGGTGGAATTATTTCAGTAAAATTTATTCCGTGCTGTATTACCATATGTGCAATGATACTGTCCATCATTATTGTTCATATCCCACCCATCTCTTTTGTCATGATCTCTCGTTTATAAGAAACAGTTCCATTTTCAGTTTCAATGTGTTGGGAGGGCAGACTGACTCAACTACCTGTTGTTCAGTAAGAGTACAGCAAGCCAGACACCCTCCATCACAGGTGTCTCAGGGAATCATGAGCATGATTGTACACGATCATTAAATAATCACTTAAAATTATATGTTATTGTTTTAGACACCAAAAGTGTATAGAAGTGCAGCTAAATAGTTGCAGGCAGGTACATCCAAGTCTAAGAGCAAGTCCAAGCCAAATAAAGCCTTAGATAATGCCCAGAAAAATTCGTATAATTTTGCCTTGAAAAATTCGGAGTATTGGGATATTCGGATTATTGGTGGTAGGATTGGAGGACTTTTACTATATATATATATATATATATATATATATGTATATATACAGTACTGTATGTTTTTTTATTCAACAGCTTTGCAAGTCAAGGTAATACTGCATCTTTTGGAGGTTTAGCTCAGCAGTCAGCAAATCAGCAACAAAGTGGCAGCCCCTTTGGATCTGGTGCCAATATGTTTGGAAGGTACGGTAACTGCTTTTGGAATTTGGTATTTCTTAATACAGTATTTCAGATCCATTTACTAAGAAACTGTTGTTTTTAAACATCATTAGAGACTTATGTTCTAATTTTCCTACATATATTTTAAGCCCACAGTGTCACCACTAACCACTGTGTTGCAGAAGGGCAACTTCTCAGTGGACCATTGAATAAGGCACTGGTTGTACATGGAACTCTGCCATTGCTGCAAACAGTGTTTCATATAAAATGAGCCACTGTACTTTCCCACCTTCCTAGATTGACCGAGTTGCAGCAAACAGTGTTTCATATAAAATGAGCCATTGCACTTTCCCACCTTCCTAGATTGACTGAGGTCTACATGTTTGCAGACAATATTAGGATTGCTAGGTCATTTTCCAGTGGTGCAGCATTTGGTGTGTACACCAAACACCACAGTTCCTTATATTCATGTTGATTTTCTTTATTTATACAGTTGTCTAAGAGTTACTCTTTTTTGAGAATACCGTTTTGTCCTTTGGAATTGATATTTTACCGTGGTAATGAGGATTTTTTTTTTTTTTTTTTTTTTTTTTTTTTTTTTTTTAAATACAGCTAGCTTGGCATTTCAGGCTTGATAACTCCTATCCCTGTTTTATTATTATTTCGTGCCTGTATAGAGTTTCCTAAGGCTAGTTTTAACTTGTAGGATGCATGTGCTTGGTATCATGTGGATGGGTTCAGTCCCACCCATTGTTAGATGTCAAAGCTGGGAATAGTGCCGCTATTAGTAGTGGCGCTACATAGCGCTGCTACTATTTTAATAGCGATGGTGGTAACGCCATTACTTTTTTTAACCAGTAGTGGAACTGAGAGCGCCGCTACTTTTTGGCTGTACCTACAGTATGCGTTACCGCGCTCCTCGCTACTCATGCGACGAATACAGGTCCAGAGTCGGTGGGTACATACAGATATGCCGACGGTTTGGTTGTATTTATTAATGACGAAAAATAATACTTTCTTCAATTCTGTCAGTTAATGATGTTTGCTCCACATTATATCAGTAGTTTATTGATTATTATTTATTAGTTATGCATAATAATTAGACAGGAATTTGCTGGTTAATTATCTATCTATCTATCCATCTATTGCCAGACGCCGCAATCCCTTACGGGGTGGCCACAAACAAATCTCCTCCATGTCGCCCTGTAACCCGCCATTTCACCGCCCTGCTCCCAACTCGCACCCCCCTCTCTCATATACCTCTCCACCCCATCCCTCCTTCTCATCCTTGGCCTCCTCCTCCTCCCTCTCCCCCCCTCCACCTCACTCACATACACTCTCCTCATCAGTCTCTCACCTTCCATCCTCTCCACATGGCCAAACCACCTCAGTGCATTCCTCCTAATGCTTCCTATCACATCCACATCCACACCACACTGCTCCTTTATATCCTCATTTGTCAGCCTATCTCTCCATGTGACTCCACAGGCTCCTCTTAAATAACTCATTTCCACTGCTCTCACTCTTGATTTGTGTCCTTCCAACTATGTCCAAGCTTCACTTCCATACGTTAGAGTTGTATCACAATACTGTCATGTAGTAACTTTTTCACTTCCATGCTTACTTCCTTGTTTCTTATCACTGCTTTCAAGGAACCAGCAACCTTTCTTCCTTGTTGTACCCTTTCAAGCACTTCATCCTCCAAACTTCCATCCTTACTCATCACACTACCCAAGTACTTAAACGTACTCACTGTTTCCATTTCCTCACCATCCAACCTCGCTGTACATTCACTGACTTCACCTCTCTCAAAGACCATCACTTTACTCTTCCCTACATTCACCTTTAGATTCCGTTTCTTACACACTCTCCCAAACTCATCCACCAAGCCTTGCAGCTCCCCTTCGTCTTCATTCAACAACACAGTATCATCTGCAAACAAAGGTACAGGGAGTTTCCAAACACTACCCTCTCTCACCAGGGCCACTCCAACATCCACTGCACCACCTTGTACCTCTTTTATTACCCCATCCATGTACAGATTGAACAACCATGGAGACATGACATCCCTGTTTTAATCCAATCTTCAAAGCAAAAAATTCACTCAGTTCACCATCCACATGCACTGCAGCCTTAGCACCATCATACATACTCTTCACAGCATTCAACAACTGCCCATCCACTCCATAAATTCTTAATACTTTCCACAATCCTTGTCTATCCACTCTGTCATATGCTTTCTCCAGATCCATGAAAGCCGCATACAACTTCTCTCCCTTCTCTAGAAACTTTTCCACTAAAGATCTAAGAATGAATATCTGATCCACATAACCTCTCCCCTTCCTAAAGCCTCCCTGTTCTTCTCCAACTAATTCCTCTGTTCTTTCCTTAACTCTGTCAGTAAGTATCCTACCATACACTTTTCCTGTTACACTAAGAAGACAAATGGCCCTATGATTACCACACACTTCTTTTTCCCCTTTTCCCTCGTCTATCTATCTATCTATTGCCAGACGCCTCAATCCCGTTTGGGGTGGCCAAAACAAATCGCCTCCAAGTCGCCCTGTCCCCCGCCATTTCACTGCCCCGCTCCCAACTCACACCTCCCTCTCTCATATACCTCTCCACCCCATCCCTCCATCTCATCCTCGGTCTCCCCCTCCCTCTTCCCCCCTCCACCTCACTCACATACACTCTCTTCGTCAGTCTTTCACCCTCCATCCTCTCCACATGGCCAAACCACCTCAGTGTGTTCCTCATAACGCTTCCTATGACATCCACATCCACACCACAACTCTCCTTTATATCCTCATTCGTCAGCCTGTCTCTCCATGTGACTCCACAGGCTCCTCTTAAATAACTCATTTCCACTGCTCTCACTCTTGACTTGTGTCCTTCCAACAAAGTCCAAGCTTCACTTCCATACGTTAGAGTTGGTATCACAATACCGTCATGTAGTAGCTTTTTCACTTCCATCCTCACTTCCCTGTTTCTTATAACTGCTTTCAAAGAACCAGCAACCTTTCTTCCCTGCTGTACCCTTTCAAGCACTTCACCCTCCAAACCTCCATCCTTACTCATCACACTATACAAGTACTTAAATGTACTCACATTTTCCAATTCCTCACTATCCAACCTCGCTGTACATTCACTGACTTCACGTCTCTCAAAGACCATCACTTTACTCTTCCCTACATTCACCTTTAGATTCCGTTTCTTACACACTTTCCCAAACTCATCCACCAAGCCTTGCAGCTCCCCTTCGTCTTCACTCAACAACACAGTATCATCTGCAAACAACAGTACGGGGAGTTTCCAAACATTATCCTCTCTCACCAGGGCCACTCCAACATCCACTACCCTACCTTGTACCTCTTTTATTACCCCATCCATGTACAGATTGAACAACCATGGCGACATGACACATCCCTGTTTCAATCCAACTTTCAAAGAGAAAAATTCACTTAGTTCACCATCCACACGCACTGCAGCCTTCGCACCATCGTACATACTCTTCACAGCATTCAACAACTTCCCATCTACTCCATGTATTCTTAATACTTTCCATAATCCTTGTCTATCCACCCTGTCATATGCTTTCTCCAAATCCATGAAAGCCGCATACTACTTCTTTCCCTTCTCTAGAAACTTTTCCACTAAAGATCTAAGAATGAATATCTAATCTACACAACCTCTTCCCTTCCTAAAGCCTCCCTGTTCTTCTCCAACTAATTTCTCTGTTCTTTCTCTAATTCTGTCAATAAGTATCCTACCATACACTTTTCCTATTATACTAAGAAGACAAATGTACAAGGGAATAATTATACCTGACTTCCAATCCTCTGGGACTCTACCTTCCTCCCAAGCCAATCTGCATATCTTCCACATCCATTCTACTACTATCTCTCCCCCATGCTTCACCATTTCACCACACACGCCATCAATTCTTGGAGCTTTCCCCAATTTAACTTTCTTCATTGCTTCCACAACTTCTGTCCTATTGATTTCTTCCTGTCTTCTCACCTCCCTCCTTCCCCCAGCCACTTATACTCGCATTCCTTCCATCCTCTGTGTTTAACAATTCCTCAAAATGTTCTCTCCACCTGTTCACTTTTTCTCCCTTCTCGACTAGTAATCTACCATGTTTATCTTTCACTCCCCTGCTAATTTCACTGCCACCCTGTCTTACTCTCTTCACCTCTTTCCAGAACATTTTCTTACAGTTCCTCCACTTTATACTCAAATTCCTTCCAAATTCCTCATCCACTCTCTTCTTACTCTCTCTTACTAATCTTTTCACCTCTCTCTTCCTTTCTACATATAACTCTCTCTTCTGCCTCTAAACTTCTTCCACGCCCCTATTTCTCATCCATTCATTGTATGCTTTCTTCTTTTGTGCTACTGCCTGCCTTACCTCGTTATTCCACCACGCTGTTCCTTGCACCCCCCTTCGTCTTCTCTTGTCTCCACACACCACATCACATGCTGCACATATTTCTTCTGTGAATATCCTGCACACACCTCCTACATCCCCCATCTGCTCCAATTCATATTTACCCAATCATTCCACTACTTCTCTCTTATATTCTGCAATTTTCTCATCATCTTGTAAGCTTTCCACTCTCCTTGCAACTACTCATTCTTCCCATCCTTCCCTTCTTCTATTTCTCCATCTTACTTGGATCTTGATACTGGCCACCACCAAGTAGTTGTCAGAAAGTCC
This sequence comes from Coenobita brevimanus, assembly GCF_032717465.1. Classification (NCBI taxonomy): domain Eukaryota; kingdom Metazoa; phylum Arthropoda; class Malacostraca; order Decapoda; family Coenobitidae; genus Coenobita; species Coenobita brevimanus. The sequence goes on along the minus strand of NC_137045.1, from coordinate 23,142,254 downwards.
ACTCGCCCAACCTCTGTAAGCTAATTATCAATCATTTAAATTAAGAAAAGATAAGTAAAAATGTTAGCTAGATGTGGGCAACACACACACACACACACACACACACACACACACACACACACACACACACACACACACACCGCTCGCTGGTGCAGTTGTAACGCTGTCGCTTGCCAACTGGTGGACGGGAGTTCGTGCCTCGCTCAGGTTGCGAAAAGTTTCACTGGCGAAGTGGGTGGTTACTGTCCCCCTAGAGCAAGGGGACAGGTGTGTGCGTGTGTGAAGGTCACAGCCTTGCCCTTAGATCGGACTATATGAGCTCTCAGCTCCCTTCCGGGAGGGTAAAAGCTGACGATCGCGACCATCAAAGTGATCCTGACCGACCCGGTGAATTACACACACACACAGGTGAATGAAGCTGTGCAGAGCTACAAAAATGATGTAGGAACCACGTATGCTGAAATGGTGAAAGTAAAGAAAGACTTAGAAACAAGGGTGGAGGAAAAAAGCATTAAAAAGGAAGTGAAAAGAATAATCCAAAACAATCCAAAGTTAGTCAGAGATTCAGTAGAGATAAATAAATCAATAGTAATCACTGGTATAGAAGAGGAAGAAGTTAAAAACAAGATCACTAGAGACAAAAAGGAGATGGCAAATGTAATGAGCTTACTGAAAGAAGTATCAGAGGAAATCTGTAGTAAAGACATAGAGGAACAGAAAAAGGTTAGGGAAATACGAGAAAAGCAAGACAAGACCTCTAAAGGTGACTTTCCAGAGTGTAAACACTGTGGAAGAGATACTAAAAAATGCAAAGAATCTTATGGAAAAAGAGGAGTTCAAAAATGTATGGATAAAAAGATGCCTAACACAAGAGGAACTGGAATTACTGAAAGAGAAAAGGGAGGAAGCAAAAACAAAAAATGAGGGAAGATCAGAAGAGGAGAAGAAGAAATTTTTTTACAAAGTAATAGGATTGCAGGTACGAAAGTGGTACACAAACAGGATGGAAGAAAAAGGAGGAAGGTAGTAGAACCATGTCATGACAAGTATATAAACAAGATGATAAAGTTGATGTACTCAAATGTGGATGGAATGGTATCTAAATTACTAGAGATGAATGATTATGTCATTGAAAATGAACCACAAATAATATGCCTAACTGAGACAAAATTAACACCAAGGATATCCAATGACATACTAAACTTAGAGGAATACAATATATGGAGAAGAGACAGAAATTTAAAAAAAGGAGGAGGAATTATAATATTAACTAAGAAAAATCTAAGAGTCAAGGAAATAAACCTAGATATACCATCACAAGTAGAGCTGATTGCAGTAGAGATCGACACATCTGAAGGTAAAGTAATTGTAGCCAATTTGTACATGCCACCCAGATCAAACACATGGGAAAGAGACGAATATGAGGACCTGGCAGAGAGTACAATTCAGAGTATGAGATCATTGCTACATAAAATGGAAGAGAAATCGGAAAGAATTATACTAACTGGGGACTTCAATACAATTATGAATTGGAATACTCTAGATATAAATAGCCAAGAAAGCTGTTGAGACCAAAAGCTCCTGGATCTCATACAAGAGTTTTTCTTAACGAAACATGTGAGGGAAACCACCAGAAAAAGAGGACTTGATGTACCTTCAGTGCTAGATCTAATATTTACTACGCAAGAAAATGACATTGACAGTTTTATATATCACCCTCCACTCGGCAAAAGCGATCTTGGAGTACTAAATTATAACTTCAGGATAGCATATGACATAGTAAACAGCAATGACAGTTACAAAAAGAGCCTAAACTATAAAAAGGGAAATTATCAAGACCTAAAGAAGTATTTCTTAGAAGTTGATTGGGAAAATAAGCTTAGAGGACAAGATTTAAATGCTGCATATAAAAAATTTTGTGAATTTTATGAAATAGGAGTCCAGAAGTACATCCCACAGCACAAAGAAGCAGATAAGAAAATACAGAAATGGTTCAATACAGAATGTAAAAAATCAAAAGAAAGAAGAGATTTGTTGTGAAATAGATACAGAAGACACAATAGTGAAAGGGCGTATAATAATTACAAACAGGCAAGAAACGACTATACAAGAATAAGGAGGGAAGCCCAAAAACAGTTTGAGGAGGATATAATAAATAAAAGTAGTGATCAACCAAAGCTGTTTTACAGCTATATCAGAAGGAAAACCAAAGTAAAAGATATAATACAATCCATTACGGACGAGGGAATTACTTATACACAAGAGAAAGATACTTGTGAAGCACTAAATAAGAATTTCCAATTAGTCTTTACAGAAGAAAAAAATTTTGAGAGGGACTATGTGGAACACGCATGTCCACACATACTACCAGATATACAAATAGCAGAAAAATTAATACAGGAGGAGTTAAGTAGATTAGACAGAGGAAAAGCAAGTGGTCCTGATGAAATTTCATGTTGGGTATTACGAGAATGTGCAAAGGAGTTAAGTAAACCATTATTTTTAATTTTCAAGAAATCCTTGAGTCAAGGTAAACTACCTGATATTTGGAAAAAAGCAAATATAGTCCCCTTATTCAAGAAAAGAAATAGACAAAATCCTCTCAACTACCGACCAGTATCACTGACCAGTGTTGTAAGTATGGTATTAGAAAAACTTATAAGAAAAGCCTGGGTAAATCATCTAGAAGAACACAGTATGATAACAGAAAGACAGTTTGGTTTCAGAAAAGGAAAATCATGTGTTACTAATCTGTTGAGCTACTATGACAGAGTAACAAACACAATACAGGAAAGGGAAGGATGGGTGGACAGTATCTATTTAGATTTGAAGAAAGCTATTGACACAGTACCACACCAAAGACTTTTATGGAAACTGTACCATCAAGGAGGAATTCGAGGCAAACTGTTTTGTTGGATGCAAGACTTTCTCATAAAAAGAGAAATGAGAACAGTACTAAGAGGAAACTACTCATCATGGAAAGAAGTGACTAATGGAGTACCACAGGGTTCGGTGCTGGCACCAATCATGTTTTTAGTATATATAAATGATATAAATAGTAACACTGGAAATTTTTTATTTATTTATTTTTTTTTTTAATGCGAGGAAGAAGGAACCAAAGGCCATGAGCCCGCAGTAACAGTTCTCTCCAAGAGAAAAACAAAATACAATAGAGAGCCAAATTCAAGATCCGATCATTTTGAGATGCCTGGACACACTGCGTTTGAAAGACTGGAGATCATAGGCAGCAGGAAATACAGATAGAGGGAGACAGTTCCAGAGCTGACCTGTTGCATAAATGAAAGACTGGGAGTAACGGTTAACTCTTGCATTAGAGAGTTGGACAGAAAAGGGATGAGAGTTTGCTGCCAGACGGGTGCTACGCGCCCGTCGTAGAGGTGAAGAATGCAAGCAGACAGTTCAGAGGAGCAGTGACCATTAAAGTAGCGATAGAAAAGAGATAAAGATGCAACAGTGCGGCGAAGAGACAGAGCTTGAAGGGAGTCAGTAAGAGGAGGAGAGTTAATGAGACGAAAAGCCTTTGACTCCACCCTATTGAGAAGAGCTGTATGTGGGGAGCTTCCCCACACATGAGAGTTGTACTCCACACAGAGGCGGATGAAACCCCTGTATAGAGTCAACAATTGTGCAGGGGTAAAGAAAGAGCGGAGTCGGCTTAGCACACCCAATCTCTTGGAAGCAGATTTTACAAGAGATGTAATATGATCTTTCCAAGATAAGTCCCGAGTAAATTAAACCCCAAGCATGTTCAAGGATGATGGAGGATTAAGCTGAATATTATTAAACATTAATGGGTATACGTGTGGAAGATTTTGTCGGGTTGATAGGTGTAAGAACTGAGTCTTAGATGCATTAAAGACAACCATATTATTTTTACCCCAGTCAGAGATACAAGCCAAGTCAGACATTAGGTGTGCCATAGCCTCATCCCTTGTTTCTTGAAGTAACTGTTGGGATGGGCGTTGTGGGAACCGAATGGAAAGGTGAAGGGTGGAGTCATCAGCGTATGAGTGGATAGGGTTAGATGTACAGCTTAGAAGATCATTGATGAATAAAAGGAAGAGAGTTGGTGATAGGACAGAGCCCTGAGGAACACCACTGTTGATAGATCTAGGAGAAGAACGATGGCCATCTACAACAGCGGCTATAGAACGACCAGAAAGGAAGCTAGCGATGAAGGCACAGATAGAAGGATAGAAACCGTAGGAGGGCAGTTTGGAAATTAAAGATTTATGCCAGACTCGATCGAAAGCCTTTGAGATGTCAAGTGCAATGGCAAAGCTTTCGCCAAAGTCCCGAAAGGAGGATGACCAGGAGTCTGAAAGGTAGGTGAGAAGATCGCCAGTGGAGCGTCCCTGACGGAACCCATACTGACGATCGGAAAGAAGGTTGTGATAGGAAAGATGCCTTAAAATTTTTCTATTAAGAATTGACTCGAAAACTTTTGAAATACAGGACGTTAAAGCAATTGGACGATAGTTGGAGGGTTGGGAGTGGTCACCCTTCTTTGGGACTGGCTGAATGAGAGCAAACTTCCAGCAAGAAAGAAAGGTACAAGTTGACAGACAAAGGCGAAAGAGTTTGCCTAGGCAGGGTGTAAGCACAGAAGCACAGTTCTTGAGAACAACAGGAGGGACCCCATCAGGCCCATATGCCTTGTTAGTACTGAGGCTAGTGGTGGCAGAAAATACATCAACTGAAGAAATTTTAATGTCAGCCATGAGGAAGTCAGAGGGGGGAAGAGATGGAGGAACAGCACCGGAATCGTCTAAGGTGGAATTGGAGGAGAAAGTCTGTGCGAAGAGATCTGCTTTATCAGTAGAAGAAATAGTTACAGAACCATCAGAGTAGAAAAGAGGAGGGAAGGATGATGAGGTAAAGTTGTTAGAAAGATTTTTGGCAAGGTGCCAGAAGGAGCGGGAAGAATTCGAGTTGGAGAGTTGAGAGCATTTAGTATGGATGAAATTATTTTTAGTAGAGCGAAGAACAGACTTAGCACGATTCCGGGCAGAAACGTAAAGATGATGTGATTCAGGGGTGGGTTGGCTCCGGTACCTTTTGTAGGCCTTCTCCTTGTTGTGGACAGCATTAGAACAAGCGTGATTAAACCAAGGCTTTCTTGCGTTAGTCAAGGGATATGAGAAAGGAATGTATGCTTCCATGCCCGAGAGAATAACCTCCATAATGCGCAAGGCACACTCAGATGGCTCACGGCCATGGAAGCAATAATCATTCCAGGGAAAATCAAAGAAGTACTGCCTGAGGGCCTCCCAGTTCGCAGCTCCAAAATGCCACAGACGACGTTTCCCTGGAGGGTCCACAGGCCGTACCGGAGTGATAGGACAGGTTAAGGTAATAAGGTTGTGATCGGAGGAGCCCAACGGAGAGAAAAGATTAACAGAATAAGCAGAAGGATTAGTTGTGAGGAAGAGGTCAAGTATGTTGGAGCTCTCTCCAAGGCGGTCAGGGATACGGGTAGGGTGCTGTACAAGCTGCTCTAGGTCATTAAGGATAGAAAAGATGTAGGCTTGTTCACCAGGTGGATCCGTGAAAGGAGAGGGGAGCCAAAGGTGGTGGTGAACATTGAAATCTCCAAGAATGGAGATTTCAGAGAAAGGAGAAATGGACAGAATGTGTTCCATCGTAGAAGTAAGATAGTCGAAGAATTTTTGATAGTCAGTAGAATTAGGGGATAAGTAAACAGCACAGATATATATAGTCAGAGAATGACAGGAAAGCCGAAGCCAGAGTGTGGAGAATACAGAAGAATCAAGTTCAGGAACACGAGAGCAAGATAAGTCGTTGCGTATGTATACACAACAGCCACCTTTGGCTTTGAAATGAGTATAGAGAAAGTAGGAGGATACAGAAAAGGATTTGCTGTCGGTTGCCTCAGACAGCTGAGTCTCCGTCAGAAAAAGAAGGTGAGGTTTAGAGGAGGAGAGGTGGTGCTCAACAGAGCGAAAGTTAGATGAAAGGCCGCGAATGTTGCAGAAATGAAGAAGAAGAGAGTCAGACAGTGGTTCCAGGCACCTCGAGTCGTCACCGGGGGAGGGGCAGATGGCGGGGGCATTTATGTTCCCCCCCCCTGGGGACTCCGAGGCTTGATTAAACGACGCCATTTTTGTTGAATTTTGAGTAGGAAGTGTAGTGTTTACTGTGCATGTAGTTTGGTGAAGATAGTTAGAGAAATTTGTACTGGAGAGCATGCTGGCCTACTCTCTGTGTAACTGAGACACTGAAAAAGTTCAGCAAAGGGGGATGGTCAGGAACTAGTCCTGAGGGCTGATGAAACGGGAGCTCCAGCACTCCCTGTCATCAGCTTTCCATCCACCTCGGGAGTACTGCCCTGCTCGACTGGTGCTACCTGAATATGTTTGCAGATGATGCAAAAATACAAAGAAGAATTACTAGCACAGACTCTTGTAGGGAGCTACAAGAAGAATTAAATAAACTTCATGAATGGACTAGTACATGGCAAATGGAATTCAATGTGGACAAGTGTCATGTAATCAAGTTTGGTAAAAGTGGAAAAAGACCTGATTGGGATTATAAGTTAGGAAATAAAACCCTATACACATCAGAAAGAGAGAAAGACCTAGGTGTGATTATCAATAACAGACTATCTCCAACTGACCACATCAGCGAGAAGGTACGGAATATGTATACACTGCTTGCAAATATGAGAATAGCATTCACATACATAAATGAAGACATGCTAAGAAGGATAATAACATCATTCATTACACCAACCCTGGAATATGCATCAGTAGTCTGGAGTCCTCATCTCAAAAAGCATATAGACAAGATTGAAAAAGTTCAAAGGGCCGCTACAAGATGGATACCAAGCTTAAGGGACCTAAGCTACGAAGAAAGACTAAATAGACTGAATCTACCAACACTACAGGAGAGAAGGAAAAGAGGTGACATGATAATGCTATATAGGTGCATATCAGGAAAGGAGAAAATAGACATAAATGATTACTTAACATATGGAGAAGCATCAGCAAGAGGACACTGCAAAAAACTGCATAAGGAGAGGTGATAAAGACGTAAGGAAATTCAGTTTCCCAAACAGAGCAATTGATCAATGGAATGCACTACCGAATGAAATAGTGTGTGCCAAAACAATTCACAAATTTAAGGATATGTACGATAAATATGGTTTAAGACACGGGACAGTACGAGCTTGACTCATTCCTGTAAAGATACAGTTAGATAAGATCAGTTAGGTAAGAACACATATACACACACACACACATCGCAAGAGACAAAAAGGAGATGGGAAATGTAATGAGCTTATTGAAGAAGTATCAGAGGAAATCTGTAGTATAGACATAGAGGAACACAAAAGTTTAGGGAAATACAAGAAAAGCAAGTCAAGACCTCTAAAGGTAACTTTCCAGAGTGTAAACACCATGGAGGAGATACTAAAAAATGCAAAGAATCTTATGGAAAAAGAGGAGTTCAAAAATGTATGGATAAAAAGATGCCTAACACAAGAGGAACTGGAATTACTGCAAGAGAAGAGGAAGGAAGCAAAAACAAAAAATGAGGGAAGATCAGAAGAGGAGAAGAACACATTTTTTTACAAAGTAATAGAATTGCCGGTACGAAAGTGGTACATAAACAGGAGGGAATAAAAAGGAGGAAGGTAGTAGAACCAAGTCATGACAAGTTTATAAACAAGATGATAAAGTTGATGTACTCAAATGTGGATGGAATGGTATCTAAATTATTAGAGATGAATGATTATGTCAGAGAAAATGAACCACATATAATATGCCTAACTGAAACAAAATTAACACCAAGGATGTCAAATGACATACTAAATTTAGAGGAATATAATATATGAAGAAGCGATAGAAACTTAAAAAAAGGAGGAGGAATTATAATATTAACTAAGAAAAATCTAAAAGTCAGTGAAATAAAACTAGATATAACCTCACATGTAGAGCTGATTGCAGTAGAGATCAACACATCTGAAGGGAAAGTAATTGTAGCCAATTTGTACATGCCACCCAGATCAAACACATGGAAAAGAGATGAATGTGAGGACCTGGCAGAGAGTACAATTCAGAGTTTAAGAGCATTACTACATAAAATAGAAGAGAAATCAGAAAGAATTATATTAACTGGAGATTTTAATACAAATATAAATTGGAATACTCTAGATATAATAAGCCAAGAAAGCTGTTGGGACCAGAAGCTCCTGGATCTCGTACAAGAGTTTTTCCTAACGCAACATGTGAGGGAAACCACTAGGAAAAGAGGAGTCGATGTATCTTCAATGCTAGATCTCATATTTACTAGGCAAGAAAATGATATTGACAGTTTAATATATCACCCTCCACTCGGCAAAAGCGACCATGCAGTACTAAATTGCAACTTCAGGATAGCATATGACATTGTTAACAGCAATGACAGTTACAAAAAAGCCTAAACTATAAAAAGGGAAATTATCATAATCTAAAGAAGTATTTCTTAGAAGTTGATTGGGAAAATGAGCTTAGAGGACAAGATTTAAATGCTGTATATAAGAAATTCTGTGAATTTTATGAAATAGGAGTCCAGAAGTACATCCCACAGCACAAAGAAGCAGATAAGAAAATACAGAAATGGTTCAATACAGAATGTAAAAAATCAAAAGAAACAAGATATTTGTTGTGGCATAGATACAGAAGACACAATAGTGAAAGGGCATATAATAATTACAAACAGGCAAGAAACGATTATACAAGAATAAGGAGGGAAGCCCAAAAACAGTTTGAGGAGGATATAATAAATAAAAGTAGTGATCAGCCGAAGCTATTTTACAGCTACATCAGAAGCAAAACCAAAGTAAAAGATATAATACAATCCATTACGGACGAGGGAATCACCTATACACAAGAGAAAGATATTTGTGAAGCATTAAATAAGAATTTCCAATCAGTTTTTACAGAAGAAAAAATTTTTGAGAGGGACTATGTGGAACATGCATGTCCACACATACTACCAGATATACAAATATCAGAAAAAGTAATACAAGAGCAGTTAAGTAAATTAGACAGAGCAAATGGTCCTGATGAAATTTCATGTTGGGTGCTACAAGAATGTGCAAAGGAGTTAAGTAAACCATTATTTTTAATTTTCAAGAAATCCTTGAGTCAAGGTAAACTACCTGATATTTGGAAGAAAGCAAATATTGTCCGCTTATTCAAGAAAGGGAATAGACAAAATCCACTCAACTACCGACCAGTATCACTGACCAGTGTTGTAAGCAAGGTATTAGAAAAGCTTATAAGAAAAGCTTGGGTAAATCATTTAGAACACAGTATGATAACAGTAAGACAGTTTGGTTTCAGAAAAGGAAAATCATTTGTTACTAATCTGTTGAGCTACTATGATGGAGTAACAGACACAATACAGGAAAGAGAAGGATGGGTGGACAGTATCTATTTAGATTTGAAGAAAGCATTTGACACAGTACCACACCAAAGACTTTTATGGAAACTGTAACATCAAGGAGGAATTCGAGGCAAACTGTTTTGTTGGATGCAAGATTTTCTCATAAAAAGAGAAATGAGAACAGTACTAAGGGGAAACTACTCATCATGGAAAGAAGTGACTAGTGGAGTACCACAGGGCCCAGTGCTGGCACCAATCATGTTTTTAGTGTATATAAATGATATAAAGAGTAACACTGGATATGAAAGCTATCTAAATATGTTTGCAGATGATGCAAAAATACGAAGGAGAATTACTAACACAGACTTTTGTAAAGAGCTACAAGAAGAATTAAGTAAACTTCATGAATGGAGTTATACATGGCAAATGGAATTCAATGTGGACAAGTGTCATGTAATCAAGTTTGGTAAAAGTGGAAAAAGACCTGATTGGGATTATACGTTAGGAAATAAAACCCTACACACATCAGAAAGAGAGAAGGACCTAGGTGTGATTATCAATAGCAGACTATCTCCGGCTGACCACGTCAGTGAGAAGGTACGGAACAAGTATACACTGCTTGCAAATATGAGAATAGCATTCACATACATAAATGAAGACATGCTAAGAAGGATAATAACATCATTCATCAGACCAACCCTGGAGTATGCATCAGTAGTCTGGAGTCCTCATCTCAAAAAACACATAGACAAGATTGAAAAAGTTCATAGGGCCGCTACAAGATGGATACCAAGCTTAAGGGATCTAAGCTACGAAGAAAGACTAAATATACTGAATCTACCAACACTACAGGAGAGAAGGAAAAGAGGTGATATGATAATGCTATATAAATTCATATCAGGAAAGGAGAAAATAGACATAAATGATTACTTAACATATTGGGAAGCATCAGCAAGAGGACACTGCAAAAAACTGCATAAGAAGAGAGGTGATGAAGACGTGAGGAAATTCAGTTTCCCAAACAGAGCAATTGATCAGTGGAATGCACTACCGAATGAAATAGTGTGTGCTAAAACAATTCACAAATTTAAGGATATGTACGATAAATATGGTTTAAGACACGGGACAGTACGAGCTTGACTCATTCCTGTAAAGATACAATTAGGTAAGAACATCTCTAACTATCCCCATCTCTAATTCCTGCTGTCTCCCCTACTCTGTCTTGCAGACTAATTCTTATACTCACTACGTTATTATGGCGTAACAGTATGTTACTTTCAGTTTAAAGTAATGGAAAAAAATATTGATATTGTATAAATAGCCTTTAAAAGAAAGCCCCAGTTCATTTTTACTTTCGTTTTTGTACATATCTTAAGTAGGTATCATTGAAAATATAATAAATCTATATAATATGTATCAGTGATAGGCCACATTTTCTTGCCTTTTATTTACGTGTTACATTCTGTAGGTATACTAGGTAACAGTGTAAAAGAACATTTGCTAAATTATACAGTAAATAGCTTTTCCCTGTACCATTGGCTCTACAGTAAGCTTCATTAAAGTGACACCGACATATATATGATTCCCCCCCCCCCCCAATATAAGTATATACTGACATTACTGGTACACAACATAACCACTCAAACTGAATAATATTATCGAAAATACTATATAGTGTATTGCTATATCACAGATTTTTTACAAATCTTTCCTTCGTCTACCTTTTTCTTATCCAAAGTAGCGGGAGCGGGAGCGCCACTACATTTTATATCAAGTAGCGAAACCAGTAACGCCGCTACTTTTTCGAGCTAGTAACGGGAATGGGAGCGCCACTACTTTTTACTAGTAGCATTCCCAGCATTGGTAGGTGTTTAAGAAGGTGGAATGGTACGTCCTTATATGTTTTATCATGTTCGCACTGAGATTCTGTTTGTGCGTATAAACTGTCACTCACAAGACATTTTGTTGCTCCAGCGGAGATGTTCACATAAACATTGTCTAATACCTTTCACACACATATACCAGTGTACAGAGCGCTGGGTAGTGATGGGGCACTTCTTCAGCTACAGTGTGTGGTGCTCCTCAGCTCATCATATCATTTGGCCTTCCAGACCCATAAAACTTAGTTTTAATTTCAGCATGTATAGTAAAACTGTGATATCCTCTCTCTCTCTCTCTCTCTCTCTCTCTCTCAGTTCATCTTTGCATGCCAGGAACAGTTTATGTGACTTATGGTGTTCTCAGAGATTTATGTATGTATGCAATTAGTTTTTACACTTGAGAGTAAATGAAAGGATTTCAGCGTTGTATTGTTTGCTAACTCATAATTACAGTTATACTAGTGTATGCTCTGCAGATTGTCTTGAATGATGAGGCAAAAGATAGATTCTAGGATGATTTGATATGTACGGTTGGTGATATGGGGGATGATTAGATTGTAGTTTTAGCTGGGGATTTATATGGTCATACATGTGAAGCAGCTCATGGATGTGAAGGATATGCTACGAAAAATGAGGAAGGAGAAAGGATATTTGAGTCTGGAGAGGCAGTGAACATGATTGTGTGCAACATGCATTTAAGGAAGGGAGAGAATAAGCTGATTACATAGGAGGCTAGGGGTAATAGTAACTATACTCAGTTTTTTTAATTAAGGCGAAGATGCACTTGACAGATTGGTGATGATTGGCTGAATGCAACATGTCCGAATAACATTATTGTATTTGGGTTTCAGTTCACATCACCAGTAATTATTTTAAATACAACGGTTATATGGACAAATCTTTCCTTCGTCACCAATCTGTCAAGTGCATCTTCGCCTTGATAAAAAAAACTGAGTATAGACTGTCACTTCCTGGCTTGAAGGGCTTATTGGAAGTTGGTGAAGGGCATTAAAGTTATAGGGGGCAAAGGGTATGTGCAGCACGACACATTACTGATATGTGGCATTACTGAAGGAGTGGGTGGAGAAGAGGACCTAAGCACCCAGGAGGACAATAGGGAAGTTGAAAAACTAAGCAGTAAGGAATGCCTTCCACAGCAAAAACAAGTAGAATGGTGACCAAACAGGGAGCTGTAAACAGAAGTGTTAAGTAGCAGTACGGAACTCTTCAGCATTAACAATCTCTTGAGAGATACTGATTCAGCATGTGGATGGACAAGGGGCCCCTCCAAGACAAGGTAACATGGTGGTGGGATGAGGGTGTATAAGCCACAGTTAACCCATTAGCTCCCAGAGTTCCCATGCGAGGGATTTTGCTGGAAGGGTGCTAGGCATACTGCCCTTCGCCTATCAGCTCATAGTTGTGAAGCTCATAGGTCCCTACGCCGGGGTTCCCTTCTTTATTAAATTTTGATAATGCCCATTTCCGTCCTATACTGAGGACACTGAGCACTAATTGGTTGAAGAACCTGGTAGATTTGCCAGTGTTTAACCCATTACCTCCCAGAGTTCCTGTGCGAACGATTATGCTGGTACAGTGCTAGGCTTACTGCCCTCTGCCTATTGGCTCATGTCACGAAGCTCATAGGTCCCTACCCCGAGGTTCCTCTCTTTATTAAATTTTGAAAATGCCCAGTTCCATCCTGTATTGAGGACACTGGGTGCTAATGGGTTAGGAAGAAAAGAAGAATTTTCTGTGAATGGATAAGGGGGTAGTAACAGAGAGGAATATGTGATTATCATGTGCTGGGCCAGAAAGGAGGTATACAGGGCAAAATCTGAGTCTCAGACACTTTGCTAAGCTAACCTAAACACAGTAGTGCTGAAAGGATTAATGTAGAATTTATGGTGGCAGATCAGATGAAGAGAGAAAATGTGGACATCATAGGTGAGCAGAGTGTGTGGAATGATGAAGGAAAGGTAATTGTGGACAGTGAGGTTATTAAAAGCATGTGGAGAGAGAATTATAACCAGTTGCTGAGTGAGAAGTTTTACTGGAACACAGATGGGATGCAGTCAGTGGATCAGGTGTTTGGCTCTTGGCCTTTGATTGATGCCGCTTCTATGAGGTGGGCAACTGGCAGGATGCAGTTGGGGATGATAGTGGGAGTGCCTGGGTTGAGCACTGAAATGCAGAAGGCCCCAGAAGGTATAGGAATGGGTTTTGTAACTAATTTGATAGATTTAATCATATACCAGATATGAGTGTGGTGTCTCATATGACTGGATGAAGAGTGTGATTGTAAATGTGACTAAGGGGAAGGGTGATGCCCTGGAAAGAGGAAATTGTAGAGGCATGAAACTTCTAGACCAGATAATGAAGGTAATGTAGAGAGTCCATGATTGTTCCAGACACCACAGATCAGGCCTGGCACATTTGTAGATGAGGAGTAACTGCGATGTCTATGGGGTGTCCTCTCGATGTTTGAGATAGCTGTCTTGGCGAGGAATCACTCTGTGTCGCATGTTGATATTTTCCCTTATTTCCCTCTCCTACATTATTTACTCATAGCACACTGATGTATTAGCATCTTCAGCACTGTGTATTAATTAATGATTTGGAGGTTAAATAAAGTCTGGTATAGCAAAATAAAGATTTCGTTGTTCAAACAGTATGGTACAGTTACGTACAAGTGGTTACACAGTATAAGTCTGAGTGTTAGTGGAGTACGTGTTTCTATCCCCACTCCCTGGCTATTACTGCCGGCTCAAAGCTCACAGTGGAGCATGGGAATGAAGCTGACTATGCAATGGAAGGTTCGATCCTTCTATGCCGATGTCTGTGAGTCAAGCCATGTGGTGCTATATTGCTATGTGAATCTTTAGATATTCTACAAGTAAGTCTGATATAAGTTATAATATATACATACATATACACTGCAGGTAGATAAGATAATAAGATAATGAGGAATATAGTTAATACTTTTATATGAAAGCAAAAATATGGATACAACTGGTACATGATGGTATAATTGGGGAAAGAGTAAAATATGATGCCATGCAGTTTCGTTGAATTTATGAAAGGCAGAGATGACCACTGATGTCATATTCATTGTCCGACAGCTTCTTGAAAAATTTTTAGGAAAGAGAGGGGAGCTGTACCGTGTTGTAGTTGATTTGGATAAGGCCTTTAATAGAGTCCCTTGGTAGGTGGTGATGCAGGCAGTGAGAAAGCTTGGAATTGAGGAGTGACTGATTATAGTGGTTATAGTATCATATGTGGGTGCTTGCACCCAAGTGAGAGTGAATGGAGAATTGAGTGATAAGTTTTCCATGAATGGTGGCATGCATCAGGAGTTAGTCTTGGGCTCCGTATTGTTTGTCATGGTGCTTGAAGTTCTCTCATATGACTGCAGAAATGGACTCTCATGAGTGATATATGCATATGAATTGCTGTTGATTGCAAAGAGTGAAAGGGAGGTGGAGGAAAGAGTTAGGAAGTGGAGAGATGGATTGGGGCACAAGAGTTTGAGAGCAAGTGAAAAATAAAACAAAAGTGATGATATCTAGGGCTGCTAGCTGCACTGTCAAAGCAGAGGGAGTGTGGCCATGTACAATTTGCCACAAGGGTGTGGGAAGTACAGTAACTTCATTTTGTGCAGTGTTTTTGATAAGTGGGAGCATAAAAGATGTACTTGTATTAGAGGTAGGCTGCAAAATAATGCTAATTTCATGCACCATGTACACACACTCAAAAAAGTATCGTTACACCTACTGCCCGATACAAACTGACACCACGAATGAAACGTTTGATACAACTGACACCTTCCTCCAACCCTACCGAGACAACTGGATTGTTCAGTGTGAAACTCATCGGACCCCCTTGTAATGGTACTTTTTGAGCGTGTGTACCTATTGAGAGGCATGAAAGGATTGATCTTGCTGGAGAGTCTCTTAAATGTGTGGAGGAGTTTTGTTGTTTTGGGGACATATAATGTGCTGGAGTTGAGGCCGGAGCTGGCATTGTGGCTAGGGTAAGGAGTGATTGGAAGAAGTTCGTTGACCTTGTTGCCATATGTGACATTGTCTTCCTCATGGCTGGCATTAAAATTTCTTCAATTGATGTATCTTCTGTCATCACTGGCCCCAGTACTAACAAGCATATGGGCCTGATGGGGTCCCTCCTATTGTCTTCAAGAACTGTGCATCTGTGCTTACACCCTGCCCAGGTAAACTCTTTTGCCTTTGTCTGTCAACTTGTTCCTCTCCTCCTTCCTGCTAAAAGTTTACTCTGTTCAGCTTGTCCCAAAGAAGGGTGACCATTCCCAGCCCTCTGTCTATCGCCCAGTTCCCTTAAATTCTTGTATTTCAAAAGTTTTGAGTCTGTTCTTAACAAAAAAGATTTTAAAGGACCTTTCCTATCACCACCTATCAAACCGTCAGTATGGGTTCCGCCAGGGACGCTTCACTGGAGATCTCACCTACCTTTCAGACTCCTGGTCTTCCTCGTTTTGAGACTGACAGAATCTTTGCCATTGCACTCGACATTTCAAAGGCTTTCAGTCGAGTCAGGCTTAAATCTTTAATTTCCAAGCTGCCCTATTATGATTTCTGTCCTTCGATCTGAGCCTTCATCTCTAGTTATCTTTCTGGTTGTTCTTTAGCTGCTTTGTAGATGGCCATTCTTCTAGAGTTGTCAGTTGTGGTGTTCTCAGGGCTCTGTCCTATTATCATCTCTTCCTTTTTTATTCATCAGTGGCCCTCTAAGCTGCACATCTAACCCTGTCCACTCATACGCTGATGACTTCACCCTTCATCTTTCCATTTGCCTCCTGCAGCATCCATCTCAGCAGCTGCTGCAACAAACAAGGTACTGTATGAGGCTGTGGCATACTTAATGTCTGACATGGCTTACATCTCTGATTGGGGTGAAAGTAATCTTGTTGTTTTTAATGTATCAGAAACTCAGTTTTTACATATTTCAACCCGACAAAATCTTCTGCAGGAGTTCCAGTAATCTGTAACAATATCCAGCTCAGTCCAGCATCATCTTTAAACATACTGGGGGTTTCATTCTCTTGGTGTGTATCTTGGAAAAATCGTAATACCTCTTTTGTAAAACCTGCTTCCAGGAGATAAGGTGTACTCTTACCTGAGAGTCCCTGGTTCGATTCCCAGCATATTGGTAATTTATCAGATGATTTTTCCTGTGTACAGTACAGGTTTCTCTCTTCATTCTGACTTGTCGTAAGTGCTTGGGATAGATTAAAAGCATCTACTTGCCCGAGTGCCAGGGGGTTAACTCATCCTCTTGATGCCCACAGTGGGGGCGGAGGGACGTTGGTTTCAAGATTGTGACAATGTGAGTTAACTTTTACCTGGTCGTGGTGTAGTGGTGCTGCCTGGCTCTCACCTGAGAGTCCCTGGTTCTAGTATACCCCTAGATACAATACCCTGGCTTAGCAATGGGGGTAGAAATACCACCATACCCTGCCTAACCATGGCCAAACCCCGGTTTAACGATGGGTTTAGATTTTTTTTTTTTTTTTTTTTTACCAATTTTGATGACTTAAATTTTGTGTTTAGGTTGATTTATAAGCTTTTTTTTAGACTTATATTAATGTGTTTTAGTCATAGGTGGGGTGAACATTGTCATTTTGGGGTACAGTTTATTAAGTTTGATTTTTTCCAGACATATTTGACAGTTTTTGGATTTTATTTTTTGGTTTAGGTGAGTTATACTCTGCATTTAGGCATAGTTTGGCTTGTGTTAATGCTATTTAGGTGTAGGGTGAGCTAGAAACTTGTTTTTGGACTCATTTGGGAGGGTTTATGAATTGGAGGGGTGGGGAAACCCAAGGCTCAAAAATGCATCCCTATACTTTACATGTTAAAACAACCCCAGTATATGATACCCCTCCTAGCAGTGGGTTTTTACTTAACCAGTTGCTTCGTTAAACCGGGGTTTACATGTAGTATTATGCCTGTTAACTTCTTTAGTACAGTACTTTATGTTTATGGGAAGATTCTCATGGTAAAGAGGTTAGTAGAATGTATTGTTACAGTGTTTTCAGATGTTTAATTATTTGTTTCTTTACTTGCAGTGGAAGCAGCTTCTCTTCATGGCGATCATAGAAGCATCTCAAAGCAGTGCTGCATGCTCCATTTGGTAATTAATCCTCCCATGATATTCTTTGAGTAAAATATATATATATATATATATATATATATATATATATATATATATGTACTGTACAGTAACCTCTCAAACAACGCAAGGGTTAGGTTCCTGGAGAGGTCGCGTTAGTTAAAAATGCATTTTTTAAACATAATTTTCCCATAAGAAACAATAGTAATATTGGGGGTTACGTTCCTGGACTCCGGGAAAGTCTACCCATTTGGGGAGTTATGCCACTCTAAACTTAAAAGCAACAATATTAATTTGAAGGAAAATCCACGAGAAAAACAAAAACAGTATATTTGGGGAGAAATAAACAACATTTGAGCCCTAGTTGGGCCGAAGCATTGTTTACTTCTCCCCAAATACATACTGTTTTCGTTTTTTACGTGGATCTTCTTTCAATTCTGCTTTGTTCACGGCATTGTGAAAGTTCCTCAGCATTATTAATGCATTAGTAGGTCATAAAAACACTACAGTAAAAGCAACATTTTCGTTAGAGTAAGTAGGTCACAAACATTAACAACACACAGCCTCACTTCATCTATGCATCACTCGTCGTCTGCTGCTGTCCCTCCTCACCCCGCTCCCGACCCTAAATTTGTTGTCCCTTCTCACTCTGCTGTCCTTCCTCTTCCTCTGGCTCCCGTGCTACTAATGATGAAGATAACTCCCTTAGGTTTTGTGTCTTCTTTATAAAGAACTGGTCTATCTTGGTCTGAGTAGTTTTCTTCTTTCTGTTCTGCAGCATCAAGTTGTAACAATTTAGATCTGCCATCACTTTCCTGGCCAAATATTGTCCAAAAATGAGCCAAATTGCTCAGAATGGGGCCAAACTTCATTTTCGAATATTATAGTTCGAATAAAACCAGTTTAAGCAACAGACAAAATATTGTATTAATGCATAAACTGCCACACACGGTCTATCAGCTCGGGACTGTCCAAGGCGCACGTGGCTAATTTAAAACCATCACGTACGTGTAAAGGCGCGTTAAATTGAGAAAACCTTGTTAGTTAAACATGTCTCTTTAAATATTTACTCGTGTTAAAACAAAAACGTGTTTTTTAAACTCGTGTTAGTTGAGAGGTTACTGTACATATATACACATATATATAGGATCCTACTGTAATATAGGACAGTGATCCTTTGGTTAGCACACACTGGTACCATGCCAGGTGCATGATAATGAAATCACAGAACCTATGGGATTTTTCCTAATTGGTTCCGGGCATCCCACTTGTGAACTCAAATTTTCCCTTTTATAACAGTTTGGACCCACAGGATACGTACAGGCTGTTATTGTAAGTACTGTATCAGAAAGACACAGAGGCATGAGAGTAGGTTAATAGAAAATGATGAAAAGGGCACAATAAGGAAGAAACATGTACCATGTAGGGACCTGAGATGGGGTTATGGTAAGGAGTTCTGAGGCTAGATGGAGAGTTAGTGGTTTCTGCCAGCTGGGATTAACTCCTTTAGTAGAGCCTTGTCTCTGAACCCCTCAAAGCCATCAGAAACCACAAATTTTACATCATCATTGTCATCAGAAACCAGCTGAGGTGCATAATGATGTTTTTAGTCAAAAAATGCACATTAACGGCGAGAGTGCAGGTTTTCATTTAGCAGTGGTAACGAAAACCTCTATAGCAAAATGTGCAATAACTAGGGATTACTGAATATGATATATGGTGTTAACTTCTTGTATATATGTATATAGATACAGGTACAGGTAACTCGCACGGAACACGATCTCACGAACGCGCTCGCAGTTATACACGGTAAGGGCTGGGATACATATAAGACAACGTAAGATTAAAAAACCATTATGAAAACTACAAATTAACGCAGGAGAGGCCTTTGAAAGATCAAATCCTCGAACGTCACCGCAGCGCGCGGTTTGTTTTGATTACGTGACGATCTAGGCGGGAAATTATTCAGTGAGTGAGACATTCCCGAGTACAGTAGCACAGTATTTGTAAGTTACATATTTACAGTACTGTACTGTTCTGGTAAGTTTATGTGCAACTTAACGTACTATTAAATAACGTTAAAGCAAGAAATATGGTCTTATAACCAGTTTACCTGATAGGAGTCAGAATATTGCCTTTTTTATTTGTTCGTTTTTTCCACAGTACTGTACAGTATTTGTAAGTTAAATATTTACTGTTCTCGTATGTACTGTACTTGTAAGCACTTAAATAAAGTTAAATCATTATATACAGCCTTGTAACCAGTTAACCCGAATTATATGATTACCCATGATCGGCGTCGGAATATTGCCTTTTTTGTTTGTTCGTTAAACTCTTACTGTACTGCTTTTCTACAGTACTGTTTTTGTAAGTTAAATATTTACTGTTCTGGTATGTACTTCTAAGCAATTAAAGCGTTAAATAAAGCCTTGTAACCAGTTAACCTGATTTATGTGATTACCCATGATTGGCGTCGGAATATTGCCTTTTTTGTTTGTTCGTTAAAGACTTATAATAAGAGAAAAATACATTTTTCTCTTGGTATCTTTACCTACTTGCTCAGCTTTGCTGTAATGGTTTGGATCGTTTGATGCAATGCAACTTGTAGAAAATTGTGAAAGCTTTCGGGAAGTGAACGAAAATCTGGGACATGAGACTGACCTTGACTTCACCCTCTCATGTATCATCTGTCAGTTCATCACCTGCTATGGTGATGAGTGGATGTACGATTTTTTCGCTCGTGGCCATGCCTAACCACACATAGTTACACCCATTATCTCGACCCAAACAGAAAATACAATCTTTTTCCTCCCTTGCAAAACACAAACAACCACCCTGTTTACGAGACAGCAATATATATTGCGAAAATAACAAGGTAAAATGATAAAGATGAACATAAAATGATAGAGAAAGATGAACATGTTATGACGGAAGAAGTACGTTTTCCCCGTCTGTAAACGTATTTATTTCTGCTTTGTATCTGTATTCGTAATAATTAGACTTACTGTTAGTTCTGAAACTGCATTATGATTCTATTTTTAGCCATTCTCGTGGTGTGGGAGCTGGAAGTTGTGACACAACTTCCTTATTGCTAATCGGACTGACCCTCCACTTTATTCTCCCGTGGCAGAGTCTAGCCTTGGAGGACGTGCAGTTTTCTCATTTAGGACTGAAAATTCAACTCTTTCGCTCCCTTTTCCAAGCATGGGCACAACGATAACGTAAAAAATAACTCGAAACTACCATAAACATATATCTAAAAGGTGAAAATGTATTCATAACATTTTTTTTTTTTTCCAGCCATTCCTAACAGATTATGTACTGAAATCATTCGATATCACAGTACTGCATTTCTAAGTTAAATATGTACTGTTCTGGTATGTACTTGTAAGTTAAAGCACTGGCACCAGTTAACCTGATTTATATGATTACCTATGATCGGCGTCGGAATGTTTCCTTGTGTCTACGTACAGTATTTGTATGTTGAAGTTTTGCCGTGGAGTACTGTATTTGTGAGTTATAACATTAAATAAACCTTCTAACCACTTAAAATGCTTTCTAGTGATTACCAGTGACAGATAACAGCAAAACAACACATTTGGGGGGTCTAGGGAGCAAAATACGGAATAGTTTAAATATACGCGATTTCGCACCTAACACGGCACGGTAGGAACGAAACCCACGTGTTCCGTGCGAGTTACCTGTATATATATTGTGTATGAATACCTTGCAGACTTGGAACACTTGCTACATGCAGGCTGCTCAAACAGCGTAGTTTTCCAGGAAGTGAGAAATTAAACATTTAAGATTTTTTACTCATAAAGTTAATCCTGTCTTTTCACCTACACTCTTTGACAGAAGGACTTCAAATGAAGGAAACTTCCGATGAACACATTAGTAAATACCAAATTATATCACCTTACAGTATACAGGTGTATGGCAATAAATAATATTAAAGTTACTGTGTGCAGTTGTATGTACCAAAACAAGTGCAGTTGTATGCAGCCTTAGCTGCCATATAGTACCCTGCATGGAGCATGATACACAGGCACCATTTTTTAAAAGATCCAAAAAAATGTGGTCAAAGTTAAAACATTTCATGAACAATAATGCCAAAACTATTATAGCTAGGATGATGCTGTTTGCAGTATTTTAAAGCTGAATGTCTCTACATTATCCAACAACTTTTTGGTAGAGAAACTATAATTTGTTATATTTTTCCCATTAACCTCTATACTGCGGGGTTGTTTCTGTGCTCCTTGCGTTTCCGGCAAGGATATTCGTGCTTCGACAGACTTTGTAAAAATATTTGCCAAAAATCAGTTATTAGTCCTAGAATATTAAAATTATATATGCATATGGCACTTACCTTCAGCTTTCTCCTGGGATGTTTGTTGAGCCTTCGTCAAGTACCATAGGACTTGTGGAGACTTCTGAATTTGGGTAACGAAGTCTCCAGGTTACACTTCCTGACACCCTGTAATATGATTACCACATCCTGATATTATCACTAGAAACACTATTCTATTATTTTCAAATAGTTTAGAATCCATACTCAAAAAAAAAAAAAAAAACTCTGTGAAAGCAGTGAAAACTACGAGTGCATACGAGCTTCCCACTTGTTCTCCTTCCCCACTGGTATTCTGTCATTTATTATTCATAAAAACACCCACACTTTATACAGTATTCCTATTACTATATAACACTTATATATATATCTCTGCAGTCTTTATCCATAAGTTTCCTTCAGTAATAGGAGTTTATTGTCACTGTAGGCATTCAATTTCTCTTTCAGTAAAATACATAGAGAGCCAGGGTTTCACTTTCACTGTCATAACTTCAAGTATTTGTACTCATACAGTATTCTTATGTTACTAATTATTTACATTTCTGTTTACATTTTCTATTGAATTTTCAATATTTACACTTCTATTTTACTTACACTATGTTATGCACTGTCACTTGCAGTAACTTATAAAACTATATTACACTGTTCCATCATATTTACATCCATTGCTTTCACTTGCTATTTACACATTTTTTACACATTATTTACACATTATTGTTTGTCGTACAAGGCAACCAAAAGGGTTGCCGGAGGGTTAGTGCCCCTCCCCGGAAAACAACTAACTAAAAAAACAAACAAGAAGCCTCGGACAAGGACTGACCAAAAGATGACGACCAAGGACCGGACAAAGGACATGGTAATCGGAACATGGAATGTAAGAGGTGCGAATGATGAGGTGAAAGAGAGAGAGATTGTCCAGGTGCTTGAGGGTGCGAAAGTTGATGTATGTGGAGTAACTGAAACTAAATGGAGAGATGTGAGTGTGAGAGAATGGGAGTATGGATGGGGTATATGTGCAGGTGTGTATAGTTGTGAGTAAAAGATGGAAGAAGAACATTAGAGAGTATGGATCAGTTGGGTCAAGGATTGTGTGGGTAAGATTGAAAGTTGGAATACAAATGTGGGTGATTGTGTGCGTGTATGCGCCGACGCAAGATCATGCAAGCAGAGTGAGAGAAGAGTTCTGGACATATGTGGAACTGTACATGGAAAAGTTTGGAAGGAATGAGAGAGTGTTTTTGATTGGTGATATGAATGGTAAAGTAGGGAATGTGAAGGTGGATGGAATAGTTGGTGAGTGGGGTGTGCCTGCTGAGATAGATGAGAATGGCAGTGCGTTAGTGGACATTTGTGCTGGGAAGGGGTTGGTGATAGCCAATACCCTCTTCAGGCATAAAATGATCCACAGGTATACATGGCGAGTGATGAGAAGGGTGGGTGGTGCACTGAATGAAAGGAAGGCAATGATTGATTATGTGTGTGTGGATGAAAGGATGCGAAGATATGTAATGGATGCAAGAGCTTATAGAGGTTGGGGGAGTGGACTTTCTGATCACTACTTGGTGGTGGCCAGTATCAAGATCCAAACAAGATGGAGAAATAGAAGAAGGGAAGGACGGGAAGAAGGAGTATTTGCAAGGAGAGTGGAAAGGTTACAAGAGGATGAGAAAAAGGCAGTATATGAGAGAGAAGTGGAGGAACGATTGGGCAAATATGAATTGGAGCAGATGGGGGACGTGGAAGGTGTGTGCAGGATATTCACAGAAGAAATATGTGCAGCATGTGATGTGGTGTGTGGGATGAAGAGGAAGACGGAGGGGGGTGCAAGGAACAGCGTGGTGGAATGAAAAGGTGAGACAGGCTGTGGCACAAAAGAAGAAAGCATACAATGAGTGGATGAGAAATAGGGGCGTGGATTAAGTTGAGAGGCGGAATAGAGAGTTATATGTAGAAAGAAAGAGAGAGGTGAAAAGATTAATAAGAGAGAGTAAGAAGAGAGTGGATGAAGAATTTGGAAGAAATTTGAGTGTAAAGTGGAGGGACTGTAAGAAAATGTTCTGGAAAGAGGTGAAGAGAGTAAGACAGGGTGGAAGTGAAGTTAGCAGGGAAGTGGAAGATAAAAATGGTAGATTACTAGTGGAGAAGTGAGAAAAAGTGAGCAGATGGAGAGAACACTTTAAGGAATTGTTGAACATAGGGGATAGAAGTGATGCGAGTATAAGTGGCTGGGGAATGGCTAGGAGAAGGAGGCAGGTGAGAAGACTGGAAAAAATCAGTAGGATAGAAGTTGTGGAAGCAATGAAGAAAGTTAAACTGGGGAAAGCCCCAGGAATTGATGGAGTGTGTGGTGAAATGCTGAAGCATGGGGGAGAGATTGTAGTAGAATGGATGTGGAAGATGTGCAGATTGGTCTGAGAGGAAGGTAGAGTTCCGGAGGATTGGAAGTCAGATATAATTATTCCCTTGTACAAAGGAAAAGGGGAAAAAGAAGTGTGTGGTAATCATAGGGGGATTTGTCTTTTTAGTATAGTAGGAAAAGTGTATGGTAGGATACTTATTGACAGAGTTAGGGAAATAACAGAGGAATTAGTTGGAGAAGAACAGGGAGGCTCTAGGAAGGGAAGAGGTTGTGTAGATCAGATATTCATTCTTTGATCTTTAGTGGAAAAGTTTCTAGAGAAGGGAAAGAAGTTGTATGCAGCTTTCATGGATTTGGAGAAAGCATATGACAGGGTGGATAGACAAGGATTGTGGAAAGTATTAAGAATATATGGAGTAGATGGGAAGTTGTTGAATGCTGTGAAGAGTATGTATGATGGTGCTAAGGCTGCAGTGCGTGTGGATGGTGAACTGAGTGAATTTTTCTCTTAGAAGGTTGGGTTGAAACAGGGATGTGTCTTGTCGCCATGGTTGTTCAATCTGTACATGGATGGGGTAATAAAAGAGGTACAAGGTAGGGTAGTGGATGTTGGAGTGGCCCTGGTGAGAGAGGGTAGTGTTTGGAAACTCTCTTTACTGTTGTTTGCAGATGATACTGTGTTGTTGAGTGAAGATGAAGGGGAGCTGCAAGGTTTGGTGGATGAGTTTGGGAGTGTGTGTAAGAAACGGAATCTAAAGGTGAATTTAGGGAAGAGTAAAGTGATGATCTTTGAGAGAGGTGAAGTCAGTGAATGTACAGAGAGGTTGGATGGTGAGGAATTGGAAAATGTGAGTACGTTTAAGTATTTGGGTAGTGTGATGAGTAAGGATGGAGGTTTGGAGGGTGAAGTGCTTGAAAGGGTACAGCAGGGAAGAAAGGTTGCTGGTTCCTTGAAAGCAGTGATAAGAAACAGGGAAGTGAGCATGGAAGTGAATAAGTTACTACATGACAGTATTGTGATACGAACTCTAATGTACGGAAGTGAAGCTTGGACGTTGTTGGAAGGACACAAGTCAAGAGTGAGAGCAGTGGAAATGAGTTGTTTAAGAGGAGCCTGCGGAGTCACATGGAGAGACAGGCTGACAAATGAGGATATAAAGGAGCATTGTGGTGTGGATGTGGATGTGATAGGAAGCGTTAGGAGGAATACACTGAGGTGGTTTGGCCATGTGCAGAGGATGGAGGGTGAAAGAGTGACAAAGAGAGTGTATGTGAGTGAGGTGGAGGGGGGGAGAGGGAAGGGGAGGCCGAGGACGAGATGGAGGGATGGGGTGGAGAGGTATATGAGAGAGGGGTGTGTGAGTTGGGAGCGGGGCAGTGAAATGGTGGGGGACAGGGCGACGTGGAGGCGATTTGTTTGTGGCCACCCCAAACGGGATTGAGGTATTTGGCAATAGATAGATAGATAGATTTACATTTTCCACTTGCACTTTTAGAACTGCTTCAGGCTGTGGTAATAAAAAAAGCAGGTAATGCAGAGGGGAACCTGGCACTCAGCACACTGCCAAGTGGTGCGTTTGTGCTCAGGTGTGCATCGGGTGGTATGTGCTCACACCTGGCACCTGCGGATTGCAGCCTTCCTTTTGGTTGTGGCAGGCATTTGCACCAGTCTGTGACGATCCATGTATGCCCTCTGCTCAAGTCTGTCGGGAAGTCTTACAGCATGGCACCTTGGAGCTGCTGCTCCTACAATATCTCTCAAGCAGCTGCTGAACACAAGTACTGGCGAACAACCTCAGGGAGAAGGACTTGGGTGGCTTTACCTTCATCTTGTACAGGATGCAGGCGTTCAGCATCGTCATGTCAATGAGATGCAGAAAAACTTTCCTGTGCCACCTAGTATTCTTCCTGAGGCAGTCGATCTCTCCAGTCATGATGTTGGACTTGTCCCCCAGCCGCATGTTGATAATATAGGCGATGACAACATCAGGTTTCCTCACAGGCTCGCCTGTCCTACGGTCGACCTTCCCACTGTCTTTCAGTTCCCCCTGGTGGACGGTGGTGAGCATGTGCACGACCCTCTTGTCATGCCACCGTATTGCCAGCATCTTCTCAGACTCTCATAGGTGCACGTCTCCTCGCTGCGAGTTTCCTGCCTCGGGGAATTTGGGGAAGTTGGCACGATTGCTCTTCACAGTGCTGCAGGAGCCGATGCCATGCTGTGAAAGGTATTTAGCAAGTTTCGGTGCTGTATAATAGTTGTCAGTATACAGCACATGATTCCCACCAAAATACGTTTCACGCAGCACTTTCACTACACAGCCTGAGAAGCCAAGGGGGTGTGTTCTGTCCAGATCGACAGTGCTGGCTGAATAGATGACGAAATCAAGGATGTACCCCGTCTTACAGTCGCACAGTACTAAGAACTTGATTCCAAAGCGATGGCATTTGCTTGGAATGTACTGTACAAACCCAAGACATCCTCTGAACAAAACTAAGGATTCGTCTATGACAACCTTCTTAAAGGGGTGGAAGAATGACATAAACTTATCCTTCATTCTGCTCAGAATCTCCTGGATCTTCCAGAGTGGGTCGGTCTGGGAAGGTACATCGTTGTTGGTGATGTGCAGGTTTCCCATGATATTCTGGAAGCGATCTCTGGCCATGTACTTATTGAAGGTGGGTGAGGGAAGTAAGGGGTCCATGGACCAGTATTCTTCCAACTCATGCTTCTTTGAATGTGGCATGAGAAGCATGAGGGTGAAGAACACATACAGCTCCTGCACTCCCAGCACGGTCCGCTGTTGCATCTTTGTTGCACCTGCACCACTTGCAGCACATTGTGACTCGTACCTGTTTGTCTCATCACATATGTGCTGCATGACTTCATCATCGAGGAAGGCCAAAAGGAAGTCCACACACTCAGCATCCTCATCAAGAATGAAGGCAGGCTGTATCCCTGAGGAACTCTCGTTGAAATGAAAATGTTCAGGGACGAAATCGGAACCTTCCGTCCACATGAAGGCGTCCAGGATTCCCTGTCGTGGCGGTGTAGGGTGGCTGTGAGGCAGACTGGGCTGTTTCAAGGTCACTCTCACTGACCCTAGGTTGCCACATAGCGCTAGCAGCCCTTACTGTACTTGCTACTCAACTTTTACGTGTCAGGGATTTACCTCTTCCCCTACGGCCTACCTTCACTGTAGGTGCTGATGGAGACTCCGACGATGAAGACTTAGGAGAAAATTACACTGAAGATGAAGAAATTAGTGAAGTGGGGTTGGGGGAGCGGGGAGGTGATTCACCTCGGGACTCATGGCAGGCTGGGTCACGTGGGGCTATTGTTCCGGGGCTAACCCGCCGCCTTTTCACTCCCTTCCCCAATTCCTTCCCTTGCTTAACTAGGGCTCCTTTCCCTTGGAGCTAAGGATAACTTAGGACACTGAAGCACTCGTACTAGGAGTTTATGTCACGATTTCCTCCCAAGGCTCATCACACGATTCACCCGAAGGATCAAAGTTACTATCCATCATTATCATTGATAATTCTGCCAGTTCACATTTCACTGCTGAGTTACTTAGTCCTTTACTGCTTCCCACACGAGTTTTTCTAGGGGTAGAGGTCACAGGGCCCTTTGCAATGGGCTCAGAAGCGGTGGAAATGGCGGGGCACGAGTGCGACATAGTTTCACCTTAGAGGACGACAAGGAACTGAATGACGCGGCGTATATGGGTAGGCAAGGGTTGATAATGTCAATAGGGTGACAGCTGCTAATTTACATGCTATGAAATGATTGTTAGGAAATCTCGACAATACATAAAAAAATAGGTAGTTCCAGGTGAATGTAAATATCACTTAGGCTTCTCCCTTCCTTTCTTATATATATTTTTATTATGAGAATAGATTATATGGCACATTTCAAGGAGAAATTACCAGGGGAAATTAGCGAACAAGTGCACGTGAGGTGTTGTCAGGTGATAATTAGCCAATTCCAGGTGTATGGCACTATCACTTACCTTATTTTTTTTTTTGTATATATTATTTTGTATAAGAATAGGGCATAGGGCTTATTTCAATGAATGAAATCAGTGGAAAATTTTGGGGAAGATTTGCTTAGCGCAGCGCGGCCGGGCAGGCAAGAGGAGAGGGTAATAGAGGGGAGGAAGAGAGGGGAGTCAGGAACGGAGAAAAATGGCTAAATTGTCAACAATGGATGGGAGTACAGCTGACATTAGGAGTGCTGACTATTGTTGGACATTGGCAGTACTGATAGATGATACAAGCCACCTCTTGTAAGCCCGGGAGAATTCAAAATAACACAGAATCACAAAATTGACGCCCCACGGTATGATCCATTGCACCCGAATGTCACGAAAGTGACGCCTCGTGGTTAAGGGGTTAATTTGAAAAAAATATATACTGTATAAGACCGCAGTTTTATGTTGCATGCAATTGTGTGATCTTTGCACAGCAATAACGCATAACCTAGTACCATAGGCCTACAGCTAGAGGGTTCCATTGTGTTCTAAAATGAATTTGAGTGTTACTAGACTGTTTACAAAACGTTATGCAAAGTTATCATCAGTGAAAATATTTTTAATCAAATTTTGGAAAGAATATTCATAATTGCCCTTTTTTGTGTGTACTCAGTACTTGTTGTACTGTGTGATTTGTGAACAATAAAAATTTTTTTGTCCGTGAAAACAGTTTGCACAGCCACAACACCATGGTTTTACGTACTTTGATGGTGTCTTACTGTGTTTTACAGTTTGTAGGTGCAAGCATAACCTGGGACCGTGGGATGGCATTACAGTAATCTCTCAATTATCTGACGTAATAGAGCGAAAGGTGTATCTGAATAGTGGATCCATCCAGATAATGGACTTTTCCTCTGGCCCTCCTTGTACACTCGGTAAGATTTCTGACTGGACCACCTGGTTGCTGGATTTGGCTAACATGGCAACAGCGCATGCCCGTGTGTGTGTGTGTGTGTGTGTGTGTGTGTGTGTGTGTCTATGTGTAAACATGCCCGACAATTTTTCGAATCGCTAAGCTTCATCCTCCGAATTATATTATGTGCCATAGTATTATGCTGTGATATAGGCTAATTATTGTATTATGTAATTGGGATAATGGGCTGTGCACTATACTGTTTATAGTCTGAGTTATATAAAATAGTTCTCTTGACTTGTAGCTTGAACCACGATGCAGGTTGAGTTGTGGTTTAGAAACAGGGCATGTTCACCCAGAAATGGCACGATGTAGGGGGAACGGGGAGATGGGAGTGAGCAGCCAACAGTTAAATACTGTATTCTTAGTCACTGCAGTATAGTTATTAAGGTGTCAATGATATCCTGTATCCTAAATAATAATAAACCTATTGATTTTTATTATCTTTATATAGACTCAATTACATGCTAGGATACCCCCTCCCTCGTTAACCCCTTAACCGCAGGCATGTCGGGAGTGTGCCGTGCGCGTCCCGTGGGGATAATTGCACTCTGACTGACTTTTTAAAAATATATGCCAAAAATCAGTTATTTGTCCTAAAATATTATAATTAAATAAGCATATGGCACATACCTTCAGCTTTATCCTGGGATGTTTGTTGGGCCTTCGGCGACTACCGTAGGACTTGTGGAGACTTCTGAAGTTGGGTAATGAAGTCTTCACTTGACACTTCCCAATGCCCCATAATATGGTTACCACTGCCTGATATTGTAACTACAAACACTGTTCTATGAATTCAAGTAGTTTGGAATCCATATTCCCCCCCCCAAAAAAAAACACTGTGAAAGCAATGTAAATTACGAGCGCATATGAGCATTCCACCCACGCTCGTTCCCCAATGGTATTCTGAGACGGTGCTGTCATTTATTATTCATAAACACACTCACACTTTATATTCCTAGTACTTTATTACACTTATTTATGTATACAATATTTATCCATAAGTTTCTTTCAGTACTAGTAGTTTATTTTCACTCCAGGCATTCACTTTCTCGTTCAGTATACTAGCGCAGAGAACGAAGTTTTCACTTTCACTTTCATTCCTCCAAGTATTTATAGACGCTAGAGCAAAGCTTTCACTTTCACTTTCATTACTCCAAGTATTTATACTCGTATTCTTATATTACTAACTATTTACATTTCTATTTACATTCTCTATTTTATTTACATTATTTACATTTCTATTTTATTTACACCATTTTATGCACTGTCGCTTGCAGTAACTTACAAAACTATTTTCCACTGTTGAGTTATATTTACATTCATTGTTTTCACTTGCTATTTACACATTATTTACATTTCCACTTGCACTATTTTAGTCACCAGAAAGATCGTAGTCACTGTCCATCATTATCATTGATAAATTAGCCAGTTCACATTCCACAGCAGAATCACTTAGCCCTTTACCCCTTCCCACACTAGGTTTAGTAGGGGTAGAGGTCACGTGGCCCTTTGCAGGGAGCTAAGGACAGGCACGAATCAGACATGATTTCACCTTGAAAGACGACAGTAAACTAAATGATGTGGCCTAGGGGCAGGGAAGAGTTGACAGTGTCAGTGTGGTGACAGCTGCTAATTTATATGCTGTGAAATGATTGGCAGGAAATCTAGACAATACATAATAAATTAGGTAGTTCCAGGTGAATGTAAATATCACTTAGGCTTCCCCCTTCCTTTCTTATGAATATTTTTGTTACAAGAATAGGTCATACGGCATATTTCAAGGGTAAATAAACAGGGAAAATTAGCGAACGAGTGCACGTGGGGTGTTGCCAGGTGATAATTATCCCATTCCAGACATATGGCAGTATCAATTACCTTTTCTCTCTCTTCTTATATATTATTATGTATAAGAATAGGGCATAGGGCACATTTCAATGGATAAAATGAGTGGAAAAATCCGTCCAGGATTTGTGTAGCGCAGCGCAGCTGGGCAGGCAGGAGGAGAGGGTAATGGAGGGGAGGTAAGGAGGGGAATCAAGGACAGGGGGAAAAATGACTAAATTGTCAACAGTGGATGGAAGTGCAGATGACATTAGCAGAATTGAGTATAGCTGGACACTGGTAGTACTGATAGATGATACAAGCTTGAAAGCCCGGGCGAATTCAAAATAACACAGAATCACAAAAGTGACGCCCTGCGGTATGATCCATTGCTCCCGAGCGTCACGAAAGTGACGCCCCGCGGGTAAGGGGTTAATGGAAAACATGCAGCCTGCTCCACCGCATGGACTCTTTCTCTTTCTCTCTAAAACTCCTCAGCTGGCTACACACATACACACACGAGCGAACAGCCAGAGCGAGCAGACGTCCCAGGCATCGCTGCGAACCTTAACCCGCCCCGTCCCGACGACGTATGGGTACGTTGCAACGATTTGCATTTGCCAGTCCCGGCGACATACCAGTACGTCGTGCAATTGCAAGGTCGCTAATTTGCACAATTTTCAATTTTCGCACATGATTTTTCGTATGTATACACGGGACACCTTCCTCTATTCCTGTACAAGATACCAAGCAGGGACAATGCCTTACACTGCATAACCTCCCCCCTCCCCCCCTCACGACATTGTCTTGGCAAAGGACCTGTTACTAGTGACCTGGCTAGTAAAATTATTCAGGGCCAGAGTGATTCCCCAATCGATGACAATGTGGAGAACAATGTTTACATAGCATTAGAAGAAGAAACAGCCAGAAATAATGATCAGGTAGTGTGGCAAAAATAGGTCAGGTATGGTGATTAGTTAGTGAGTGAAACAATGCTTATAATGCCTTTATTACTGCTTGAAAACCAATATACTGTCATACTACATATACATTCGTACCAAGTAAATAAATAAATACCGTTTATGAGTGGATAAAATAGTTACCCTCCCATAGAACTCGTTTTCTTTGGTGCCAGCATGTTAGAAAACCCACTTAGGTGAGGAGGATCTCCTACCTGGATTGGGCACTTTAAACCACAGGTGAGCAATTTCTCTATGAATTTTCGATGTTTCTCACCAAAAGCGAAGGTTTTAGCCAAAAAAAAAAATTTCGAAAATACCTCGGGACTGGGGGATGTTGGAGGTGGGGAAAACCTCGGGACGTGACGGGTTAAGTAGTTTTCAGGAATTTAGTCTGTCCTGTCTCCTAAGGTCTTGTTTTAAATTTAAAATAATGAAAGTTAATAGACTACCAAAAATGTAAAGATTTATTGGCTATAGTATACATGAATGTTTGTAGTATTTTTCGGTAACAGCTGTTTTTGTACTTTAACCAACATCAAACATGGCCAAAAATGTAAACATTGAGGGACTCGAATTTCCAGGATTTGATAGAAATACCAATGTCATGGATCTGGTTAAAACATTATGAGGATTAGTGAACTTGAAAAGAAAGTAGAGAATCTAGTGATAAAGGATGTGTCTGAAAATACAGAAACTACCATACAGAGTCTGATCCAGTCCAATGAGACAGCGAATGAGATTAGAAATTTGAAGCGGGAAAATGTTGAATTGAGGAGGAAACTAGAAGAGAGTACTAATAAAACGGAGAAGGTGAGTAGTGTATTAGAAGAGCAGAAGGCAAAATGGGCATACGTAGAAGAAGAACAGAAAGAAGTGGTCAGCTTAAGAGAAATCATCCAGAAAGAAAGGGAA
Source organism: Coenobita brevimanus (assembly GCF_032717465.1). Classification (NCBI taxonomy): domain Eukaryota; kingdom Metazoa; phylum Arthropoda; class Malacostraca; order Decapoda; family Coenobitidae; genus Coenobita; species Coenobita brevimanus. The sequence continues at coordinate 23,109,464 of NC_137045.1, read as the reverse complement.
ATGAACAAGAAAAAAATGGAAGAAAATGTAGTGAAAATACTGAAGAAAAAAGAGAAAATAGTGAGAGAAACTGTAGAAAGGAACAGATGTGTGGTAATATTTGGAAACAAGGAAGAGGAAGAAAAGGTTAGGTTCGTGAGACTTGAGAGAGACACGAACCTGGTGAGAGGAATATTAGGCAAGATTGATCCCGAAGGAGACAAATGGGTAAAAGAAATTGAGGAAGTAAGGAGGATAGGGCCTTATAAGAAAGGGGAAACAAGACCAATGAGAGTCAAGTTTACATCAGCAGGTGTAGTAAATGATATACTTAAAGTGACCTGGAAATTATCCCCTTAACCTCGGGTGTCATTCCAGAATGACATTGCAAAAACTGGACCAAACCGCGGGTGTCATTCTGGAATGTTTGTGAATATTTTGAATACTGCGCGTTTTTTCCACGCGCCAATTGTTTCAAGGGAGAGTAGCTATTAAGTTCTTTCACTCCAGCCAACCCCCACCTCCCTCCTCCCACCCCCTGGGCCTTCACCTCCCCCCCACCCGGGCTCCCCCCCCACCCCTGCCCAAACACGCATCAGTATCTGTCCAGCTTTGTGAGTGACAATGGCACTGATGTGGCAGTGAAGTGCGGGCAATCCACATCGAAAATTCGTAGAGAAATCGCTCACCTGAGGTTTAAAGTGCCCAATCCAGGTAGGAGTTCCTCCTCACCTGAGTGGGTTTTCTAACATGCTGGCACCAAAGAAAACGAGTTCTATGGGAGTAGACTGTAGCACCAGTCGAGCAGGGCAGTACTCCCGAGGTGGATGGAAAGCTGATGACAGGGAGAGCTAGAGCTCCCGTTTCATCAGCCCTCAGGACTAGTTCGTGACCATCCCCCTTTGCTGAACTTTTTCAGTGTCTCAGTTACACTGAGAGTAGGCCAGCATGCTCTCCAGTACAAATTTCTCTAACTATCTTCACCAAACTACATGCACAGTACACATTACACTTCCTATTCAAAAATCAACAAAAATGGCGTCTACTAATCAAGCCTCGGAGTCCCCAGGGGGGGGGACCATAAATGCCCCCGCCATCTGCCCCTCTCCCGGTGATGACTCGAGGTGCCTGGAACCACTGTCTGACTCTCTTCTTCTTCATTTCTGCAACATTCGCGGCCTTTCATCTAACTTTCGCTCTGTTGAGCACCACCTCTCCTCCTCTAAACCTCACCTTCTTTTTCTGACGGAGACTCAGCTGTCTGAGGCAACCGACAGCAAACCCTTTTCTGTATCCTCCTACTTTCTCTATACTCATTTCAAAGCCAAAGGTGGCTGTTGTGTATACATACGCAACGACTTATCTTGCTCTCGTGTTCCTGAACTTGATTCTTCTGAATTCTCCACACTCTGGCTTCGGCTTTCCTGTCATTCTCTGACTAAATATATCTGTGCTGTTTACTTATCCCCTAATTCTACTGACTATCAAAAATTCTTCGACTATCTTACTTCTACGATGGAACACATTCTGTCCATTTCTCCTTTCTCTGAAATCTCCATTCTTGGAGATTTCAATGTTCACCACCACCTTTGGCTCCCCTCTCCTTTCACGGATCCACCTGGTGAACAAACCTACATCTTTTCTATCCTTAATGACCTAGAGCAGCTTGTACAGCACCCTACCCATATCCCTGACCGCCTTGGAGAGAGTTCCAACATACTTGACCTCTTCCTCACAACTAATCCTTCTGCTTACTCTGTTAATCTTTTCTCTCCGTTGGGCTCCTCCGATCACAACCTTATTACCTTAACCTGTCCTATCACTCCGGTACGGCCTGTGGACCCTCCAGGGAAACGTCGTCTGTGGCATTTTGGAGCCGCTAACTGGGAGGCCCTCAGGCAGTACTTCTTTGATTTTCCCTGGAATGATTATTGCTTCCATGGCCGTGAGCCATCTGAGTGTGCCTTGCGCATTACGGAGGTTATTCTCTCGGGCATGGAAGCATACATTCCTTTCTCATATCCTTTGACTAACGCAAGAAAGCCTTGGTTTAATCACGCTTGTTCTAATGCTGTCCGCAACAAGGAGAAGGCCTACAAAAGGTACCGGAGCCAACCCACCCCTGAATCACATCATCTTTACGTTTCTGCCCGGAATCGTGCTAAGTCTGTTCTTCGCTCTACTAAAAATAATTTCATCCATACTAAATGCTCTCAACTCTCCAACTCGAATTCTTCCCGCTCCTTCTGGCACCTTGCCAAAAATCTTTCTAACAACTTCACCTCATCATCCTTCCCTCCTCTTTTCTACTCTGATGGTTCTGTAGCTATTTCTTCTACTGATAAAGCAGATCTCTTTGCACAGACTTTCTCCTCCAATTCCACCTTAGATGATTCCGGTGCTGTTTCTCCATCACTTCTCCCCTCTGACTTCCTCATGGCTGACATTAAAATTTCTTCAGTTGATGTATTTTCTGCCATCACTGGCCTCAGCACTAACAAGGCATATGGGCCTGATGGGGTCCCTCCTGTTGTTCTCAAGAACTGTGCTTCTGTGCTTACACCCTGCCTAGGCAAACTCTTTCGCCTTTGTCTGTCAACTTGTACCTTTCTTTCTTGCTGGAAGTTTGCTCTCATTCAGCCAGTCCCAAAGAAGGGTGACCACTCCCAACCCTCCAACTATCGTCCAATTGCTTTAACGTCCTGTATTTCAAAAGTTTTCGAGTCAATTCTTAATAGAAAAATTTTAAGGCATCTTTCCTATCACAACCTTCTTTCCGATCGTCAGTATGGGTTCCGTCAGGGACGCTCCACTGGCGATCTTCTCACCTACCTTTCAGACTCCTGGTCATCCTCCTTTCGGGACTTTGGCGAAAGCTTTGCCATTGCACTTGACATCTCAAAGGCTTTCGATCGAGTCTGGCATAAATCTTTAATTTCCAAACTGCCCTCCTACGGTTTCTATCCTTCTATCTGTGCCTTCATTGCTAGCTTCCTTTCTGGTCGTTCTATAGCCGCTGTTGTAGACGGCCATCGTTCTTCTCCTAGATCTATCAGCAGTGGTGTTCCTCAGGGCTCTGTCCTATCACCAACTCTCTTCCTTTTATTCATCAATGACCTTCTAAGCTGTACATCTAACCCTATCCACTCATACGCTGATGACTCCACCCTTCACCTTTCCATTCGGTTCCCGCAACGCCCATCTCAGCAGTTACTTCAAGAAACAAGGGATGAGGCTATGGCACACCTAATGTCTGACTTGGCTCGTATCTCTGACTGAGGTAAAAATAATATGGTTGTCTTTAATGCATCTAAGACTCAGTTCTTACACCTATCAACCCGACAAAATCTTCCACAGGTATACCCATTAATGTTTAATAATATTCAGCTTAATCCTGCATCATCCTTGAACATGCTTGGGGTTTCATTTACTCGGGACTTATCTTGGAAAGACCATATTACATCTCTTGTAAAATCTGCTTCCAAGAGATTGGGTGTGCTAAGCCGACTCCGCTCTTTCTTTACCCCTGCACAATTGTTGACTCTATACAGAGGTTTTATCTGCCCCTGTGTGGAGTACAACTCTCATGTGTGGGGAGGCTCCCCACATGCAGCTCTTCTCAATAGGGTGGAGTCAAAGGCTTTTCGTCTCATTAACTCTCCTCCTCTTACTGACTCCCTTCAACCTCTGTCTCTTCGCCGCACTGTTGCATCTTTATCTCTTTTCTATCGCTACTTTAATGGTCACTGCTCTGCTGAACTGTCTGCTTGCATTCCTCCACCTCTACGACGGGCGCGTAGCACCCGTCTGGCAGCAAACTCTCATCCCTTTTCTGTCCAACTCTCTAATGCAAGAGTTAACCGTTACTCCCAGTCTTTCATTTATGCAACAGGTCAGCTCTGGAACTGTCTCCCTCTATCTGTATTTCCTGCTGCCTATGATCTCCAGTTTTTCAAACGCAGTGTGTCCAGGCATCTCAAAATGATCGGATCTTGAATTTGGCTCTCTCTTGTATTTTGTTTTTCTCTTGGAGGGAACTGTTACTGCGGGCCATGGCCTTTGGTTCCTTCTTCCTCGCATAAAAAAAAAAAAAAAAAAAAAATTACAGTGCCTTTTACCTGCCTCAGTGAACACAGAGTGGGTGTTTATCGTATGTGCAGTGTTCATTTATGTTTATAGTATTATTATCAGAGTGTGGTTGGCATTTGGTAATGGTGTGTGGGGCAAAAAATAGTTATTTTAGATCGCTCACTTCTAATGGCACTGCCTGTCCAGTGATAGTCAACGAAATCATGGAACCTACATCATTGCAAAGCTGAAGGTTAGTACTCTCTAATGGTACCTTATTTTTCGCTCTAGCTTTATTCTGTGCAAAATTATAAAGGTTTAAAGTTTGTTTACATTTTGGCTGGAACCCCCGTGGGCGGGCCAGTCGGGTCAAAACAATGCCCGCGGTTAAAGGGTTAAGCAAAGAGGCAGGGATGGAAAATATTATAATAAGAAAAGATTTGAATGAAGAAGAAAGAGAAGTTTTAAAATCATTGAAGGAAGAAGTAAAGGAAAAAAATGATAAGAGGACAGAGGAAGAATGTAATACTTTTTTCTGGAGAGTAATGGATATGAAAGTAAGGAAGTGGTATTTAAGGAAATAGAAGTGAAGAAAACTAAGGGGGATGGCTGTGAAAGATCAGAAGTTGAGGAAGTGGTACTGATGGAGAGTAGGAGAGAAGAGGGTATAAAAAACATCAAAAATAATGTGAAGGTGATATATACTAATGTTGATGGGTTCATATCGACAAGGCTCGAAAATAACGATTTCTTGAGAGAACATAAACCTGATGTCATGTGCTTTGTAGAGAACAAATTACGAGAAGATACTGATGTTCATTTGGGAGATGGTAAGTACAAACTGTGGAGAAAAGATAGAAAAGAAAAAATAGGAGGATGAGTGATGATAGCAGTGAAGAACAACATAAATGTAGATACAGTGGAAATGAGGGAAGGCAAGGCTGAAGTGATATATATGAAATTAGAAACTGGAGAGAATGTTAAGAGAGATATGGCGGTAGTGTATGTTCCCCCTAAGACAAGAGCATGTAAGGATGACGAATACCAGGAGATGTTGTCAGATATGGCTAGCTATTTACAAAAAATAATTGAGAAAAGCAATAATATAATTTTGGTGGGTGACTTTAATTGTAAAGAGGTGAACTGGGAGGAATGGTACTTGGGAGGCGGCGAGGATTCGTGGGGCATTATGTTATTAAATATAATAATGAATAATGTGATGACGCAATGGATCAAAGAAGAGACACGGTTTCGAGGTGAGGACACACCAGCAAGGTTAGATTTACTGTTTACCAAAGAACCCGATGTAATAGAATCATTGAAATATCTCTGTCCTTTAGGAAAAAGTGATCATGTGGTCATTGAGTTCCAGATGATAATAGGGAACGTCTAGCCAAGAGACGACCTTCATAGACAGGGAAGATACAACTTTGGGAAAGCAAATTTTACAGGATTGAGAAAATTTTTTGAAAATGCGGATTGGAGAAAATTCAGAGAAACGAGAGATACAGAGGAAGTGGGATATCTTTCTAGACCTCTATAATTTGGGAGTGGAAAAATTTATACCAAGAGTAAGAGGGAAAGAAAATAGGAGAAAGGAGTGGTTTAATAGAAGGTGTATGATACCAAAAAAAGAGAGAGATAAGGCTTGGAACAATTGGAGAAAGAGAGGTAACACCAGAACAAAGGAAGAATATAAAAGAACAAGAAATGAATACACAAGAATACGTAGAGAAGAAGAAAGGAATATTGAAAAAGGTATAATAGACAAATGCAAGGATGAACCCAAACTGTTTTATAGATTTGTTAATGGCAAACTGAAACAAAAGGAAGGAATCACCAAACTGAAAGTAGAAGGAGAGGTCTATAAGGATGCGGCAATGCAAGCAGAAATAATGAACAAACGTTTCCAGTCAGTTTTCACTAATGAAAAGGAGTTTGTGGAAGGGGAGGGAGTGATTAGAAATGTACCGGTGATAAAAGATATAAAAGTGGAGGTACAGGAAGTGTATAAATTACTGGAAACTCAAGATGTAAGGAAAGCCCCAGGACCTGATGGAATTTCTAATTGTGTACTGAAGGAATGCAGAGAACAACTGGCGGATAAAATTCACAGTTTAATCGTGTGTTCTCTGGAAGAGGGGAAAGTGCCACAAGAATGGAAGAGGGCAAATATGGTATCAATTTATAAGGGAAGAAACAGGATAGAACCCCTGAATTATAGACCTGTGTCTCTAAGCAGCATGGTCGCAAAATTGTGCGAGAGAATCCTGAAAGACAGATGGATAAAATATCTGGAAAAGATGAATATTTTGGCTGAATGTCAGTTTGGATTCAGAAGTGGAAGGTCATGTGTTTCTGACTTGTTGAGCTTTTACTCAAGAGCGATTGACGTGGTACAAGAGAGAGATGGTTGGGTGGATTGTGTGTACTTAGACTTAGAGAAGGCCTTTGACAAGGTACCTCATAAGAGACTAATGTGGAAACTAGAATATATAGGAGGACTGAAGGGGAAACCTCTGGAATGGATGAGAGACTTTTTGAGAGACAGACAAATGAGGACAGTAATAAAGGATAGGATGTCTGGATGGAGGGAAGTAACAAGTGGAGTCCCTCAAGGCTCGGTGTTGGCGCCAGTGATGTTCCTAATTTACGTAAATGATATGGTAGATGGAGTGAACAGTTATGCAAGTCTGTTTGCTGATGATATAAAGATCTTGAGGAAGGTAGAGGTTGAGGAGGATTGTAAAATGCTGCAGGAGGATTTGGATAGGATACACGATTGGAGCCGGACGTCAGAAATGAAATTAAATGTAAAGAGATGTAAAATATTGGAAATGGGTAAAAGTACCAGGAGGCCATCACTGAATTATTTGTTGGGTAGTGAATTAATCACAAAAATGAGAGAAGAGAAAGATTTGGGAGTGCTGGTCCAAGATAGTTTGTCACCAGAAAAGCACATTAACAAGATAGTTGGAGAGACTTACAAATTCTTGACTAACATAAGAGTAGCATTTCATTATATGGATGAGGAGATGATGAAAAAATTGATAGTGGTCATGATCCGCCCTAGGTTAGAATATGCAGCGGTAGTGTGGTCCCCACACAAAAAGAAAGATATAAACAAGATTGAGAGAATACAAAGAACAGCAACCAAGATGGTCCCCAGTCTGGCAGACCTGTCATACAGAGAGAGGCTGGAAAAGCTGGATTTGCCTTCCTTAGAGGAAAGGAGAAAGAGGGGAGACATGATTGCAGTGTTCAGGACCATGGTGAGAGTAGATAAAATTGACAATGAAGATCTGTTTGTATGGGATAAGAGAGCAACAAGAGGACGCGGAATGAAATTGAAAAAGTCAAGCTGCTTGAAGGATATCAAGAAATATAGCTTTCCTTACAGAAGTATAGACTTATGGAATAGCCTGGACAAAGAGATCATCCAGTCTAAAAATTTAAATGAGTTTGGCCATGTGGAGAGGATGGAGGGTGAAAGACTGACGAAGAGAGTGTATGTGAGTGAGGTGGAGGGGGGAAGAGGGAGGGGGAGGCCGAGGATGAGATGGAGGGATGGGGTGGAGAGGTATATGAGAGAGGGGGGTGTGAGTTGGGAGCAGGGCAGTGAAATGGTGGGGGACAGGGCGACTTGGAGGTGATTTGTTTGTGGCCACCCCAAACGTGATTGAGGCATCTGGCAATAGATAGATAGATAGATAGTTTAAAGCTAAATTTGACTTATTGAGAAACAGCGACGGAAACCCATGAGCATAGCACATTTCATGTATATCACAATTAGGTATATTAGGTAAATACATAAATATTTGGAATGACTTAGACAAAGAGATGGTGCATGAGAAAAACATTCATGTGTGTCAAGTTAGACTTGATAAATGTGGATATGGAGACAGGAGAACACGAGCATTGCTTAATTCCTGTATACTACAAATAGGTAAATACACACACACACACACTGAGGGACTCGAATTTCCAGGATTTGACTGAAATACTAATGTAATGGATCTGGTTAAAACATTGATTATGAGGATTAGTGAACTTGAAAAGAAAGTGGAAAATTTAGTGTTAAAAGATGTGTCTGAGAATACGGAGATTACTATACAGAGTCTGATCCAGTCTAATGAGACGGCAAATGAAGAGATCAGAAATTTGAAGCATGAAAATACTGAATTGAGGAGAAAACTAGAAGAGTACTAATAAAATGGAGAAGGTGAGCATTGTATTGGATGAGCATAAGGCAAAGTGGGCACACGTAGAAGAAGAACAGAAAGAAGTGGTCAGCCTAAGAGAAATCATCCAGGAAGAAAGGGAAATGAACAAGATAAAATTGGAAGAAAATGTAGTGAAAATACTCAAGAAAAAAAGAGAAAATAGTGAGAGAAACGGTAGAAAGGAACAGATATGTGGTAATATTTGGAAACAGGGAGGAGGAAGAGAAAGTTAGATCCGTGAGACTCGAGAAAGACACGAACCTGGTGAGAGGAATATTAGGCAAGATTGATCCCGAAGGAGACAAGTGGGTAAAAGAAACTGAGAAAGTATGGAGGATAGGGCTTTATAAGAAAGGGGAAACAAGACCAATGAGAGTCAAGTTGTCAGCAGAAAGTGTAGTAGATGACATACTTAAAGTGACCTGGAAATTAACCCTTTAACCGCGGGCATTCTTTTGCCCCAACTGGCCTCTCCCGCGGGGGTTTCGACCAAAATGTAAACAAATTTAAACCTTTATAACTCTGCACAGAATAAATCTAGAGCGAAAAATAAGGTACCATTAGAAAGTACTAACCTTTGGCTTTGCAATGATGTAGGTTTCATGATTTCGTTGACTATCACTGGATGGGCAGTGCCATTAGAAGGGAGCAATCTAAAATCACTATTTTTCGCTCACACACCATTACCTTCACTCATACACCATTACCAAATGCCAACCTCATTCTGATAATAATACTATAAACATATATGAACACTGCACATGCGATAAACACCCACTCTGTGTTCACTGAGACAGGTAAAAGGCACTGTAATTACCCGCACTTCACTGCCATATCAGCGGTGTTGTAATCACTATTTTTCGCTCACACACCATTACCAAATGCCAACCTCATTCTGATAATAATACTATAAACATATATGAACACTGCACATGCGATAAACACCCACTCTGTGTTCACTGAGGCAGGTAAAAGGCACTGTAATTGCCCGCACTTCACTGCCATATCAGCGGTGTTGTAATCACTATTTTTCGCTCACACACCATTACCAAATGCCAACCTCATTCTGATAGTAATACTGTAAACATATATGAACACTGCACATACGATAAACACCCACTCTGTGTTCACTGAGGCAGGTAAAAGGCACTGTAATTGCCTGCACTTCACTGCCACATCAGCAGTGTTGTCACTCACACAGCTGGACAGATACTGATGCGTGTTTGGTCCGGGGTGGGGTGGGGGGCCCAGGGGGTGGGAGGTGGGGCCCCAGGGGGGGGGAGGTGGGGGTCGGCTGAAGTGAAAGAACTTAATAGCTACTCTCCCTTGAAACAATTGGCGCACAGAAAAAACGCGGGGTATTCAAAATATTCACAAACATTCGAGAATGACACCCGCGGTTTGGTCCAGTTTTTGCAATGTCATTCTGGAATGACACCCACGGTTAAAGGGTTAAGCAAAGAGGCCGGGATGGAAAATATTATAATAAGAAAAGATTTGAATGAAGAAGGAAAAGAAGTTTTAAAATCATTGAAGAAACAAGTAAAGGAAAAAAATGATAAGAGGACAGTGGAAGAATGTAATACTTTTTTTTGGAGAGTGATGGATATGAAAGTAAGGAAGTGGTATTTAAGGAAATAGAAGTGAAGAAAACTAAGGGGGATGGCTGTGAAAGATCAGAAGTTGAGGAAGTGGTACTGATGGAGAGTAGGAGAGAAGAGGGTATAAAAAACATAAAAAATAATTTGAAGGTGATATATACTAATGTTGATGGTTTAATATCGGCAAGGCTTGAAATTAATGATTTCTTGAGAGAACATGAACCTGATGTCATGTGCTTTGTAGAGACCAAATTACAAGAAGATATTGATGTTCATTTGGGAGATGGAAAATACAAACTGTGGAGAAAAGACAAAAAAGTAAAAACGGGAGGAGGAGTGATGATAGCAGTGAAGAACAACATAAATGTAGATACTGTGGAAATGAGGGAAGGCAAGGCTGAAGTGATATATATGAAATTAGAAACTGGAGAGAATGTTAAGACAGATATGGCAGTAGTGTATGTTCCCCCTAAGACAAGAGCATGGAATGACGATGAATACCAGATGTTGTCAGATATGGCTAGCTATTTACAAAAAATAATTGAGAAAAGCAATAATATAATTTTGGTGGGTGACTTTAACTGTAGAGGTGAACTGGGAGGAATGGTATTCAGGAGGCAGCGAGGATTCGTGGGGCACTATGTTATTAAATATACAGTAATAATGAATAATGTGATGACGCAGTGGGTCAAAGAAGAGACGCGGTTTCGAGGTGAGGACACACCAGCAAGGTTAGATTTACTGTTTACCAAAGAACCCGATGTAATAGAATCATTGAAATATCTCTGTCCTTTAGGAAAAAGTGATCATGTGGTCATTGAGTTCCAGATGATAATAGGGAACGTCGAGCCAAGAGACGACCTTCATAGACAGGGAAGATACAACTTTGGGAAAGCAAATTTTACAGGATTGAGAAAATTTTTTGAAAATGCGGATTGGAGAAAATTCAGAGAAACATGAGATACAGAGGAAGTGGGATATCTTTCTAGACCTCTATAATTTTGGAGTGGAAAAATTTGTACCAAGAGTAAGGGGGAAAGAAAACAGGAGAAAGGAGTGGTTTAATATAGAAGGTCTATGATAGCAAAAAAAGAGAGAGATAAGGCATGGAACAACTGGAGAAAAAGAGGTAACAAGAGAGCAAAGGAAGATTATAAAATAATTAGAAATGTATACACAAGAATACGTAGAGAAGAAGAAAGGAATTTTGAAAAAGGTATAATAGACAAATGCAAGGATGAACCCAAACTGTTTTATAGATTTGTTAATGGCAAACTAAAACAAAAGGAAGGAATCACCAAACTGAAAGTAAAAGGAGAGGTCTATAAGGATGCGGCAATGCAAGCAGAAATAATGAACAAACGTTTCCAATCGGTTTTCACTAATGAAAAAGAGTTTGTTGAAGGGGAGGGAGTGATTAGAAATGTACCGGTGATAAAAGATATAAAAGTGGAGGTACAGGAAGTATATAAATTACTGGAAACTCAAGATGTAAGGAAAGCCCCAGGACCTGATGGAATTTCTAATTGGGTACGGAAGGAATGCAGAGAACAACTGGCGGATAAAATTCACAGTTTAATCGTGTGTTCTCTGGAAGAGGGGAAAGTGCCACAAGAATGGAAGAGGGCAAATATGGTACCAATTTATAATGGAGGAAACAGGGAAGAACCCCTGAATTATAGACGTGTGTCTCTAAGCAGCATGGTCGCAAAATTGTGCGAGAGAATCCTGAAAGACAGATGGATAAAATATCTGGAAAAGATGAATATTTTGGCTGAATGTCATTTTGGATTCAGAAGTGGAAGCTCATGTGTTTCTGACTTGTTGAGCTTCTACTCAAGAGCGATTGACGTGGTACAGGAGAGAGATGGTTGGGTGGATTGTGTGTACTTAGAATTAGAGAAGGCCTTTGACAAGGTACCTCATAAGAGACTAATGTAGAAACTAGAGGAGAACTGAAGGGGAAACTTCTGGAATGGATGAGAGACTTTTTGAGAGACAGACAAATGAGGACAGTAATAAAGGATAGGATGTCTGGATGGAGGGAAGTAACAAGTGGTGTCCCTCAAGGCTCGGTGTTGGCGCCAGTAATGTTCCTGATTTACGTAAATGATATGGTAGATGGAGTGAACAGTTATGCAAGTCTGTTTGCTGATGATGTAGAGATCCTGAGGAAGGTAGAGGTTGAGGAGGATTGTAAAATACTGCAGGAGGATTTGGATAGGATACACAATTGGAGCTGGACGTTGGAAATGAAATTTAATGTAAAGAAATGTAAAATATTGGAAATGGGTAAAAGTACCAGGAGGCCATCACTGAATTATTTGTTGGGTAATGAATTAATCACAAAAAGGAGAGAAGAGAAAAATTTGGGAGTGCTGGTCCAAGATAGTTTGTCACCAGAAAAGCACATTAACAAGATAGTTGGAGAGACTTATAAACTCTTGACTAACATAAGAGTAGCATTTCATTATATGGATGAGGAGATGATGAAAAAATTGATAGTGGCCATGATCCGCCCCAGGTTAGAATATGCAGCGGTAGTGTGGTCCCCACACAATAAGAAAGATATAAACAAGATTGAGAGAATACAAAGAACAGCAACCAAGATGGTCCCCAGTCTGACAGACCTGTCATACAGAGAAAGGCTGGAAAAACTGGATTTGCCTTCCTTAGAGGAAAGGAGAAAGAGGGGAGACATGATTGCGGTGTTCAGGACCATGGTGGGAGTAGATAAAATTGACAAAGAAGATCTGTTTTTATGGGATAAGAGAGCAAAAAGAGGACACGGAATGAAATTGAAAAAGTCAAGCTGCTTGAAGGATATCAAGAAATATAGCTTTCCTTACAGAAGTATAGACTTATGGAATAGCCTGGACAAAGAGATCATCGAGTCTAAAAACTTAAACGAGTTTAAAGCCAAATTTGACTTATTGAGAAACAGCGATGGAAACCCACGAGCATAGTACATTCCGTGTATATCACAATTAGGTATAAATACTTAAATATTGGAAGGACTTAGACAAAGAGGTGGTGCATGAGAAAAACATTCATGTGTGTAAAGGTAGACTTGATAAATGTGGATATGGAGACAGGACAACACGAGCATTGCTCATTTCCTGTATACTACAAATAGGTAAATACACACACACACACATACACACACACACACAAGAGGAACTGGAATTACTGAAAGAGAAAAGGGAGGAAGCAAAAACAAAAAATGAGGGAAGATCAGAAGAGGAGAAGAAGAAATTTTTTTACAAAGTAATAGGATTGCAGGTACGAAAGTGGTACACAAACAGGATGGAAGAAAAAGGAGGAAGGTAGTAGAACCATGTCATGACAAGTATATAAACAAGATGATAAAGTTGATGTACTCAAATGTGGATGGAATGGTATCTAAATTACTAGAGATGGATGATTATGTCAGAGAAAATGAACCACAAATAATATGCCTAACTGAAACAAAATTAATACCAAGGATATCAAATGACATACTAAACTTAGAGGAATACAATATATGGAGAAGAGACAGATATTTAAAAAAAGGAGGAGGAATTATAATATTAACTAAGAAAAATCTAAAAGTCAAGGAAATAAAATTAGATATACCATCACAAGTAGAACTGATTGCAGTAGAGATCGACACATCTGAGGGTAAAGTAATTGTAGCCAATTTGTATATGCCACCCAGATCAAACACATGGGAAAGAGACGAATATGAGGACCTGGCAGAGAGTACAATTCAGAGTTTAAGAGCATTATTACATAAAATGGAAGAGAAATCGGAATGAATTATACTAACTGGGGACTTCAATACAAATATAAATTGGAATCCTCTAGATATAAATAGCCAAGAAAGCTGTTGGGACCAAAAGCTCCTGGATCTCGTACAAGAGTTTTTCTTAACGCAACATGTGAGGGAAACCACCAGAAAAAGAGGACTTGATGTACCTTCAGTGTTAGATCTAATATTTACAAGGCAAGAAAATTATATTGACAGTTTAATATATCACCCTCCACTCGGCAAAAGCGATCATGGAGTACTAAATTATAACTTCAGGATAGCATATGACATAGTAAACAGCAATGATAGTTACAAAAAGAGCCTAAACTATAAAAAGGGAAATTATCAAGACCTAAAGAAGTATTTCTTAGAAGTTGATTGGGAAAATGAGCTTAGAGGACAAGATTTAAATGCTGTATATAAAAAATTTTGTGAATTTTATGAAATAGGAGTCCAGAAGTACATCCCACAGCACAAAGAAGCAGATAAGAAAATACAGAAATGGTTCAATACAGAATGTAAAAAATCAAAAGAAAGAAGAGATTTGTTGTGGAATAGATACAGAAGACACAATAGTGAAAGGGCATATAATAATTACAAACAGGCAAGAAACGACTAAACAAGAATAAGGAGGGAAGCCCAAAAACAGTTTGAGGAGGATATAATAAATAAAAGTAGTGATCAACCAAAGCTGTTTTACAGCTATATCAGAAGCAAAACTAAAGTAAAAGATATAATACAATCCATTACGGACGAAGGAATCACTTATACACAAGAGAAAGATATTTGTGAAGCACTAAATAAGAATTTCCAATTAGTTTTTACAGAAGAAAAAAATTTTGAGAGGAACTATGTGGAACACGCATGTCCACACATACTACCAGATATACAAATAGCAGAAAAATTAATACAGGAGGAGTTAAGTAGATTAGACAGAGGAAAAGCAAGTGGTCCTGATGAAATTTCATGTTGGGTATTACGAGAATGTGCAAAGGAGTTATGTAAACCATTATTTTTAAAATTCAAGAAATCCTTGAGTCAAGGTAAACTACCTGATATTTGGAAAAAAGCAAATATTGTCCCCTTATTCAAGAAAGGAAATAGACAAAATCCACTCAACTACCGACCAGTATCACTGACCAGTGTTGTAAGCAAGGTATTAGAAAAACTTATAAGTAAAGCTTGGGTAAATCATCTAGAAGAACACAGTATGATAACAGAAAGACAGTTTGGTTTCAGAAAAGGAAAATCATGTGTTACTAATCTGTTGAGCTACTATGACAGAGTAACAAACACAATACAGGAAAGGGAAGGATGGGTGGACAGTATCTATTTAGATTTCAAGAAAGGATTTGACACAGTACCACACCAAAGACTTTTATGGAAACTGTACCATCAAGGAGGAATTCAAGGCAAACTGTTTTGTTGGATGCAAGACTTTCTCATAAAAAGAGAAATGAGGACAGTACTAAGAGGAAACTACTCATCATGGAAAGAAGTGACTAGTGGAGTACCACAGGGTTCAGTGCTGGCACCAATCATGTTTTTAGTGTATATAAATGATATAAACAGTAACACTGGAAATGAAAGCTATCTGAATATGTTTGCAGATGATGCAAAAATACAAAGGAGAATTACTAACACAGACTCTTGTAAAGAGTTACAAGAAGAATTAAATAAACTTCATGAATGGAGTAGTACATGGCAAATAGAATTCAATGTGGACAAGTGTCATGTAATCAAGTTTGGTAAAAGTGGAAAAAGACCTGATTGGGATTATAAGTTAGGAAATAAAACCCTATACACATCAGAAAGAGAGAAAGACCTAGGTGTGATTATCAATAACAGACTATCTCCGGCTGACCACATCAGCGAGAAGGTATGGAACATGTATACACTGCTTGCAAATATGAGAATAGCATTCACATACATAAATGAAGACATGCTAAGAAGGATAATAACATCATTCATTAGACCAACCCTGGAATATGCATCAGTAGTCTGGAGTCCTCATCTCAAAAAGCACATAGACAAGATTGAAAAAGTTCAAAGGGCCGCTACAAGATGGATACCAAGCTTAAGGGACCTAAGCTACAAAGAAAGACTAAATAAACTGAATCTACCAACACTACAGGAGAGAAGGAAAAGAGGTGACATGATAATGCTATATAAATGCATATCAGGAAAGGAGAAAATAGACATAAATGATTACCTAACATATGGAGAAGCATCAGCAAGAGGACACTGCAAAAAATTGCATAAGAAGAGAGGTGATAAAGACGTAAGGAAATTCAGTTTCCCAAACAGAGCAATTGATCAATGGAATGCACTACCAAATGAAATAGTGTGTGCCAAAACAATTCACAAATTTAAGGATATGTACGATAAATATGGTTTAAGACACGGGACAGTATGAGCTTGACTCATTCCTGTAAAGATACAATTAGGTAAGAACAAGTAGGTAAGGTAAGAACACACAAAATACTTCTGCTCGTGTAAGTGAGCATTCAGTTTCACATTCTTCGTTCTTCTTCCTGATAGTCTTATGTTTGTCGGATTACTTCTGGGAGGTAAATAAACGTTTCATACTAAATCTGTTTCCCCTGTCGTTTTAAGTTGTATTCCGCTGTCAACTTGTTTGACACATCAGGGTTACGGCGAAATTAGGGCCTGTCCTAACCTAAGTGTTTAAACTTGACCTAACCTTGCTTAACTATACCTTATAATTTAACCTAACCTAACGTAGCATCCAGTTGGGAAGTTGGGAGACGAAAATTACCTTTGAGTACATCAAGACAATCATGTTATGGCTTAAGGAACGTGATGATAAAAAGTGGGAAATTTTTCAGCAGGAATAGGTAATTTACCACCCTGAAAATAGTCAGAAAAATACAGAAAACAAACTGGAGGAATATGAACTGAATTGGTAAGGTTTTTCCACTGCTTTAAGCGTACAAATACCAAAATGGCAAAAGAAAAAAAGAAAAACCATTGCATAAAAGAAAGCATCATCATAATGATTTGGAAGGACAGGGAGAAGATAAAGATCGTGCGTAGGAAGTGATGCAATCCTGGCAGCTGTGAAGGTTTATATGTTGTCCTGAAACTGACTGAGAAGCTTATAGGGCGTTATGTGGAGCGTCAGAGAAAGCAAACCCTCACTTTTACCCCTTTTTACCATCTTACCCCATTTATTTACCTCCACCTATACGCACCATCAGGTAAAACACTGAAAGAGATATAACTGTTGTAATTAAAAACATCAATGGTATTAAAAATGGCATTAACAAAAACAGAAGTTGGACTGGGTCAACACCACCTCCACTGAGTACCCTTTTGTTGATACGTAGCTCCACAGTATTTTACTCTCGCCCCCCAACCCCAAAGTTGTTGTCAAAGTTTCGCCTTCTCGTATCATGTGGCCTTCGGGAGAGACGTTAGGCTGTATAGTTAGACTAAAATTTACGGGTCTGGCTGTTTTAGGGAACAAAATGGAACGAAAATTTTGCAAACCAGAAAAAAGGTACTCTTTCATCCATGTGTTCTCCTGAGTTAGCGTTCCGTTTCACATTCTTCGTTCGGTATCGCTCTTCCCAACACATTACTCTTCGTTCGGTATCACTCTTCCCAACACATTTCAAACTGATTCAGCAGTTTAGCCATATGTTTAGTGTATCAGAAATGCGTTGGGAAACACGATATCAAACGAAAAATGTGAAACTGAACACAAACTCACGAGAACACAGGGATTAAAGTAATTTTTTCTTGTTAGCACAAATTTTCGTTCTATTTCGTACTCTAAAACTGCCAGACCCATAAATTTTTGTCTAACCATATGGCCTAAGGTCTCTCCTGAAAGCCACATGATATGAGAGAAGGCGAAACTTTGACAACAACATTGGGGTTGGGGGATGGGTACCGGGGAGCTACGTATCAACAAAAGGGTACCCATCCCAACTTTTATTTTTGTTAATGCTATTTTTAATACCACTGATGTTTTTAATTACAACAGTTATATCTCTTTCAATGTTTTACCTGATGGTGGGTGCAAGTGGGGGTAAGTTACGTGGGGTTAGGTGGTAAGAAGGGGTAAAAGTGAGAGTTTTGGAAAGTTGCCAGAACACATTGTACCATTATACATGTAAACATATTGTCTGAGTGATGCGGATTTGGGTACCACGGTCCTTGTCCAGTCCCTATTGCCCGCGGTACTCAAGGATTGAGTGTATATAAGTACTGTATTTGGAATGACTTAGACGAAAAGGTGGTGCAGGAGAAAAACATTCATGTGTGTAAAGGTAGACTTGATAAATGTGGATATGGAGACAGGATAACACAAGCATTGCTCAATTCCTGTATACTACAAATAGGTAAATACACACACACACACGCATTATCATTTTGTGCTAATAAATAATGATGTTGCATTTAATATGTTTTACCTAAAATTTAATACTATGTCAAAATACAAGACAGTGTAATACATAACCACCTCACCATAATGGATTCCATTAACCAGTAATCAATACTTACCTGCATAGAATGTGTTTCAGTAATGGTCATGGGGTAGGCATACCCACAGTGATATTTTTGTTAATGCTAAAGGTAATTGTGTGTTCAGTGGCGCATACCAGTTAGAGGGGAGGTGACCACTGACACCTCCAGTCCTCATAGTTATGGTGGTGAGTTGTAGTGTCACTGCTGAGGTTCCTGTTCCTCCAGTTATGTCAATAATTAAAGATAACATACTGATGAACAGCCATTTCTTATGAAAAATACAAACAGCCTATTTCGAACTCTCAAAATACATTTATGAAGCATATTGCGGGAGCTTTCCAGCTCTCATGCACCAGTCAGTCTTGGTCCTTGGTTTCAGTATTGCCAGCCTGACAGTGTGCAATGTTAATGAACATGCTATTAATGTTAGTTCTATATGCTAATTTATATTTGGAACAACAGAATTCAAAGCAGGATTTCATTCAGTACAGTACCCTCGCGTCCAACACGCGTTAGTCCAGCACGATTCAGGTCCAGCACAGAGAGCAATTAATTAGTATTATTTAATACGATTTAATTACTGCAACACGAGTGTGTTAGCATAACACGCACAGAGCTCCGAGAAGTGGGCGAAATCCGCAGAGTTCACCTCTAGCACGATCACCCCCGGTCCAACACGGTCATACTGGACATTACCATGATGATGATAGCCAATGAAAACTTCTGATCAAGTAGCCTTCCCCGCCCGCTATCGTGACGTGATTGTGATGCCGCCCAATTAAAAATGCTTCTGGTATCACGTGATGTTTTGTTTAAATTTCTCCCGCCACAGCGCCACTCAGTCACATAATTGCATTTGAAGGTGCTTTTTTCTTGCTGCATTTTCTGTCCTTGTTACTGCATTTTACCCTGCTCACGATGCCTAGGAAGCCTTCTGAGAACCCCAAGAAGCGTCGGCACCTCCCTCAGGCCACCAAGCTAGAAAGCATTGAGAGGAAGAAGAAAGGGGAGAGGAAAGTTGACATTGCTGAGGCCTACGACATGAATGAAGCCAACGTGAGGACCATAAAAAACCAAGACAAGATCCTGGCAGCCGAAGGCTATCACACGGCACTTCATACCAGGTTTGCCGAGGATACGATGGTAAATCGGAACGGTAACGTGGTAAAATTGCCGACGATACCACGGGCATTTGGAATTCATCTGGATGGATTCCTGCTGAGGATACGACAGGCAAATCAGTGTGACCAAAACCCAGGCGACTCGACAGAGAATGTATCGTACTACAGCATTGAACATTTAGCCTGACACTGAATACATATTAATATTTTAGAATAAATATCAATCGTTTTGAAACCCTTCTCATCGGCGTGTGTACCAGTTTATAAACAAAGTTGCTTCTCCTTATTCTCTACTGAGTCAGCGACAGCGATCACTCTCCACAGTCATGAGACGGGGCTCTGGCAACAGTGTGAGAAGCATGCCGTTTGCCGAGGATTACAGAGTGCTAGGACAGGCAGAAGCAGGACCTTCCATGGCTGTGAACGAAGATAGTGATTCTGAGTGTGATTTCGAAGGATTTATGAGGGAGGTTGAGGAGGAGCAACAGCCATTACCCGCTAGTGACGCCAGCAGCCATCCTCCGGGGACCCAGTAGGACTACCTACAGCCTTGGATACCACCTTCCATTCCCAGCAAGCCCACCAACACTATCCTAAAAGGTTAGTTATCATTCATAGCACAGTACCATTTATTATAATTACAATAGTACCAATATATGTACAGTAATCCCTCTAATATCCGAACGCCCAATATCCGAACATCCCCACTAACCGGACATAATCCTCCTGGGATCCAATATTCCCAAAATGGGCCAAAAACTGCAAAAAATTCGAAAAAAATCTGACTTTTTTCCCTCCCATAATTTGAAATTCCCGCCTGGCGCCAAACAGCTGTTACACCATGGTCCCTTCACCCCTTCCTTCCTTCCCCTCCCCCCTCCCCTGTCAAGTTGCCATTTGGTATTTTTCATTACCAAGTGTGGGCCAATTTGGTAATGAAAAATTCGTTTGGTAATGCATTAGAATAATGCATTACCAAATGGCTTTTTCACATGTATGAGGATACACAGGATGGAGATGGTGGATTGTTTGCTCTCTCTGATTAATCTGCTACCCTACATAGTGTGAAAATAATCAACATGGTGTTAGTTATAAGGAGAGTGATTACATGTATTTCCACTTGTATATATAATTACTGAAGAATATATGCTAGCTTTACGAAATTGGTAATGAAAAGTTATATTTGACAATGAAAGTTGAGGAGATTGGTAATGTGGCTGTTGCGATCTGGCAACTCTGTTACCCCACCAACATCAACAGTCACAGCTTAACTCCGATGGAGAGCAGATACTCATAACAGTGCAAGCCACAGGTGCTTGTTTTTTGTGAATAAACTGCAATACCTTGCCACTAGAACACACAGGAATTTACAGTGTTGTGCAGTGTTAAGAAATTAGAATTTAGAGTGCAGAGGATTAACTGTGGACTGCAAACTGGCAGTTCAAACCAGTCCAAGACCAAGGGACTTGTAAGTACCCAGAATGTTTAATATTGTATAAACTCACCTCTAAAACCTCATTTTATGGTTCTTTTGCATTTATTTCAGTCTTTTATGTCCCTTATTGGTGTGATTTGAGTCTTAAATAGGTGCTATGCATGTCCAGAGGGAGTTGTATAGGTGTTTTTCAGAGTTAGGGTCCGTAAGTACTAGTCCATAAGCTGGGGCCCAATATCCGGACAGGACCACTATCCGGACCTGCCTATGGCTCTATTGATCCGGATATTGGAGGGGTTACTGTATAGGTATATGGTAGGTATTTAGGTTGACTTTTCCTAGGGTTGCTGACGTAATTCATTTTTCCCCATAAGCTCTGTTGTTAGTCCAACACGTTTTTGGTCCAACACGTGACCCATGCATGACAATATTACCATGTTGGACGCGAGGGTACTGTACACAGAATGCCAAATACTGTATGTGTGTATGGGTGTGGGACAGTACGTTTGGTGGGGGTGGGGGGAGTATAGGGAGTATGATATGTGTGTTATAGTGGTAATATGGGTGTGTGCATATGTGTTTAAGGACGTCCAAGACTGATATGTAATCTTTGCTTTTAACATTTGATGACACACACCTCAGTACAGTATTTATATAAGTTGTATTTATAAGTTTGTAGCATGTTACATTATTATATTATTATGATTATGTTTTGGGGGTGAAACCTGAAACACCATATGAAGTTTGTAGCATGTTACATTATTATATTATTATGTTTTGGGGGTGAAACCTGAAACACCACATAAAGACAAACACTGAATTATTTAAAAAATGCATTATATGTGGCAAAATACATGAATAACAGCATTTCAGGAAGAAATATTACCGTATTATAACATATATTTAAATACGTTGTAGGCGCAGCGTTTCTTATGCTTAGATTATCGGATTTCGCTTGATCAGTATGTTACGTTATACTGTAGCTTTGAGTTAATATGTTACGTACTGTATTATAAGTGATGTCATGATGGACGTTCACTTAAAACTTCATCGAACAGACAGCAAGTGCAGTTGTTAGTAGTTTACCGGTATTTGTTATTGATCATGCGCTGACTAACTTATTCCTGAGTAATTTTTAAAAATCTTTATCACGATTGGAAAACAGCTCCTTAGGCATGTCAACAGGTGGCAAGATGTCTAGGGAGTTGGCCAAATGTTTAAGAAGTTGTGATTGTGCCAATCAAGAAAGCATCATATTTTAATGGAAAAAACCTGCTATTGGAACAGGAAAATTGTGTTAAGAAATGCACTTAAACGTCACTAATTTCTGTATAAATGCTCCGTAATAAAAACATGTCAGTGAGCAAAATATATAAGATAGTGTTGTATCAGTTACCGGTATATTGTCAGGTAAGTTATGGTAAGTTATTAAATTTACTGTTAGATTGTTATACTGCATGGAATAATATCCATTATAATCAGAGGATAATAATAATTAAAAAAAAAAAACATAAGATTTGTATGGAACTCATTCATTAGTAGGAAGTAACCCACCGTCCTTCTTGATCACCTCTCGCAGTCTGTTTGCATAGAGGCGACATGGTTCCGTATGAGCTGTTTCTGGCTTCTGAACTGTTCCCACAAGGCATGGATGTGGGCCAGTAGTTCATCTGGTGTCCTTACACTCTCAAGCTCCCAGCAGTTAACCATATTCTCCCATACATTTTCGATGGGGTCATGTCTGCTTCCTTACTGAGCCAGTCGAGTAGCTACAAGTCCTCTCGACCTCCAAATCATTCCAAGACTCTTCTTGCCGTGTGGATGGGGGAGCGGTCCTGAACAAAAATTGTAGGGCCGGGAGGAAACGGATAGTTTTGCTCGTGAACTGAGGAGAGGAAAAAAATCCTGCAAAATTTCAATGTATTTTTTAGCAGTGGAACTACCTTCTATCCTGGTGACATCACCCATACCATGGATGCACACCCATCCCCAGACATTGATGGTGACTTGTCCACTTTTGGCCTCCTCGTAGATATTCCTAAGGTCGTAACTGCACTTGAATAGAATATTTACACATCACTCGTATAGTTTCATTTTTAATGTCTTTGACGTTTTGGGATAAGCCACTGTTTTCCATATTATGGTTCATTATCCATTATTTGTTTGGTATATTTTATGGGGATTGTAAGGCTTAATAAACAGTGGTACGAGTGTCGGTTATATGTTTTCATCTAGACATATTATTAATATGAATATCAAATGATCTCTATATGTTTTTTAATATTAAAATTGTTTAGTGATACAGTATAAAATTATGTTTGTTATACATATCATCAGTAAATTTATACATATGCATTAGAGTGCTGTCGCCTCCAGAAATCTTTTCTCTGTCATTAAATTTTATGAATACAAAATACCTGGTAACAGTCATATAGAGAAGTGTCAGGCACACACAATCAACGCATCTCTATATTCTGGCTTTTATCTACGTTCTGCTTTTCCACCTCTCCAATTTTTCCTCAACCTGTCTGTTTACCATAATTCTTACAATTCACCACCATATATATATATATATATATATCCATCCATCCATCATCCAATCCTACATTGCCCCATGAGGAGCGTAGGAGCCCGGGGCTAGGCAGTTGGTCCCGACATTTAAAATGACAGTGATCAGCCTCACTCATCCCTGAGTGGCATTACATGAGCAATCAACCCCAACCATCCCTTGGATATAAGCCTTCACCGGCTGAATCCGATTGGAGCGCAATAATTACCCACTAAACCACCAGGCGCCAAATGTATATATATATATATATTGTGTGTGTGTGTGTGTGTAGAGGTTCTCACTTTTACCTGATAACCGTACACCCACATATCATATTAAGAAACTTCATACTGGCTAGGTTATATTCAGTAAATCCCCATGGGCTGTCGTGTTATTTACTCTTATCTGTTCCAAGTGGCCCAACATTAAAATAAATAAAACAAAGATTCTGGGTGTGGTAATTCGGGAGGGTCAAGTAGTAATCATATATCATTATCAGTGATCATTTTCAAACTACTATGCGACATAGAGTATTAGTTTTACACTTGACCACTCTCATTTTATAAGGAATTACATTTCCCAGTAAAGGACAGCTGGATTTATAACCACACCAAAAAATACGTGAACTTCACAAACTATTAAACACTGAACTTGCTGCCTTTTCGAAGTAGTTTACGTGAAAGTCCACTGTGTGAGCCTTCATGACATAGTTAATACAATAGATAATGACTATACTGCATAAATCTATGCTATAGTATAACTTAATAAACTGATCGCTGGGAATCCGGTAAGCTACCATTAAAAACAGATGCTCCTACAGTGTAATTTTGTAATGAACATTAAATTAACATTATTTTCTCCTAGGAGAAATAGTTATTCATGTAATATGGAATCCATATTACAGTATTATAATACTTCAGTGTTTGTCTTTATATGGTGTTTCAGGTTTCACCCCCAAAACATAATCATAATAATATAATAATGTAACATGCTACAAACTTATAAATACAACTTATATAAATACTGAGGTGTGTGTCATCAAGTGTTAAAGGCAAAGAGTACATATCAATCTTGGACGTCCTTAGCCATGTATGCACACACCCATATTACCACTATAACACACATTTCATACTCACTATACTTCCCCCACCCCCACCACACGTACTGTCCCAGACCCACACGCACACACACATACTGTACTGTATTTAGCATTCTGTGTACTGAATGAAATCCTGCTTTGAATTCTATTGTTCCAAATGTAAATAAGCATATAGAACTGCTTTGAATTCTGTTGTTCCAAATGTAAATTAGCATATAGAATTAACACTAACCCCTTAACCGTGGGTGTCATTCCAGAATGACATTGAAAAAACTGGACCAAACCGCGGGTGTCATTCTGGAATGTTTGTGAATATTTTGAATACCGCGCATTTTTTCTGCACGCCAATTGTTTCAAGGGAGAGTAGCTATTAAGTTCTTTCACTCCAGCCAACCCCCACCTCCCTCCTCCCCCCGTCTGGCCCCCCCCCCCCATCCCTGCCCAAACACGCATCAGTCTCTGTCCAACTTGGTGAGTGACAATGTTGCTGACGTGGCAGTGAAGTGCAGGCAATTACAGTGCCTTTTACCTGCCTCAGTGAACACAGAGTGGGTGTTTATCGTATGTGCAGTGTTCATATATGTTTATAGTATTATTATCAGAGTGCGGTTGGCATTTGGTAGTGGTGTGTGGGGCAAAAAATAGTGATTTTAGATCGCCCACTTCTAATGGCACTGCCCGCCCAGTGAAAGTCCATGAAGTCATGAAACCTACATCATTGCAAAGCTGAAGGTTAGTACTTTCTAATGGTACCTTATTTTTCGCTCTAGCGTTATTCTGTGCAGAGTTATAAAGGTTTAAAGTTTGTTCACATTTTGGCTGGAACCCCCATGGGGGGGGGGCAGTCGGGTCAAAACAATGCCTGAGGTTAAAGGGTTAATAGCATGTTCATTAACATTGCACACTGTCAGGCTGGCAATACTGAAACCAAGGACCAAGACTGACTGGTGCATGAGAGCTGGAAAGCTCCCACAATATGCTTCATAAATGTATTTTGAGAGTTCGAAATAGGCTGTTTGTATTTTTCATAAGAAATGGCTGTTCATCAGTATGTTATCTTTAATTATTGACATAACTGGAGGAACAGGAACCTCAGCAGTGACACTACAACTCACCACCATAGCTATGAGGACTGGAGGTGTCAGTGGTCACCTCCCCTCTAACTGGTATGCGCCACTGAACACACAATTGCCTTTAGCATTAACAAAAATATCACTGTGGGTATGCCTACCCCATGACCATTACTGAAACATATTCTATGCAGGTAAGTATTGATTACTGGCTAATGTAATCCGTTATGTGAGGTGGTTATGTATTGCACTGTCTTGTATTTTGACACAGTATTAAATTTTAGGTAAACATACTAAATGCAATGTCATTACTTATTAGCACAAACTGATAATGTGTGTGTGTGTTCTTACCTAATTGTATCTTTACAGGAATGAGTCAAGCTCGTACTGCCCCGTGTCTTAAACCGTACTTATTGTACATATCCTTAAATTTCTGAATTGTTATGGCACACACTATTTCATCAACTGCTCTATTTGGGAAACTAAATTTCCTTACGTCTTTATCGCCTCTCTTTTTATGCAGTCTTTTGCAGTGTCCTTTTGGTGATGTATCCCCATAGGTTATGTAATCATTTATGTCTATTTTCTCCTTCCTTGATATACATTTATATATCATAATCATGTCTCCTCTTTTCCTCCTCTTCTGTAGTGTAGGCAGATTCAGTTTTTCTAGTCTTTCTTCATAGCTTAGATCCCTTAAGCTTGGTACCTATCTTGTAGCGGCCCTTTGAACTTTTTCAATATTATCTATTTATTTTGTGTGTGTGTATGTGTCTGCTGATAGCCAGCTGAGGAGTTTTAGAGACAGAGAGAGAGAGAGAGAGAGAGAGTCATGGCGGTGGAGCAGGCTGCATGTTTTCCGTTAACGAGGGAGGGGGTATCCTAGCATGTAATTGGGTCCATATTAAGATAATAAAAATAAATAGGTTTATTATTATTTAGGATACAGGATATCATTGACACCTTAATAACTATACTGTAGTGACTAAGACTATATAACTGCTGGCTGCTCACTCCCATCTCCCCCTTCCCCCGACATCGTGCCATTTCTGGGTGAACATGCCCTCTGTTTCTGAACCACAACTCAACCTGTATCGTGGTTCAGGCTTCAAGGCAAGAGACTTATTTTATATAACTCAGACTATAGATAGTATAGTTCACAGTCCATTTTCCCAATCACATAATATTTATTAGCCTATATCATAGCATAATACTATGGCATATACTGTAATATAATTCGGAGGATGAAGCTTTGTGATTCGAAAAACTGTCGGGCGCACACACACACACACACACACACACACACACCGAGAGAGAACAGACGCACATTGACACCACTCTATAACTGGCCAACTTAGCCAGCGGCGTTACCTAAATAAGTATCTTTATATGGGTCAAGCTTTGTACAAGGTTAGACTAAATGGTGTTCTAATATAAAAGAGGAAGTTTTAAGTAAGGCTTGGTCAAACAGAAAAGTAAACAAGCAGCGCAACAATGCGCACAATCAGCTGATCGTTGTTTAGTCTACAATCTGCCCCAGGGAATGTAAGTACTATATCCGCTTTTAGTACTGCAAAATGACCACATACAAATTTGGAAAAGAAAAGGGATAAACGTAGAAAGCAGGATGATGATTTCTACCAAGAACTGGTTGAAATGGAGACTCACAACAAACTGGTTGAACGAGTACATAGGTTAGAGATGGCTTTTCAAAATAAGATTGATGAAATTAAGAAACAAATGCACTTGCAAAAGGAAGATATAATAAAACTAGGAAAGGAAGTCAACAAGAAAGACACAACCATAAATGAGCTAACAGTTGAAGTGGATACACTTAGGAGGAAAATTAGTGAAATGGCAAGTACAGTAGTCAACCACGAGAGTATTATGGAAGAGTTCAAAAATGATATAGAGACAATTAGGCAAGTAAGCAGTCTGATAGATCAGAGCAGTGATACTGAGGAGAAGATAACACAGGTGAATGAAGCTGTGCAAAGCTACAAAAATGATGTGGAAACCACTTATGCTGAAATGGTGAAAGTAAAGAAAGACTTGGAAACAAGGGTGGAAGAAAAAAAGCATTAAAAAGGAAGTGAAAAGAATAATCCAAAACAATCCTTAGTTAGTCAGAGATTCAGTAGATATCAACAAATCTACAGTAATCACTGGTATAGAAGAGGAAGAAGTAAAAAACAAGATCTCAAGAGACAAAAAGGAGGTGGCAGATGTAATGGGCATATTGAAAGAAGTATCAGAGGAAGTCTGTAGTAAAGACATAGAGGAACACAAAAGGTTAGGGAAATACGAGAAAAGCAAGTCAAGTCCCCTAAAGGTAACCTTCCAAAGTGTAAACACTGTGGAGGAGATACTAAAAAATGCAAAGAATCTTATGGAAAAAGAGGAGTTCAAAAATGTTTGGATAAAAAGATGCCTAACACAAGAAGAACTGGAATTACTGAAAGAGAAGAGGGAGGAAGCAAAAACAAAAAATGAGGGAAGATCAGAGGAGGAGAAGAATACATTTTTTTTTTTTTTTTACAAAGTAATTGGATTGCAGGTACGAAAGTGGTACATAAACAGGAGGGAATAAAAAGAAGGAAGGTAATAGAACCAAATCATAACAAGTATATAAACAAGATGATTAAGTTGATGTACTCAAATATGGATGGAATGGTATCTAAATTATTAGAGATGAATATGTCAGAGAAAATGAAACACATATAATATGCCTAACTGAAACAAAATTAACACCAAGGGTATCGAATAACATCCTGAACTTAGAGGAATATAATATATGGAGAAGAGATAGGAACTTAAAAAACGGAGGAGGAATTATAGTATTAACTAAGAAAAATCTAAAAGTCAAAGAAATAGAATTAGATATACCCTCACATGTAGAACTGATTGCAGTAGAGATCAATACATCTGAAGGGAAAGTAATTGTAGCCAATTTGTACATGCCACCCAGATCAAACACATGGGAAAGAGACGAAAATGAGGACTTGATGGAGAGTACAATTCAGAGTTTAAGAGCGTTACTACATAAAATGGAAGAGAAATAGAAAAGAATTATACTAACTGGAGCTTTTAATACAAATATAAATTGGAATACTCTACAGTGCTCGTCAGAAGTATTCAGCGATGTCCGCCGGGCGCGCAATACTTATGGCCCAAAAAGAATCACCCATTTTTGGGGGTAAGAATTGAGCCACAAGTTTGAGCTCCGAGCATGACGTCACGGTAGCCTGAGGCCTTCTGACGCGCTGGTTGGTTCCCGCCTCAGTTGCCCACGGGCTGCCTGAGAGAGAGGAACTCCGCCGAGTGTCCCTCTCAAATTGCGCCATTTTTTACCGAGTGTCCCGCAGTGTTTTGGCCTTCAAAACTTTGTTATGGCACCTATCCGTGAACTATCGAGTGAAATCATATCCCAGATCATTGCTCTAAAGGAGGCAGGCCACCAGACAAAGGAAATTAGTGAATTGGTTGGTGTGGGACGATCGACAGTGCGTCGTTGGTGTGCGTGGTTTCGGGAGGAAAACAGTGGTGAAGTTCCCACAAAGAAACCGAGGTCTGGTAGGCCTAGGAAAACTTCCCCAAGGTCTGTTAATGTTTTAAAACGTGCAGTGGAGTTTAATCCTTGTGTGAGTGCAAGGAAAATTAAGGAGAGCAACCCAGAAGTGTTTGGTGAGGTGTCAGTGAGAACAGTGTCTCGTAGGGTGCATGAGCTTGGTTACACAAGTCACAGGCCTGTGAAAAAGCCTCTTCTCTCTAGCAGCCAGAGAATTCGTAGGCTTGCCTTTGCTAATAAATATCTAAATTGGGGTGAGGAGCAATGGTTGTCAGTGTTGTGGTCTGATGAGGCAACGTTTAGTGTTACCTGTAACAGAGGAGCATGCAAAGGTAGTGACCCACTTGACCCACGGTATGTAGAAAGCACAGTTAAACATCCTGATTCACTCATGGTATGGGGTTGTTTTTCAGGGAAGGGTTTGGGGAAGCTTGTTGTACTTCCCAAGAACCTCAGAGTGAATCAGGATGTTTACCTGGAGCTTCTGTGTGATCATTTACCAGACTCCTTCGAGCTAACAGGTGCACGAGTGTTTCAGCAGGACGGTGCACCTGCTCACAAGGCCAAATCGGTCACCAATTGGCTTCGTGACTGCGAGGTATCATTCATGACAGACTGGCCAGGAAATAGCCCAGACCTCAACCCGATTGAAAACCTCTGGTACCTCGTAAAGAAGAGTCTCCAAGGGAAGGACGTGAGCTCTCTGCCTAAGCTGGAAGCCGCCATTCGTGACTCCTGGGACAAAATACCCCTCCAGCACCTCAGGAGCCTCGCCCTTTCACTTCCAAGACGTCTCAGGTCCGTGAAGAAACGTAAAGGCTACCCTACGAAGCACTAAAGGTAAATAAAATGCATTATTTATATGTTTTTTCAATGTTGAAAGGTTTGTTTCTCAGGAGGGACGCAGGGCGCCCCATACTTCTGACGAGCACTGTAGATATAATAAGCCAAGAAAGCTGTTGGGACCAAAAGCTCCTGGATCTCGTGCAAGAGTTTTTCCTAACGCAACATGTAAGGGAAAGCCCCAGAAAAAGAGGACTTGATGTGCCTTCAATGCTAGATCTCATATTTACTAGGCAAGAAAACGAGATTGACAATTTAATATATCACCCTCCATTTGGCAAAAGCGACCATGCAGTACTAAATTGCAAGTTCAGGATTGCATATGACATAGATAACAGCAATGAAAGCTACAAAAAGAGCCGAAACTATGGAAAGGGAAAGTATCATGACGTAAAGAAGTACTTCTTAGAAATTGCTTTGGAAAAGGAGCTTAGAGGACAAGATTTAAATGTTATATATGAAAAATTCTGTGAACTTTATGAAACAGGAGTCCAGAAGTACATCCCACAGCACAAAGAAGCAGAAAAGAAAATACAGAAATGGTTCAATACAGAATGTAAAAAATCAGAAGGAAAAAGAGATTTGTTGTGGAATCGATACAGAAGACACAATAGTGAAAGGGCATATAATAATTACAAACAGGCAAGAAACGATTATATAAGAATAAGGAGGGAAGCCCAAAAACAGTTTGAGGAGGATATCATAAATGAAAATAGTGATCAACCAAAGCTATTTTACAGCTACATAAGAAGCAAAACCAAAGTAAAAGATATAATACAATCCATTACGGACGAGGGAATCACCTATACACAAGAGAAAGATATTTGTGAAGCGCTAAATAAGAAATTCCAATTAGTTTTTACAGAAGAAAAAAATTTTGAGAGGGATTATGTGGAACATGCATGTCATCACATACTACCAGATATACAAATATCAAAAAAAGAAATACAGGAGGAGTTAAGTAAATTAGACTGAGGAAAAGCAAGTGGTCCTGATGAAATTTCATGTTGGGTACTACGAGAATGTGCAAAGGAGTTAAGTAAACCATTATTTTTAATTTTCAAGAAATCCTTGAGTCAAGGTAAACTACCTGATATTTGGAAGAAAGCAAATATTGTCCCCTTATTCAAGAAAGGAAATAGACAAAATCCACTCAACTACCGACCAGTATCACTGACCAGTGTTGTAAGCAAGGTATTAGAAAAGCTTATAAGAAAAGCTTGGGTAAATCATCTAGAAGAACACAGTATGATAGCAGAAAGACAGTTTGGTTTCAGAAAAGGAAAATCATGTGTTACTAATCTGTTGAGCTACTATGACAGAGTAACAAACACAATACAGGAAAGAGAAGGATGGGTGGACAGTATCTATTTAGATTTCAAGAAAGCATTTGACACAGTACCACACCAAAGACTTTTATGGAAACTGTACCATCAAGGAGGAATTCAAGGCAAACTGTTTTGTTGGATGCAAGATTTTCTCATAAAAAGAGAAATGAGAACAGTACTAAGGGAAAACTAATCATGGAAAGAAGTGACTAGTGGAGTACCACAGGGTTCAATGCTGGCACCAATCATGTTTTTAGTGTATATAAATGATATAAACAGTAACACTGGAAATGAAAGCTATCTGAATATGTTTGCAGATGATGCAAAAATACAAAGGAGAATTACTAACACAAACTCTTGTAAAGAGCTACAAGAAGAATTAAATAAACTTCATGAATGGAGTAATACATGGGAAATGGATTTCAGTGTGGACAAGTGTCATGTAATCAAGTTTGGTAAAAGTGGAAAAAGACCTGATTGGGATTATACGTTAGGAAATAAAACCCTATACACATCAGAAAGAGAGAAGGACCTAGGTGTGATTATCAATAACAGACTATTTCCGGCTGACCACATCAGCAAGAAGGTACGGAACATGTATACACTGCTTGCATATATGAGAATGGCATTCACATACATAAATGAAGACATGCTAAGAAGGATAATAACATCATTCATTAGACCAACCCTGGAGTATGCATCAGTAGTCTGGAGTCCTCATCTCAAAAAACACTTAGACAAGATTGAAAAAGTTCAAAGGGCCGCTACAAGATGGATACCAAGCTTAAGGGACCTAAGCTACGAAGAAAGAATCTACCAACACTACAGGAGAGAAGGAAAAGAGGTGACATGATAATGCTATATAAATGCATATCAGGGAAGGAGAAAATAGACATAAATGATTACTTAACATATGGGGAAGCATCAGCAAGAGGACACTGCAAAAAACTGCATAAGAAGAGAGGTGATAAAGACGTAAGGAAATTCAGTTTCCCAAACAGAGCAATTGATCAATGGAATGCACTACCGAATGAAATAGTGTGTGCCAAAACAATTCATTAATTTAAGGATATGTACGATAAATATGGTTTAAGACATGGGACAATACGAGCTTGACTCATTCCTGTAAAGATACAATTAGGTAAGAACACACACACACACACACACACACACACACACACACACACACACACAGGCGCGCGCTGTTGCCACATTATCTAAATCCCGCAACCAGGTGGTCCAGTCGGAAATCTTGCCAAGTGTACATACCCTAAGTTTGAAAGCCATTGTAACAGGCCACTACAGTACATTGTACATTATTCCTGGTGTTTTGCACTACTTTATCTGGTCAAGCAGACCTATAAACGACAGTCAAGCAATAACTATGGTCAGCCAGTACCATCAGCCACAGGCAAGCAATCAGCACAGCCAAAAAAAAAAAAAAAAAAAAAAAAAAAAAAAAAAAAAACAGCTGGGCAAAAATGTTAATTATTATCAGACCCCTGTCGCACATTAGGCGAGACGCACTTTGCGAAGGCGCACTTTAGGCAAGATGAATGTATATAAAATCCACACATCCAGTAATTTGAAATAGAAAACTACACCGTTTTGGGCATCCTGACAACTATAACCTTGTCTCCTTTTTCAGCATGGTTACCTACTTGCCCATGTTATGTTACCCTTAGTCACAATCTGGTTATTTGTATGAGTTTTTATCAGATCTTTGTTTACCTCATCTTGCAGATCTTTTGGTCCGAGTTGTATGGTGTCCAAGTTGAAGACGTGCTACAGTATCTTTACTTTCAAGTACAATGTACAGTATACTGATAATGAGTTTTTAAAATTTGTATTAACATGTTCTGGTAAAGGTATTAGTAAAGGTTCATTTGTCTAAGTATAGTATCTGCTCCAGATTGATCCATAGGTACCTGTCTTTCC
This sequence comes from Coenobita brevimanus, assembly GCF_032717465.1. NCBI lineage: Eukaryota > Metazoa > Arthropoda > Malacostraca > Decapoda > Coenobitidae > Coenobita > Coenobita brevimanus. Next base: position 23,076,356 of record NC_137045.1, on the reverse strand, counting down.
AGTAATGTCCAGAGTTTAGTAAATTTGTAATTCTTTTTATCATTGTATGACATACAGATTAGGAAGGAGTTCAAAGATGTAGTAGGAGTATATGAACATCTGATGTGAATCAAAATGTATTGGGAACAACTCTCTGAGGATAGTTTAAGTTCTACCATCTGTTTTTAAATAATGCCAGCAAAGCACACCTCTTTGCTTGAAAATATAGCAGTTTAGTTTCTATTTCACGTGACATTTGTGTTGGTATTCTTTTCTATGTTAGCTAGATGTATGTTTTTCCTAGAGGTAAAGTATTAGAAAATAAGTTGTGTGTATTAGTGCTGGAGAGTTGTCCATCTCAGGATAGCAGAACTCCATAAATTAACATCTTCAGTTCAGTGACATTTTATTTTGGCAGTTGCTTGAAAATTTTATTCATCTAAGTTGTTTAAAAACTTGTTTTGGTTGCCATCAGATTATTTCAATCAGCTTAGGGAGTCCTTGAACTGAAGAAGTTAAGGCTACAATAATCACACGTTTATTTAAATAATGCATAGATCTTGTGCTAAACTGCTGAAATTGTATATGTGAAATTTATGGTCATATTTCCTATGAATTTGCTAAAACATGTTACTACAATATTATTGTTAATACAGCAGTTATAAATTTGTAATGTGATAATTTGACATAGTAATAAAGCATGATTCTGAAAAGTATTTCAGTTATGCAGTGTGCATACATGATGTAGAAGTTGGTTTCAGGTAGTTACCTGGTGACTGGTACTGAATAATCTGCCATGTTGACTTCCCCCAAAATGGCTCCCAATCTTTCACAAATAACTTTCTGTTTCTCTGTTTGGTCATTGCTATTCTTCACCCTGCCCTACAGTGGGAAAGGAGGTCCGGATGATGATGATGATTATTTTGTGTTACTCACGACTCACCATTATGTATTACTTTACTACTCATTCCTTGTAGTTCTTGTTATTACTTTCCATTCTGTTAATTTTTTATTCTGTTTTAGTATTTCAAACCAGGAAAGAAGTGGATGATTACCATCATCCACAGAAGGTACTGCTGTAGGAAATGTGTTGGTCCGAAATTACAATATCTGTTTTAGAGAACTGAAATCTGTTCCCTACAAGGAAAACTCAGCATTTAAACTAGAAGCCCTTTGTCAAGGTTGAAAAAGTAGGGACATATGGCTTTTTAAAGCATGTTCTCCATATAATGTGTTGGTGGCACAGTTCGTCATCAGTAGGTGAGGGGGGAGGGAACTTATGCATGCATGCCAAGGTCTTCAGAAATATAAATGAAAATTCTTTTAGGAATACTATAAGTGTATTTAATATCATCATGTACTTCCTCTTAGTCATGCTAGATCTAATACCCATACCACTTAGGCCATGCTCCTGTGTCAGATAACTTGTACATTAGGCAGAGTTTCATAATCATCAGCAGCATCAGCATCCTGCCTCTTTGAGCCACCTGCAGGTGAGGTGAGGTAGAATAAGAAAGCCAGGAAAAGGGACGAATACAGTCTATGCCTCCACCTTGGACTCTAGGGCAGGATGCTGTACCACCAAACCACTTGCCACAAATGACTGACACAAGAAAGCAAAACAATATTCTGCATGCCACAGAGCAATCAACATTTGATCCCATGTAGAATAGGAACCTCCGACTATAGTGGGAGAATGTCCCATACAATTAGCCTTCACCCAATACTGTAGTCTGTATCAATGCCCCTAGTGATGTCTGGTGTTATCACTCCTCTTGGGTCAAAAGAACAAGTAAACACTCAGACCTGTAGTCTTTCCACTCATCCTGCTCTTACAGGCACCAACTTGGGGGTTTAGCATTGATGAAAGGGTGTGAAGTGGAGGATTGGGAGGGTGTAAAGTGTGTAAGGTCGGGCATGAATGAGTGAGGAAGATGCAAGGAAGGAATTGCTTTGTTGATGAATGATGTGTAGCAGAGTGATATGAGTGATTGCAAATGTGTCAGCTTGTGATTTATGTACGTCAAGTTCAAGTTTGAGAAAGTGAAAGTGCCAGTGATTGTTGCGTATGCACTGTGTGAGGACAGGAGTGAGACAGAGGAAAGACAGGTTTTGGGATGGGTTGGATGAAGCAGCAGGAGGAGAAATGCCCAGGAGTTACAAAGTGATTGTAACGGGTGGTATGAATGGTAGAGTAGGAACTGGTCCTGTGAATGACATGATGGGTAATAATGGAGTACTGTACAAGGAGAGAATGATAATGGGAAGCAACTGAAGGACACGTGTCAGGAAAGGAGGTTGTGCATTTGTAATTCTTATTTTAAACACAGATGCATGTAAATATACATGGTACAGAGGGAATGGAGATCGTGTTGAAAGGAGACTGGTTGATTATGTGCTAATAGAGATCTCGATGCTGGGTAGTGTCGCTGATACGAGGGCAGTGAGAGGAATATGTGGAGGTTTGTCAGATCTTATGATTGTGGTATGCAACCTCAAACAGAGACGAGTGAGGTGGACCACCAAGACAAAGAGGCTGTCAGGGAGAGACACTGAAAACTGAGAAGCTGAGGATCAAAGATGACAGATGAATAAAGGGCCAAAGTAGGGGACTAGTTAGAATCAGTGAACTGGAATGAAATGGATCGGGACAGCTTGTGGAATCTATACAGGGATTGCTTAGTTAGGAATGCTTAAGTGATGTATGGTGTAGGAAGGATAACAACAAAGAAGAAAGGTATGGGATGGTGGGATAAACAGGTTATGACAGTAGTGGAGGAAAAGAGGAAGTGGCCAGAGTGGATACAGCACAGGGGTTCAGTTGCAATAAGAAATGAATATATCGAGATCAAGAAGAACATTGAGAGACTAGTGAAGAGGAAAAAAGAGAAAGTAAATGACCTAGGAAGAAAAATGAATGCAAATTACGCTGAAAATAATAAGTTATTCTGGAAAGTGGTGTGGAAATGTAGAAGCGACAGTGGAAAGAAATGTGAAAGTGTGAAGGATGTAGGTGGTAGATTATTAGCCCATGGGGATGTGGTAATGACCAGATGGAAAGAATATTTTGAAAGTCTGATGAACGGAAATGGAGAATGCAAAGCAACTATTAACATGATTGGTTTTGAGGGTGTACAGAGAAAGAATGCAGTGCCTGGAAACATGATACTCGCTGAGGTGGAGAACGCTGTGAAGCGGCTGAAAAATGGAAAAGCAGCTGGGATTGATGAGGTGTATGCTGAGATGACTAAGTGCAGTGGAGAGAGTGGAATGAAGTACTTGTTGGAGATATGTAAGAAGGCATGGATGAGTGAAACTGTGCCAGTAGAGTGTAAAAAGGTGAGCGAAGTGAGTGCAAGAATTATCGTGGCATAAGTATTGAGTGTGGTAGGGAAGGTATACGGAAAAATTATTATACAGAAAGAGAGAGATCAGAAGTCCTCATGAGTGATGAAGAGGGTGGCTTTAGGAGTGGCAGAGGATGTGTGGATCAAATATTTTCAGTAAGGCAGATAGTGGAGAAAGCATGTGACAAGGACTATAAGGTATTTATGGCATTTATGGATCTGGAAAAAGCATATGACAAAGTAGACAGAAGGACTGTGGAGGGTTTTGCACATGTATGGTGTAGATGGTAAGCTGCTAAATGCCATCAAGAGTTATTATGATGGTAGTGAGGCATGTGTAAGAGTAAATGGGCTTCCAAGTGATTGGTTCACGATCATTGTAGGCATGCAACAAGGTTGTGTGGTCCCCATGGTTGTTCAATATATGGACAGGATGATGAGAGAGGTAAAAACACGAGTAATGGAGAGAGGGATGGCATTGGTAATAAATAGTAATGGATGGAATATCTCAAATTTGTTGTATGCTGATGATGCAGTGCTGCTTGCAAATACCGGACAAGAGCTTGGTAGACTGGTGAAGAGTTTTGTAGATGTCTGTGAGCATCATGTCTTAAGAGTAAATGTAGAAAAGAGTAAAGTGAGAAAGGTGACTCCCAGTGTGATGTTGCAATGATTGGAGAAAGAATGGAACTGGTGAGAGAGTTCAAATACCTGGGTATAGTGATAGAAATGAGAGGAAAATATGCAAAAGAAGTGTAGAGTGACACAAGGAAGGACAGTAGCTGGTGCTATGAAGGCCTTGAAAAAAACAGAGGCTTCTTTGTTGCAGCTGCACAAGGTTTACATGAAAGAGTGTTAGTCCCAACTTTAATGTATGGATGTGAGACTATGGTGTGGCATGAAAATGAAAAGTCATGAGTAAGAGCAGTGGTGATGGGACTGTTGAGGAATGTATGTGGAGTACAGAGAGTGGACAGGATACAGAATAATGTAATTCGTGAAAGATGTGGAGTGAGGAAGTGTGTCGACATCAGAATCGAAGAGAGTGTACTGAGATGGTTTGGTCATGTGGAGAGAATGGATGACAATTGAGTGGTGAATAAAGGTACTGTATATGTGAGCGAATCTAAAGGAGGAAGGAGGTGAGGTAGGCCAAGCAGATGGAGGGATATGGTGGATGAGTGTGTGAGGATGAGAGGTATGGAAGTTGGTGAGATTAAGGGACTGACAACAGACCAAGCTGGCTGGATGAATTTTGTGTGGAGAAGTGCATAACCATTGATTTGACATCCCTTTGTAACGTGACAGCATTCGGACTGATGCTGTCAGATAGGCATATCTGATGAAGCCAGGATTCCATGGACTTGAATGATAAGTGAATGAACGTATGGCACTGAATTGGGCAAATTTAGGCTGTCTGGACATTGCTACCCCTCACCCCGCCCTAGGGTGGGAAAGGAGGTCCGAATGATGATGATAATTATGATGATTCATTTAGGGAATGTTTAGTTTGGTGCAAAACAGTACCTTAGTTCCTTTTTTTTTTTTTTTTAATTATTATTATTATTTTAAGTGCATGGACTGAGGAACTAAAGGCCACCAGCCTGTAGGATTGTTCCCTCGAAAGAAAAAAAGAAAACTACGATAGAGATCCAATTCAACATCTGCTCATTTTGAGATGCCTGGACACACTGCATTTGAAAGACTGGAGGTTGCAGACAGTAGGAAATTCAGACAGAGCAAGATAGTTCCTGAGATGACCTGTTGCATACATGAAGGATTGGGAGTAATGGTTAACTCTAGCATTTGAGAGTTGGACAGAAAAGGGATGAGAGTTTGTTGCTAGATGGGTGCTATGCGGCCGCTGTAGTGGCGGAGGGATGCAAGCAGACAGTTCAGAGGATCAGTGACCCTTGACGTACATGTACCGTACACCATTACATGATGTGACCCTCTTCATAGATTTTCCTCAGCTTCTGGATTCTCCATCAGTTCACAGATCACCTGAAAAGCATGAAAAATGAAGTTATTAAAGACAGTCACATTTTAATCTCTTGAATCTGGTGGCATGTTTTTCAATTATCTATCTATCTATAGCCCGACGCCCTAATCCTGCAAAGGGTGGCCGCGGACAAAATGCCTCCAAGTCGCTCTGTCACCCACTGTTTGACTACCCTCCCCCCAACTCATGCCCCCCCTCCCTCATATACCTCTCAACTCCATCCCTCCACCTCATCCTCGGTCTACCCCTCCCTCTCCCTCCCTCAACCTCACCTACATACACCCTCTTAGTCAGTCTTTCATTCTCCATTCTCTCCACATGTCCAAACCACCTCAGTGTATTTCTCCTAATCTTCTCCACATCCACCCCACAAAGTTCCTTCACTTCTTCATTCGTCAACCTGTCCCTCCATGTCACTCCACATGCTCCTCTCAAGTAGCTCATTTCCACTGCTCTCACTCTTGACTTGTTCCCCTCTTGCAAGGTCCATGCCTCGCTTTCATACATCAGGGTAGGGATCACAATACTATCATGCAGTGACTTCTTAACTTCCATACTCACCGCCCTATTTCTCATCACTGCTTTCAGTGAACCAATAGTCTTCCTTCCCTGCTGTACCCATTCACGCGCTTCATCCCCCAAAGTTCCATCCTTACTCATCACACTACCCAAGTACTTGAATACACTCACATTCTCCATATCCTCACCATCCAACCTCACTGTACATTCTGTGACTTCATTCCTCTCAAACATCATAACTACGTTTGTTTACATTAACTTTCAAATTCCTCCTCCTGCACAGTCCCAAATTCATTCACCAACCCTTGCAACTCCCATTCATCTTCACTCAACAATACTGTATCATCAGCAAACAGCAACACTGGAATCTTCCAAATCTCACCCTCATTCATTAGAGTCACCCCCACATCCACTGCCCTACCTTGCACCTCCTTTACAACCCCATCCATGTATATATTAAACAGCCATGGAGACATCACACAACACTGTTTCAGTCCCACATTGAGATCAAAGAACTCACTCAGCTCACCATCCACTCGCACCATAGCCCTAACTCCTTCGTACATACTCTTCACAGCACTCAACCATTTCCCCTCCACTCCATATATTCTTAATACCTTCCACATACCTTGCCTATCTATTCTGTCATAAGCTTTCTCCAAGTCCATGAAGGCAGCATACACTTTCCCTTCTCTAGATACTTCTCCACTGAACATCTTTGAAAAAATATCTGATCTACACACCCTTTTCCCTTCCTAAATCCCCCTTGTTCTTCTCCAACTAGCTCCTCTGTCATATACCTAACCCTATCAATGAGTATTTTACCATATATTTTACCAGTCACACTAAGAAGGCAAATACCCCTATGGTTACCACATACTTCTCTCTCCCCTTTTCCTTTGTATAAAGGAACAATTATACCTGATTTCCAGTCCTCTGGAACCCTTTCCTCTTCCCAAGCCAATCTGCACAACTTCCATATCCACTCCACAACAGTCTCACCCCCATACCTTAGCATTTCACTACACACTCCATCAATTCCTGGTGCCTTTCCCAACTTAATCTTCTTCGTCGCTTCCACTACTTCCGCCCTACTGATCTCTTCCTCCCTCCTCTCATCTTTTCTTCTCCCAGCCATTCCCCAACCACTTATACTCGCATTGTTCTCACTCTCTACATTCAACAAATCCTCAAAGTGCTTTTTCCATCTCCTCAATTTCTCTCTCTTCTCCACCAACATTCTGTTATTTCTATCTTTCACTCCCCTACTATATCCCCTTTCACACTGCCTTACTTTCTTTACCTCCTTCCAAAACAATTTCTTACTCTCCCTCCATTTCACACTCAGATTCCTCCCAAACTCTTCATCCACTTTCTTCTTACTCTCCTTCACCAGTCTCTTCACCTCCCTTCTCCTGCCCACATATACCTCTCTCTTCTGTCTCTCATCTTCTTCCCTACCTCTACTCGCTAACCACTCACTATACGCCTTCTTCTTGTGTTCCACAGTTCTTTCACCTCATCATTCCACCATGCTGTCCCTTGCACACCCTTGCATCTCCTCCTCACAGCACAAACCACCTCACACGCTGCATCTATCTCTTCCATGAACATCTTACATACGTCTTCCACCCCTTCCATCTGCTCTAGCTCATACCTTCCCAATCTTTCTTCCACTATACTCTTGTACTCTGCCATTTTCTCACTATCTTGCAAATTCTCCACTCTTCTCACAGGAGCTGTTTCCTCCTGTCTTCCCCTTCATCTCCTTAACCATTTTCTTTGCCGCTTTATCTTGGCCATCACTCAGGTCTGAGACTCCATTCCCCCACCCTCTCCACACTCTTGCATCCAACACTTGTCTTCTCATTCACTCATCCACACACACGTAGTATATCATTGCCTTTAGTTCAACATGTTCATCATCCATCCTCCTCATTACTCTCCATGTATACCAGTGGATTATCTTATGCCGAAAGTAGGTGCTGGCTACTGCCAACCCCTTACCAGCACAGATGTCCACCAAAGCACTAACATTCCCATCTACTTCAGCTGGCACACCCCACTGACCAACCAGTCCATCCACTCATACATTCCCAACTTTGCCATTCATGTCTCCAATCAAAAGCACTCACTCGCTCCTCTCAAATTTGTCCATACATGCTTCTACTCTCGCCCAAAACTCATCTTTCACTCTTGCCACTCGGTCCTCTGTCAGAGCATACACACATACAATTGCCCACACTTGTACTGTATACCTACGTTCATCTTCACCCATACAATCCTTGCATCCACTGTTCCATACTCTCTTATATTCTCCTTCCACTTCTTGCTTATCATCAGACATGCTTCCTCTCTTGCCCTCTCATTCTCATTAACTCCCGCACATATACCTAAACCATATTCCCATTCTCTCATCCTTTCACCTTTTCATATAGTTTAAGACAATCCACATATATCCACTTTTACATCCTCAAGCACCTGAACAATCTCTCTCTCTCTTTCACTTCGTCATTCACTCCTCTCACATTCCAAGTTCCCACCCTCAGAATGTCCTTTGTCTGTTCCTTAGTCATTAACGTATGGTCTGTCCTGGTCCGAGGCGCTTTATTCGCTTGTTTAGTTAGTTCTTTTTATGGAGTGGGACACTAACCCACCACCAACCCTTTTAGTTGTTTCTCATACGACAAGCATGGATACTAAGGGAGTATTCTTGAAACCCCTCTACCCCCAAGGGGTAGGAATAGATGGTGGTAGGTAGGGGTGGGGGTGCTTGAGGTGCTGAAGTGGATGTGTGTGGGTTAACGGAAACTAAATGGAGAGGTGAGAGTGTGAGAGAATGGGAGTATGGATGGGGTATATGTGTACGAGTAGGTGAGAATGAGAGGGCAAAGGAAGGAGTATGTATAGTTGTGAGTAAAAAATGGAAGAAGAGCATAAGACAGTATGGATCAGTTGGGTCAAGGATTGTGTGGGTAAAGTTGAATGTTGGAATACAAATGTGGGCGATTGTGTGTGTGTATGCGCCAAAGCAAGATCGTGCGAGAAGAGTGAGAGAAGAGTTCTGGACAAATGTAGAAGTGTGCATGGAAAAGTTTGGAAGGAATGAGAGAGTGTTTTTGATCGGTGACATGAATGGTAAAGTTGGGAATGTGAAGGTGGATGGAATAGTTGGTGAGTGGGGTGTGCCTGCTGAGATAGATGAGAATGGCAGTGTGTTAATGGACATTTGTGCTGGGAAGGGGTTGGTGATAGCCAATACCCTCTTCAGGCACAAAACGATCCACAGGAATACATAGCAAGTGATGAGAAGGGTGGGTGGTGAACTGAATGAAAGGAAGGCAATGATTGATTATGTGTGTGTGGATGAAAGGATGCGAAGATGTGTAATGGATGCAAGAGCTTATAGAGGTTGGGGGAGTGGACTTTCTGACCACTACTTGGTGGTGGCCAGAATTAAGATTCAAGTAAGATGGAGGAATACAAGAAGGGAAAGACGAGAGGAAGGAGTAGTTGCAAGGAGAGTGGAAAGGTTACAAGAGGATGAGAAAAAGGCAGAGTATAAGAGAGAAGTGGAGGAACGATTGGGCAAATATGAATTGGAGCAGATGGGAGACGTGGAAGGTGTGTGTAGGATATTTACAGAAGAAATATGTGCAGCATGTGATGTGGTGTGTGGAAGGAAGAGAAGACGGAGGGGGGTGCAAGGAACAGCGTGGTGGACTGAAGAGGTGAGACAGGCTGTGGCACAAAAGAAGAAAAGCATACAATGAATGGATGAGAAATAGGAGCGTGGAAGAAGTTGAGAGGCGGAAGAGAGAGTTATATGTAGAAAGAGAGAGAGAGGTGAAAAGATTAGTAAGAGAGAGTAAGAAGAGAGTGGATGAGGAATTTGGAAGGAATGTGAGTGTAAAGTGGAGGGACTGTAAGAAAATGTTCTGGAGAGAGGTGAAAAGAGTAAGACCGGGTGGAAGTGAAGTTAGCAGGGAAGTGAAAGATAAAAATGGTAGATTACTAGTGGAGAAGGGAGAAAAAGTGAGCAGATGGAGAGAACACTTTAAGGAATTGTTGAACATAGAGGATGGAAGTAATGCGAGTATAAGTGGCCGGGGAATGGCTGGGAGAAGGAGGGAGGTGAGAAGACAGGAAGAAATCAGTAGGATAGAAGTTGTGGAAGCAATGAAGAAAGTTAAATCAGGGAAAGTCCCAGGAATTGATGGAGTGTGTGGTGAAATGCTGAAGCATGGGGGAGAGATAGTAGTAGAAAGGATGTGGAAGATGTGCAGATTGGCCTGGGAGGAAGGTAGAGTCCCAGAGGATTGGAAGTCAGGTATAATTATTCCCTTGTACAAAGGAAAAGGGAAAAAAGAAGTGTGTGGTAATCATAGGGGCATTTGTCTTCTTGGTATAATAGGAAAAGTGTATGGTAGGATACTTATTGACAGAGTTAGAGAAAGAACAGAGAAATTAGTTGGAGAAGAACAGGGAGGCTTTAGGAAGTGAAGAGGTTGTGTAGATCAGATATTCATTCTTAGATCTTTAGTGGAAAAGTTTCTAGAGAAGGGAAAGAAGTTGTATGCAGCTTTCATGGATTTGGAGAAAGCATATGACAGGGTGGATAGACAAGGATTGTGGAATGTGTTAAGAATATATGGAGTAGATGGGAAGTTGGTGAATGCTGTGAAGAGTATGTACGATGGTGCGAAGGCTGCAGTGCGTGTGGATGATGAACTAAGTGAATTTTTCTCTTTGAAAGTTGGGTTGAAACAGGGATGTGTCATGTCTCCATGGTTGTTCAATCTGTACATGGATGGGGTAATAAAAGGGGTACAAGGTAGGGTAGTGGATGTTGGAGTGGCCCTGGTGAGAGAGGATAGTGTTTGGAAACTCCCTGTACTGTTGTTTGCAGATGATACTGTGTTGTTGAGTGAAGGCGAAGGGGAGCTGCAAGGCTTGGTGGATGAGTTTGGGAAAGTGTGTAAGAAATGGAATCTAAAGGTGAATGTAGGGAAGAGTAAAGTGATGGTCTTTGAGAGAGGTGAAGTCAGTGAATGTACAGCGAGGTTAGATGGTGAGGAATTGGAAAATGTGAGTACGTTTATGTACTTGGGTAGTGTGATGAGTAAGGATGGAGGTTTGGAGGGTGAAGTGCTTGAAAGGGTACAGCAGGGAAGAAAGGTTGCTGGTTCTTTGAAAGCAGTGATAAGAAACAGGGAAGTGAGCATGGAAGTGAAAAAGTTACTACATGACAGTATTGTGATACCAACTCTAACGTATGGAAGTGAAGCTTGGACGTTGTTGGAAGGACACAAGCCAAGAGTGAGAGCAGTGGAAATGAGTTATTTAAGAGAAGTCTGTGGAGTCACATGGAGAGACAGGCTGACGAATGAGGATATAAAGGAGCGTTGTGGTGTGGATGTGGATGTGATAGGAAGCGTTATGAGGAATACACTGAGGTGGTTTGGCCATGTGGAGAGGATGGAGGGTGAAAGACTGATGAAGAGAGTGTATGTGAGTGAGGTGGAGGGGGAAAGAGGTAGGGGGAGGCCGAGGATGAGATGGAGGGATGGGGTGGAGAGGTACTGTATATGAGAGAGGGGGGTGTGAGTTGGGAGCAGGGGAGTGAAATGGCGGGGGACAGGGCGACTTGGAGGCGATTTATTTGTGGCCACCCCAAACGGGATTGAGGCATCTGGCAATAGATAGATAGATAGACAAAGGAAAAGGGGAAAAAGAAGTGTGTGGTAATCACAGGGGCATTTATCTTCTTAGTGTAATAGGAAAAGTAAATGGTAGGATACTTATTGACAGAGTTTGGGAAATAATAGAGGAATTAGTTGGAGAAGAACAGGGAGGTTAAAGGAATGGACGAGGTTGTGTAGATCAGATATTCATTCTATGATCTTTAGTGGAAAAGTTTCTAGAGAAGGGAAAGAAGTTGTATGCGGCCTTCGTGGATTTGGAGAAAGCATATGACGGTGGATAGACAAGGATTGTGGAAAGTATTAAGAATATATGGAGTATATGGAAAGTTGTTGAAGGCCACGAAGAGTATGTATGAGAGTGCTATGGCTGCAGTGCATGTGGATAGTGAACTGAGTGAATTTTTCTATTTGAAGGTTGGACTGAAACAAGGATGTGTCATGTCTCCATGGTTGTTCAATCTGTATATGGATGGGAATATAAAAGAGATACAAGGTAGGGCAGTGGATGATGGAGCGGCCATAGTGAGAGAGGGCAGCGTTTGGAAACTACCTGTACTGTTGCTTGCAGATGATACTGTGTTGTTAAGTGAAGACAAAGGACAGCTGCAAGGCTTGGTGAATGAGTTTGGGAAAGTGTGTAAGAAACAGAATCTAAAGGTGAATGTAGGAAGAGTAAAGTTATGGTCTTCAAGAGAAATGAAATCAGTGAATGTCCAGTGAGGCTGGATGAGGAGGAAATAGAAAATGTGAGTACATTTAAGTACTTGGGTAGTGTGATGAGTAAGGATGGAAGTTTAAAGGGTGAAGTGCTTGAAAAGTTGCAACAGGGAAGAAAGGCTGGTGGTTCCTTGAAAACAGTGATAAAAAACGGGGAAGTGAGCATGGAAGTGAAAAAGCTACTACATGACATTCATGTGATCCCAACTTCAATGTATGGAAGTGAAGCTTAGACCTTGTTGGAGAGACAGAAGTCAAGAGTGAAGGAGCGTTGTGGTGTGGATGTAGATGTGATAGGAAGTGTCAGAAGAAACACACTGAGGTAGTTTGGACATGTGGCGAGGATGGAGAGAGAGACTGATGAGAAGAGTGTATGTGAGTAAGGTGGAGGGGGGAGAGGGAGGGGGAGGCCAAGGATGAGATGGAGGAATGGAGTGGAGAGGTATATGAGAGAAGGGGGTGTGAGCTGGGAGCAGGGCAATGAAATGGCCGGGGACAGGGCGATATGGAGGCGATTTGTTTGTGATCACCCCTTACGGGATTAAGGCGTCTGGCAATGGATAGATAGACAGGAATAGATACAGCATTCAATAAATCCTTTGCAACAAGAGGTTCTTCCTAGTGAATAAACTGACAGTTGCTGAAGAAGGCAAAGATATAAATCTTGGAAGGTTAAGGGTTAGGCAAAGAAATGCTGCAATATGAGTAAGCTTTGCTTTCTATTCCTAGATGTATGTTGTGTAATTTACTCTGGAAACTGAGAAGACAGTACAACTGCTGTAAAGTACCGGATTTACAAGGCACCCAACACATCCCTTCTTATAAAGAACAGGCAGACATATTCATGAGCCACTATTCAAATATAAATCACTTAAATCAACTTGAACTAAGCCCCAAGAGCCATCTTCTCTGCACAAGCAGTCCTTTCCACTTGAATGCAACACAGTCCCCTTCACTGCAAGACAGATATATTATCAAAAATACAACTCTTCATGCACAAGGCCAGATGGCACCAACATCCTATCCCTAAAACACTTAGGACCATATGGCATCCTAGTTCTCTCAAACATCAACACTATACTAATATTTGGAAACAGGAAACAATCATCACTATTCTTAAATCAGAGATGGACCTGACACACCCAACTTTGTAAAAAACCATAACATAAAGAGGAAGCTCTTCACAGCCTCAGGTAGGACCTCCACAATCTCATTAATTGCAAAAGCAAATAATGCCACCCTCACAACACTCCCCTGTGGCACTCCCTCCCCTGAGTGTGCAAAGAGAGCAATGCCACCCTCACAACACTCCCCTGTGGCACTCCCTCCCCTGAGTGTGCAAAGAGAGCTCACATCCTATATGCACCAGAAATTTCCTTTCAGAAAGGAAGTTCTGAAAAAAATGGGTAAGCACCCCTGAAGACCATGAAAAATACGAGATTGGATAAAAATGCCATGATGCCAAACTGTATCATATGCCTTCTCCAAGTCAAAATACATCTGATAACTGGAAGTACAGTCAACCCTCATATAACACGGTATCATATAACATGGATTTGTACTTGCACAGTCAACTACAATGCGGCCAAAAAATATATACAGGTACCGCAATCACAAACAGATATACCACAGCGAGTTGTCAGGCATTGGAGCTCGGACTGCCCACTAAAAGTCAAATGTCACACGTGATGATGTAAGGCTAGCAGTGCGTTATTATTAGTCACATGGCTGCTGGGGACGGATTTTGGTGGACAGTGACTGCAGAGAATGGGGTTTGGGGGTGCCAGGGACAGTGAGTGTGGCCAGCAGAGCCAGTCAGGTTAGTGACCTAAACTTTTTTTTTTAATGCCTTGGAACCTTTCTTAAGTATTTTTAATAACTTCCTGCGCATGAGTACTAGAGTGAAAAGAGCGAGTGACTTTGGAAGATGTTCTGTCTAGGTTAGCCCTTTATAATGGAAACATATGGAACACACAATGTGGAAAAGTATAGTGCAGTGTGCTGTAAGCCTACTGTATATTAGTCGGGTAATGGGAGGGACAACTGTACTGTATATGTGGAAATTATCCGTAGTGAATCTCGTTTCCCCAAATCCACACTGGGATTTACATAAAAACCCTCTACTTTCTAAAAACCAAACATAGTGTACATTCACTATTTTCAAAAACAGTTTGCAAATGAAGGATGTCAAAGAGACGGTCCTTCCCTGGCTTTGGGCTTTGGAGGATTATGGCCAGTTGCTAGCTAGCTGGCATCACCCTATCCTTCCACACCCTGCTGAGTAAGACCAACAGAGAGGCCAGGGACTCCCCTTGATGACAGATCATTGCATATTGAATACCATTGTATTCTGGAGCTGTGACCTTGCAGGAAACATGGGCAGCTCTCATTTCTCACGTGGTAAATATGGTTGTAAGTCTGCTCATCCTGCAAATGAAAATCTAGCCTAATCTCTGACACAAATGCTCAGCAAAATATGGCATTGAAGGATCTCTCCTGGAAACAGTATAAAATTATTCAGCAAAAGCAGTAGCAACCACCTGGGATTCTGACACAATATCTCCAATGATCCCCAGCACTAGTGGGTCTGATCAATATTTCCCTTGTTTCTTTCACACCCATTTCCAAAACTGAGATAGAGGTGTGCAATTAATGGAAGAAACATAGGTTGCGCAAGAATTGCATCATTCATTCTTTATGGTCCACAATTATTTTACATGGGCACAGTGGAACTGCACATATAAAAACTTGCATTGCCTGTGAGCTTGGAAATAAGATTATGTACTGTAGCTCTGCAGGCTTTGTGAGCCACTGCACACTCGCTGTTTCACCATGGCACAGGCCTATGAGGAAAGTTGCCAGTTGTTCTAGGAATTGCCCTCACTTGCATGGTGAAGTGTGGAGGTGAAACACAGTACAGCTTCATCAACACTAGGAAACTCCTCCACCCATGACTGAAGAAAACTTAGGTCTTGAAAAAGGTCCCAGTCAGACTGGTCCAGACACCAATGAGGAACCCTTGGTGTGGGTGAACTGCCAGCTGTATATATTTAAACTGGGTATTGGTCACTGCCATGGAAATTATCAAAGACCCATTTGCCTACCTATAGCCTGATGCCATAATCCCATAAGGGGTGGCCATTTGTCTTTGAGTTAGTGGTTTTATGAGGAGGGGCACTAAAACCCTCCACTAACCCACTTGCTGACACATACAGTAAGGAACATGTGTGGGTTGGTTATATGGTTACCATCCAGCAATGTAAATGGTTTCCTGTCACTCAGTGTAAAGCCACCTGAAAAGGAAAGAAGAGTAATAAAAAGTGATAAGAAAGATGGGGAAAATATGAAGAGAGGAAGGCAGACACAAAAAAAAGAATGTTCAAGGTGAAGGGAGAAGTAGGCAGCACTACATCAAGTGACTGGTCATCAAAGACACTCCTCATAAAATGCACACTCAGGCATGAGGTCAACAGCTGAAGTGGTACCGGTACCAGTCTATACAACACCCGTAAATGTGTAGGATCCCCTGCGTTGAGGACACAGAGATCCCAGTCCTCCACCACTGACACCAACAAGTTCCCTTGTAGATTGGATACCACATCCCTGCCACATGCCTTGCATTAGAGTCCCCAAGGAGGATTAACGGCCAGGACAGCTAGTGAACCAATCCATCAAGGTTCTCTCGAAGGGCAGTGGTATTTGATGGGAGACAGACATTACACACTGTGTATCTCCTCTCCTGGTGCAACTGAACTGCCAATGCCTGGTTGAGAGACTGCAGGGAGAATGATGTGAAAGGCACATCAGAATGGTAGATGACAAGGTACCCTGATGACTACCTGCAGGGTATGGGAGAGAGAATACACCTAGGTCCCAATTAGCAGGTGACCAAATAGCTACAATTCCCAAACAGTGCAAGCTGTGTCTTATCACCCACAAAGTCAGAAATTAACAATGCTGGTGATGCCACCATAGCAGGAGATGTGATTACTGCAGCATCTACTGATGATGCATTACAGGACATGAGACAAGAGGAGGTTACACCAATGTCAGCAAACCAGAACTGACAGAGTGCTCTCCATGGTGCTGATCAGCCGGATTTTGGCTGCTGTAGATTCCTTAACCCTTTGGCTGTGGCGGCTTTGATGACAACCTACTGATTGTGCTCAGTGTGGAGAAATAGGAAAAAAATTGTGTGTTTTCAACTCATGTTTTAACCCACTTATCCTTAATCTTGAGAGAGAAAATTTTTGTCAGACAAACGTCAGTCTTTCTACTATCGTTTGCAAAAAACTGCATGACCAAGGCACTACATGCCCAGAGAACAATTTGAGAGAATACAAGGTGTTTTGACTGTCTGACAGGAAATAGCCCAGGGAGGTAGAAATTTCCACCAAACCTCAAGATTTTTTCCATACAAAATAGAGTTACTGCCACGTTACCTCATCACGGTAATTACAATAATAATAAAAATAAAACTCTTCTAGCTGGTCTCCTATGGTTTTATTATGATATTCCACAGTGTTTATGGCAGACTTTAGCTAATCAGTAGCGATGTGAGGAAATTTACTTAATCAGATTTCATGAATGACTTTTATTACCACTTACTTTTATAAAACTTATTGACATGATGTCATGAGTCATTTCGTAACATAGCTGCACAATTTGCCACTGCAAAAATGTTCGCTAGCCAATGCGCTTAGCATATGAATTCTCTGATTATCGCAAAAGTATCGCTAAATCACTTGTGTTTTATCACAATAATTCACAGTATAAAATAACACTTTCAGCCACTCTCGTATGATTTCAGTGCAATTTGAGTGCGTATTACAGTACTTTGTACCATTTATGAGAGAGAGAGAGAGAGAGAGAGAGAGGCAGCAAACCGGTTTACACCAGCTCATCGAGGGTATGTGTACACGTGTGCCTGTATGTACGTATACTATTATTCAATACTAGGGTAATTATCAGTGTTTAAAAGTTTAACCCTTAAAGATGGAGTCACTCATCCAACGAATGAATTTTTCCCCATAAGTTATGTGTATCAATTAGTGCTATATCAAACAGCGCGTGCTCGCACATCCACCATATAGGTGCGTTAGTTAAGACCAAGGTGTACTCGCCTGGGTGGGAAAACATCTGATCCCCCAATAAATTCTTCTGGAGACAAACACAGACTGGAAGGGTCTCAGCTAAGAACAATTCAAGCTCTTCCCAGATACCTCTTAGGTCTCTGTAGTTCCACTGTTAGAACAGAAATGTTTTATGTTAGGTCTGGGGCCAGGTTTTAGGGCAGCCCCATCCCTCACTGTTTGGTCACTGTTGGTGACCCAGAGCACCCAACAGCTGGCTTCTTTTTGGCTGATGAGGTTTGTGAAACAGCAAAATGCTGCTGTTTCCTCTTCTTCTCACCCCCCCCCCAACTAGCTGCCACCTACCACCATGAGGTGCAGAGGTGACTGGTGGTGGTGGTGGTGGTGGTGGTGGTGCAGTCTATCTAGGTTTGTTGGGGCCAGGTTTTAGGGCAGTCCCATCCTTCACTATGGTTGCCCCTAACAGGACATACAGTACTCTGGAAAGCCACTATCTCATCACGAGGGGCAGGAGCAGGCCTCTTGCTTCTAAGGTCAGGCTCGGAGGACACACAAGGAGGCAGTGTACTTCTGGCTGTTGAAATCCCTGCTTAGGTTGTGAATGCAGCCTTCAGGCCATGTGCAGGGAATGGGGAGGCATCCTCAATCACAGGTGAACTCTGTCCATGGAGGAAGCATTGTCTCCCCCAAATGTTGCTGTCACAGACTCCCCGTAACTGGGATGGCTGCAGTGAGTGTGCTTTGAGAGGCAGGTGGATCAATAGGATTTGGTCTATTGCACTCCTGTGTTTCCTGGCAACACAACAGGGCTGAAGCAAAGGCAACCCCATGGTGGATAAAGAACCCCTTGATCTTGTCCTCTGCCTCTGCAAAAGAATGCTGTTGATATATATATATATATATATATATATATATATATATATATATATATACATACACATCCATCCATCCATCATCCAATCCTACGCTGCCCCATGAGGAGCGTAGGAGCCTGGGGCTAGGCAGTTGGTCATGACATTTAAGATGAGAGTGACCAACCTCACTCATCCCTGAGTGGCATTACGTGAGCAATAAACCCCAACCACCCCTTGGATATAAACCGTCACCGGCTCAATCCGACTGGAGCACAATAATCACTCACTAAACCACCAGGCGTCAAAATTTGGTTATATGGTTACCACCCAGCGTAGTACATAGTTTCCTGGTGTACAGGAAACCATTTGGCTTGTCACTAAGTGTAGAGTCACCCATAGGCAGAAGGAAGAGGAAAGAATGAAGGACTGAAAGACAGAAGAGGGAGTCTAAAGTCACCCACAGGCAGAAGGACAAGGAAAGAATGAAGGAAAGATAGAAGATGATGGAAGGAAAGAAGGATGGAGGAGAGGACAGGGCAGACACCTGAGAGCAGCACTACATTGAGTGAGTGGATGGTAAGCATCCCCACCTACCACAATATATATATATATATATATATATATATATATATATACACAGGAGCCTCTGTGGTACGGTGGTAGAGTGTGCGTTTTGTACACGGGTGAACCAGGGTTCGCGCCCCGCCAGGGTAATAAACTTTGGGAGTGTTCACCCAGCCACATACTGCATTGGCGGACACAAGGGGTGCTGTGGTTGAACCAGTGTCGCTTACTATAAAGTATGCCTGCACCCAGTCAGCTTGCGCGGGCCGATTACACTTGGTTCACAGACTACACATACATCCAAAGCCACTCCAACATTACAATTACACTTACAAGCACTTCTCACCCTACATACAATCTCTACTAGACAGCCTAAGCCACTTGGTAGAGATACATTGGCTGTATCGTCCCGATTTCGGTCGGGATAGGCTGGTCCTGCAGTGGATACTCAAACGGCTGATGATGATGATGATGATGATGATGATATATATATATATATATATATATATATATATATATATATATATATACAGTATATATATATATATATATATATATATATTTAAGTGATGCAAAAGATAGTTCTCTCAAAAAAAAAATATATATATATATATATATATATATAACAGAGATAGGACCTCATTCTTAAATTTATACTGGTCACACTGAGTCAATGAGGCTGGATGAGCTCCACGGCAGTTCACACAAAGGGAGGGGGGGCTCAGGCAATCAATCTCATCATGTTAATCACCACCACAGTTGAGACACCTGTGAGTGACCCTGCAGTTTTCTACACAATTGACCGATAAGCCCAACCCCTCTGGCAATGGAAACACCTCGGTCTTGGCACACAGGCCATAACCCGAAGATGGTAAGAACCTGTGTTGAGGACACTGGGCATTGTCATTTGATCAAACATCAAAATCAAAGATGGTGTGTCAGTCAAGCTCCCGTTGACCTTCTTTCTGATCCTTACAACTTTCACCACTCCTTGGTGTCAGTCCCTCCAAGAGGTCCCCTCCTGAGTATTTAAGGAAGTCCTTGGAGAAGACTACTCCCAATGTCTTGTTCAGGGTGGCATGACAAGTGACCACCACTTTCTGGGGAGTCAAATCTTTGATGGCATGGATGCCAGCTTTCACTGGCATCTGTGGTTTCAATGAAGAATGACCCATCTGCCTGTGGGGCAACCTTTGGGGATAGCCCACATCCCTTGACCACATCACAGTGAACTTTAAGAGGATTTTGATTTCTGGAAGATGTATCATCAGCCAGCTTCAAGACAATTTCTTAAAGTCATCTGGCACAGAGACACCAGTAATCATCTCAATGGTATGACTGAAAGTTATCTTAGAAGGCTTGATGCCTCTCCTTCAAGACCTCCTCTTACCCTTACTTCCATTAGCCTGACAGGGATCAAGCATCACTGTGCTCAACACATTGGTGAAAGTGTCCTCCTCCTCCCCCCTCCCCCCTACACCTAATTACATATACTGCACGGCATGAAGACACGGGTCAGTGAGGTACATCCATTTGAAAAAATGGTTAAAATTGCAATAACTGAAATACAACATGGCACTGTCAGAGGTGGGAATCAATTATTGTCCCCTTTGGATTGAGTTAATAGTGTCAACATTGAGACAAAAAGTGTACTCCACTTCCTATCAGGCAATGAAGGCATTTATAGTATGTAGCTCATAATTTTGCCATTTTTTCTATATTAGTGATTACCTTAATCTGTGAGTTTCAACACTTCAACATGGTAGCACAGCACTGGAGACAACCTCTTGGGATATTGTTTCCTGATAACAGAACCTAAAACCTACCCACACGATATAAGGAAAAAGGAATCAGGCATTTCACTCACAGATCGTACGAGTACTTCTGAGATATACTGTACTGACAATAAACCTTGCTTCACATCTCACACCACTGCCAATCAACGTACAGTACACTCCCGATTATCCGGCGTAACTGAGTCAAAGGTCTGCCGGATACTGTCAAAATGCTGGATTATGCCTAAGTCTCTCCTGGGGGCCCCTAATCCCCCAACCTTATAACGCTTATCCACTGTCTAACCCCTACAAAACTTTAATACGTTAAAAAAACAAATAACATACAATAAGTTCCTAATAATAATATACTGTAATGTACTGTTAAGTACGCTGTAATATCATGTACAGAAGCAATTTCATATTGATGATGCAGATAATATCAAAGTCCCTCCAGTCGGGATGCCAGTTTTCATTCATCCAGCAGTACTGTATAAATACGCGTATTGTAAACATTGAATCATCGAAAAACAGTTAAAAGATGTCCCAAATATTGAAATTCTGTAATGTACTGTGAAGTACACTGCAATTTTCAGTACAGAAACATATTTATATTGATGGTGGTGATGTAAAGACATTATTGGAGAGTACTGTACAATAACAGCCAAAATAAACAAATAAAACATAAAAAAAATCATAATAAAATGAAGCTTCACTGTACTGTACTGTGTACACCATCCTGTACTTTCAATCAAAATTCTAGCAGATGACTCCACCACACACAACATAACAAATCAGCTGTCACATAGCAGGCTACAAAGACAAGCTTCACTTGGGAAGAAACAGTTGTCTAAGTAATTATATATTTTGTTATGACTCCTTTGTGGCATGATTATTTTGCTTAGTAAAATAAACACATCTTCATCAACTCTTCTTGCTTAGTAACACAATATAACTGACTTTTCTTTCCAACACACTTTCATCAGTGCTTTAGCAGAATCTAACAGTCATTTGTACAGTACAGTAATGTACACTTCAGGAAAGTAATGTACACTTCAGAGAAGGTGAAGCCCACGCATAACGAGAGGTATGGCACAGGTAAGGAATTCCATGGCGAAAGCGAGAGAGAGAGAGAGAGAGAGAGAGGGGAGGGGGGCAGCAGTGCAACGTGTCAGAGAGCTACAGCAGCATTAGAAGGCCAGCCAGGTGGTGGAGGGAAACCCATTACAACACTGTCATTTAATAATAATAATGTTTTGGAAGACACAAAGAGCAATGTAGGCTCATTTGTATATCAGCACAATAGTAGCGGAGGACTACATTGGACAGTGTGAGAACATCCACCTACCTGTTGCCAGCAAATGAAAACTTTGCATTAGAATCCTCCCTCCCCTGCCTTAGCCAATCAAAACTCTTCTACTCCCTACCACTCCATCACCAACATCCTGCGAGCTGCAAGGCCAACCAACCATCATCCCTCCCTCTCCGAACATTCCACCACTTTCATATTACAGTACAGTATAACCCTCATTCTTTTTGTGTATTTATTTTCCATTTTTCTTTTCTCTCTCTCTCTCTCTCAAGGGTGTGTGAAAGGAGGAAATTGAAAGTAAATGAGAATAAGAGTAAAGTGATGAAGTGTACGAGGTTGGTAGATGGTAGGGGGATGAATACAGTTTTGAATGGCGAGTTGCTTGAGGAGGTAGAGTGTTTTAAATATCTCGGGTCACATGTTGCTGTGGATGGAAGAATAGATGCAGAAGTGAAGTTTAGAATAAATGAAGTAGGAAAGGTGCTGGGAGGAATGAAAAAAGTGTTTAGATGTCGTTCGCTTAGAATGGATGTAAAGAGAAGGCTGCATGAGGGTGTTGTGGTACCAACTGCATTATATGGGGCTGAAACATGGAATATGGGTGTAACAGAGAGGAAAAGCTTGAATGTAATGGAGATGAGGTGTCTGAGGAGTATGTGTGGAGTGACGCGTATGGATCGAGTGCGAAATGATGAAGTGCGAAGGAGAACTGGAGTTGTTCGGGAGATGGCTGGTAGAGTTGAGCAGAGGGTGTTGCGATGGTTTGGGCATATGGAGAGAATGGATAATGAGCGATTGGTGAAAAAGATAACTAGATCTGATGTGAGAGGTGTAAGGCTGAGAGGAAGACCACGAATAGGATGGATGGACAGTGTGAAGAGAGCGCTGGATGCGAGAGGGATGTCTGTTGAGCAAGGAAGAGTGGCTGTGCGTGACAGAAATAAATGGAGAGGAATTGTGAATGAATAAGTGATGACGCAGCCCTGAGGGGATATTCTCCCGCATTTGGTGTGATCAGCTAGTCAGGTCAGGTGCGGGTAAGGGGATGGGTCTGTTATGATGTGGCAGGGGTAAACCAGTTCTGTTGTCGGGCCCTGCTGCGGACGTCACTGATTGCATTGCGCAGTTGACCCTTGTGTGGTGTGGTGCGGTGAGGATCTGTCCGTTCTCCCCTTTGGGGCTAAGATGCGAATGAGTGTGTTTAAATGGATGAGTAAATGGCGAGTGTATCGTCCTGTCTCAGCTACCTCCCTTTCCTTGAGGGAAGAAGCCTAGGTATATAGTAATATAGTATAGCTCTCTCTCTCTTTTTTTTTAATTATGGCTGGATGTTTAAAGACAACAACTGTCTTATGCCAGATAATAATGTACTTTTAGCCAGAAGACAGGGTCCTTCATGCTAAATAACGTCAATGATTTTATGATTACTGCCAGATACCATTTTGATTCAGCCACTGGCTATGCCGGATAATGTTGTATGCTGCATAATGCTGTGCTGGATAATTGGGAGTGTACTGTAATAACTGAAATGAAACCTGACATTTAATGTATTTATTTATTATTATTTTTTTAATGCAAACAACATGGCAGGGGCATTAACCTCCTAGCTGCACACAGCATTCCAGGAATGCCAATCGGTAGAATGCATCGTCCATTCCGAAAGAGCCGCATTAAATTTCCATAAATATTTTGTGCGTTTTTCTAATACCGGGCATGAATATGCTCTCTGAGTGGGACACAGAGGTATTAGATGTGTAGCATGAGCCAGCCTCTGTATTCAGTTACCTACAGGCAGCCGTGAAGTGAACATCTCATTCACAACTGCCATAATCCCCCAACCCTGCTGACCAATTAGGTGGGATTCACACTAGCTGGTGACAGCTACGCTTGCCCATTTCATTCCTGTATTTATTCTCTCTCTCTCCTGCTCTTTAGTGTCTGTATTAGTATTTTTCTTTCTCTTCCCTCCCCCCAGAGTGGGATGGGGGAGGGAGGGAGGGAATGGAGAAACAAAAGAGAAAGGAGGGACCAGTTCGCTCTCTCACTCTCTCTCCTCCCGGAGAGAGGGGAGGAGAAGGAGGGAATGGAGAAGTAGAGAGAGAGAGAGAGAGAGAAGAGGGACTAATGTTATGTCTTATCTCCTTGTTCGTGTACTCGAAGGGACGCCGCTTATGTCATTCGTGTATTTACTCTCTCTCTCTCTCCCTTCGCACTGTGCACCTCCACTTTCATTTTTACGTCACATATTTCCATCTTCGTCATTACATTCCCTTTCATTTTTACCTTCACTTTCATGTTCACTTTGACATTCACTTTCACTTTCATATTCAATTCCATGCTTTCTCTCATTTTCATCTTCACCTTTACACTCACTTCCACTGTTATTTTCATTTTCAATTTCAATATCACCTTCCCCTTGCATCTTTATTTTCTCACTTTCACATTTACAATTACATTAACTCACCTTCACTTTCGCCTTCCCTTCTTTTATCTTCATGTTCCCCTTCACTCTCTCTCTCTCTCTCTCTCTCTCTCAGGCACACACAAAACACATATGTACACATACACAATTTATCCCTCACTCATATAATATGCACACATACATACATCAATACCTGCACATGTGTACACATACCCTCAATGCAGGTGGGTCTAAACTGGTTTGACTCTGCCTGCCCCTCTCTCTTTTTCATAAATATGAAATAATACACACCCAATTGCACTAAAATCATACGACTGGCTGAAAATGTTATTTTATACTAAACTGTGAATTATTGTGAAAAAATACAGGTGATTTAGTGACTTTAAATTTTTTTTGCAATAATAAGTTAGTCATGTGCTAAGCGCATCAGCTACCACACATTTTTTTTGGCTGCAAACTGTGCAGTTATGCCATGAAATGATTAATAAAAAGACATTATAAGTAAGTTTTATACAAGTAAGTGATAATTAATGTCATTCATGAAGTTTTATAAAGTCTGTAATGATTTTCTTCATATCTCTACTGTTTCACTAAACTCTTAAACAAAATACTAAGGAAAATGCAATAAAATCATACGAGACTCTATCTATCTATCTATCTATAGCCCGACGCCCTAATCCCGCAAAGGGTGGCCGCAGACAAAACGCCTCCAAGTCGCTCTGTCACCCACCATTTGACTACCCTTCCCCCAACTCACCCCCCCCCCTCCCTCATATCTCTCGACTCCATCCCTCCACCTCATCCTCAGTCAACCCCTCCCTCTCCCTCCCTCCACCTCACCTACATACACTCTCTTAGTCAGTCTTTCATTCTCCATTCTCTTCACATGTCCAAACCACTTCAGTGTATTTCTCCTAATCTTCTCAACCACATCCACATCCACCCCACAACGTTCCTTCACTTCTTCATTCGTCAACCTGTCTCTTCACGTCACTCCACATGCTCCTCTCAAGTAACTCACTTCCACTGCTCTCACTCTTGACTTATTCCCCTCTTGCAAAGTCCACGCCTCGTTTCCATACGTCAGCGTAGGGATCACAATACTATCATGCAGTGACTTCTTAACTTCCATACTCACCTCCCTATTTCTCATCACTGCTTTCAGTGTACCAACAACCTTCCTTCCCTGCTGTACCCTTTCATGCACTTCATCTCCCAAAGTTCCATC
The DNA here is from genome assembly GCF_032717465.1 of Coenobita brevimanus. NCBI lineage: Eukaryota > Metazoa > Arthropoda > Malacostraca > Decapoda > Coenobitidae > Coenobita > Coenobita brevimanus. The sequence continues at coordinate 23,050,842 of NC_137045.1, read as the reverse complement.
CTTACTCATCACACTACCTAAGTACTTGAATGCACTCACATTCTCCATATCCTCACCATCCAACCTCACTGCACACTCTGTGACTTCATTCCTGTCAAACACCATAACTTTACTTCTGTTTACATTAAATTTCAAATTCCTCCTCCTGCACATTGTCCCAAATTCATTCACCAAACTTTGCAACTCCCATTCATCTTCACTCAACAATACTGTATCATCAGCAAACAGCAACACCAGAATCTTCCAAATCTCACCCTCATTCATTAAAGCCACCCACATCCACTGCCCTACCTAGCACCTCCTTTACAACCCCATCCATGTATATATTAAACAGCCATGGAGACATCACACAACCCTGTTTCAGTCCCACATTTAGATCAAATAACTCACTCAGTTCACCATCCACTCGCACCGTAGCCCTAGCTCCCTCGTACATACTCTTCACAGCACTCAACAATTTCCCCTCCACTCCATATATTCTTAATACCTTCCACATACCTTGCCTATCTATTCTGTCATAAGCTTTCTCCAAGTCCATGAAGGCAGCATACACTTTCCTTCCCTTCTCTAGATACTTCTCCACTAAACATCTTAGAACAAATATCTGATCTACACACCCTTTTCCCTTCCTAAATCCCCCTTGTTCTTCTCCAACTAGCTCCTCTGTCATATGCCTAACCCTATCAATGAGTATTCTACCACATATTTTACCAGTCACACTAAGAAGGCAAATATCCCTATGGTTACCACATACTTCTCTCTCCCCTTTTCCTTTGTATAAAGGAACAATTATACCTGATTTCTAGTCCTCTGGAACCCTTTCCTCTTCCCAAGCCAATCTACACAACTTTCATATCCACTCCACAACAATCTCACCCCCATACCTAAGCATTTCACCACACACTCAATCAATTCCTGGGGCCTTTCCCAACTTAATCTTCTTCGTCGCTTCCACTACTTCCGCCCTACTGATCTCTTCCTCCCTCCTCTCATCTTTTCTTCTCCCAGCCATTCCCCAACCACTTATACTCGCACTGCTCTCACTCTCTACATTCAACAAATCCTCAAAGTGCTCCTTCCATCTCCTCAATTTCTCCCTCTTCTCCACCAACAATCTATTATTCCTATCTTTCACTCCCCTACTATTTCCCCTTTCACACTGCCTTACTTTCTTTACCTCCTTCCAAAACAATTTCTTACTCTCCCTCCATTTCACACTCAGATTCCTCCCAAACTCTTCATCCACTTTCTTCTTACTCTCCTTCACCAGTCTCTTCACTTCCCTTCTCCTGCTCACATATACCTCTCTCTTCTGTCTCTCATCTCCTCCCCTACCTCTACTCGCTAACCATTCACTTTATGCCTTCTTCTTTTGTTCCACAGCTCGTTTCACCTCATCATTCCACCAAGCTGTCCCTTGCACACCCTTGCATCTCCTCCTCACTCCACAAACTGCCTCACATGCTGCGCCTATCTCTTCCGTGAATATCTTACATAAGTCTTCCACCCCTTCCATTTGCTCTAGCTCATACCTTCCCAATCTTTCTTCCACTACGCTCTTATACTCTGTCATTTTCTCACTATCTTGCAATTTCTCCACTCTTCTCACAGGAGCTGTGATGAAACAACGTGGCAGTAACCCTATTTTGTACGAAAACAATCTTGTGGTTTGGTAGTTAGGCCATTTCCCATGGCAGATGTACAAAACACACCTTATCTTCTCTCAAAGCGTTCTCCAGGCAGGGAGTACCTATGGACATGCAGTTTGTTGCAAATCATAGTAGATCATAGTAGAAAGATTACAGTCTGCCTGACAAAAATTTGAGATTTCAAGATCAAGGAGAAGTGGGTTACAACGTGAGTTGAAAACACACCATTTTTTTTCCCCTATTCCTCCACACTGAGCACATGCATTGTCATCACGTACGCCACAGCCAATGGGTTAATTAACAGCTCAGCAGTCCTCCGACATACGAAACACATCCACATGTCACTTCTTTGGCACTTGCCACAGCCAATGGGTTAATTAACAGCTCAGCAGTCCTCTGACATACGAAACACATCCACATATCGCTTCTTTAGTACTAACACACACCACCCATACTGAACACATGCTAGTGCTATCTCATACAGGATCGGTAAATTGATATTAGTGGGGATGTTCTTATAATGTCAGTGGTATTACAGTAGGTTAGTAAAGTCCACTTAAGCAGAATTAAAATATTTTATAGCCGGTATTTGAACCCTTGTCCACTGGAATTACAGACCACCCCTCTACCAACTTTGCCATCACTTCTTCCACTAATTTACAGAAGTGGGATTCGATCACAGGCCCTGCAAGATCTATAAGAATTCCATGACACAGACATTGAACTAAAGCAATAACAAACACAAGTGGAAATTGATCCCAGGTCTTGCAAGATCTACAATAAGTCCAAGACACAAATACGAAGTGAAAAAAATTACTCCACTTACCTACCAGGTTACATGGGCTTTTATACAGATCATTATACACCTTGGGATGGCACATACTGTATACTGTAAATGTTACATGAGGAAACAATTCTTCTGAACACTGAAACTTCAGTATCCTGAAGAATCTTAAAAATTAACAAGATATTCACACCATAGCATGTACTAGTAACAATAATTTGTAAATAATGCTATGTTATGGCAGCATACAATAGCCTCCTCTTCAGTGCAGAACCTGAGTCTCACAACAACCCTAACCTCATGGTAAAGATAAACTAAACTTTAAATCAAGTGCTTGGATGGTTCAAAATTTCATTCTGAATATCAATATTCCCAGATTTTGTTGTAATCCTCAATCTAATTCTGAAATCAGGTTCAACACTGAAGACTAAATACAAGCCTAGGTGCTGGGATGCCTCCATGGTACCAAAAGCAGCTCAAAGCCACTTCCTATTGAGGTTTCAAAAACTCACCAGCTATGAGGGAAAAATTACTTTCTGGTTTAAATCCCCCCCCAAACACTGGAAAAGTGGGAAATATGAAAGGAAATTTGAAAAACAAATGTTCACAGTCTCATTTCCCTCATAATTCCCAATCCAGTATTATCTTCTGCTCTAATTCCCTAATTACCATCTCTACAAATATTCCCAGTGGAATGATGTGAAGCTTGCTATGGTGTACCTGTTGAATGGGTGGAGTGATGCAAATGCAGCATCCATCCAGGAACCAAACCTCCACACACTTCCTTGCACTTCGCCACAGTGAGGCACTATTCACCACAAGGGAACATCAGTTCACTGGATAGGCCAGCAGGGTCAATTGTTTGCCTGTGGTCAATGGGTATGCTCAACCAGACAGACTAGGGTTGATCTACTACTACTGGTACTAAGGCTGCTACTATTGCTGTACTACTACCACAGATATTCCTTATGTACTTCTCACATTCACGTCTTTTCACTTATCCTATCATTCACAGCTTTACCTTGATGGAGGGCAACTACATAGCTTGTATCTGGAGATGCATCATGTTGCAAAAGATATTTTCTGAAAATAGAAGAAAAAATACGTTACAGTAATAATGAACATATGAACCAAATTAATCATCATAAAAAGAGTCACACATGGATCAGTGGGTATCTGTATTGGTTTAATAACTTAGGAATCCCATTAATATACAAGACATATAAACCATTAATTCCTCAGCCTCTTCAAGCTATTTTTAAATTTTATTTATTTATTTATTTTTTGACATGTGGCATGGGGAGGCTTGTGTTGGTCTGCCTGGTTTGTCTGACTATCCATCCTTCTGCCTGTCTGTTTGCAAGATTATGGAAAAACTATTTGATGCAAATGCATCAAGCTAGGCATAACGATTGTGAATCATCAGAATAATGATTAAATTCTGGCTGCAAAAAGATCATAGGTAATAAGTCAAGCGCAAGGTCAACTCAAACAGTTTTGATTCAATTTACAGCAACTTCGTGGAAGGATGGTGCATCAGAAAAAAATTAAAAGATCCAATTTAGAGAACAGCTGTTCTGTGACTAAGGTCACATGTTCGGACCTTTGACTCAAACTGTGTTAACTCAGTTTGAACTAAACTCTGAGGAAGGATTTCTACCTATCTATCTATCTATTGCCAGATTCCTTAATACCGTAAAGGGTGGCCACAAACAAATCGCCTCCATGTCGCCCTGTCCCCTGCCATTTCACTGCTCTGCTCCCAGCTCACACCCCTCTCTCTCATATACCTCTCCACTCCATCCCTCCATCTCATCCTTGGCCTCCCACTCCCTCTCTCCCCCTCCACCTCACTCACATACACTCTCCTTGTCAGTCTCTCACTCTCCATTCTCTCCACATGGCCAAACCACCTCAGTGTGTTTCTCCTAATGCTTCCTATCACATCCACACCACAACGCTCCTTCACATCATCATTTGTCAGTCTGTCTCTCTATGTGACTCCACAGGCTCCTATCAAATAACTTATTTCCACTACTCTAACTCTTGACTTAAGTCCCTCCAACAAGGTCCAAGTTTCACTTCAATACGGTAGAGTTGGTATCACAACACTGTCATGTAGTAACTTTTTCATTTCCATGCTCACTTCCTTGTTTCTTATCACTGCTTTTAAGGAACCAGCAACCTTTCTTCCTTGTTGTACTCTTTCAAGCACTTCACCCTGCAAACTCCCATCCTTACTCATCACACTGCCCAAGTACTTAAATGCACTCACATTTTCCATTTCCTCCTCATCCAACTCACTGTACATTCAGTGACTTCATTTCTCTCAATGACCATTACTATACTCTTCCCTACCATTCACTTTTAGATTTTGTTTCTTACACACTCTCCCAAACTCCCAAAGTCAACAAAAGACGAAGTGATTTTTTTCTCTCTCTCTCTTTAACAGAAACATAAGTCAATGGTGTAGGTCAGAGCAGAGCAATGCCAACTTAGAAACTCTGATACAGTTTGGGCCAAACTTAGTGGTAGGGCAAGTAGTCAGACATGGATGAAGTAACTCAAGTTGGAGAACAACTGACTGAAGGATACAGTAGCAGAGCAGAATCAAAGGTTTGACCGTTGACTGACTATACGATGCAGAACTTGGGAGTAGCACCCCAGGAGGCTGCCCTATCAGTGGGTGTATAATGGCGGGATAGTTGCAGTGCCAAGACGCGCTTGGAGGGTGTCCCTGCAGCTGTCCTGGCAGGGTGCCCCGAGGCCACTACCACAGCCACTGGTAAGCTGGTGGGCTAGGGGTCCCAGATCCATTGCCTGGACCTGGGACTGTGCAGTGAGTGGGACCTGTGCTGTGTCTGTCCCCCTTTATTAATACTGAAGATGACAAAACAAAATAAGTTTCAAAGCAAGCCTGAGGACAGTAAATCACCCATAGGGATGAGGGTGGGTTCATGGAATGTGGGAAGTTTGAGGGGAAGAGTGGGGGAAGTCGTTGAGGCATTCAGTAGGAGGTGGGTGGATGTGGCGTGTTTGCAGGAAGTCCGGTACAGGGGTGGATCAGCCAGAAAGATTGTTGGGAAGGACTGTTGCTATAAGTTGTTTTGGCAGGGAGGGGACAGACGGATATGGAGGTGTTGGTGTGATGGTTGCGGAGAAATGGGTGGAATATGTTATGAATGTTTTGAGAGTAAGCGATAGGATATTGGTAGTGAAAATTCTGTTAGGAAGAAAGATAGCTGCGATTATATCAGCATATGCTCCACAGGCAGGATTGGATGAATCAGAGAAAGATAGATTTTGGGATGATTTAATACGTGTAGTGGGTAGTATGCGGGATGATGAGATAATGATTTTGGGAGGGGACTTAAATGGTCATGTGGGTGAAGCAGCACAAGGTTATGAAGGAGTGCATGGGGGATGTGCGTATGGTCTAAGAAATGCAGAAGGGGAAAGGATACGCGAGTTTGGGGAGGCAACGGACATGATTGTGTGCAACACATATTTCAGGAAAAGAGACAGTAGGTTAATTATGTATGAGTCTTGGGGAAATAGCAGTCAGATAGATTATTTTTTGGTTAGGAGGGCCGACAGGAGGTTAGTGAGGGATGTTAAAGTTATACGAGGAGTGTGTGCAGCAGCACAAACTATTGATTTGTGACATGGTGCTTAAAGAACAAGTGATGAAAAAGAGGACTTATGTACCTGGGAGGAAAATATGGAAGCTGAAAAACCAAGTAGTAAGGGATGCCTTCTCTAGAGAGTTGAGGAGAGTGGTGGCTGAACAGGGAGCTGTAGACAGAGGTGTTAATGAACAGTACAGAGCCCTCAAGAACAATTTCTTGAGAGTTACTGATGTAACATGCGGTTCGACAAGAGGACCACCAAGACATAAAGTAACTTGATGGTGGGATGAGGGTGTAGAAGCTGCAGTTAAGGAGAAAAGAAGGCTTTTCCAGGAATGGAAGAAGAGTGGTAGCAAAGAGGAATATTTGGCTGCCAAGGCATAGGGCTAGAAGAGAGGTATACAGGGCAAAGTCTGAGTCACAGAGACATTTACTTGATAACCTATATCATGGGGAAAGGAAAAATATATTTAGGGTGGCAGGTCAGGTGAAGAGGAATAATCGGGATATTATAGGTGAGCAGTGTGTGAAGAATGATGAAGGAAGGGTAGTGGTGAACAGTGAGGATATTAAAGATGCATGGAGAGAGCATTATAACCGGTTGTTGAATGAGGAGTCTGACTGGGACAGGGAAGGTTTGGAGCCAGCAGATCCAGTGTCTGGCCCTTGGCCTTTGACTGCTACTGCTACTGTGAGTGAGGCAATAGGCAGGATGAGGGTGGGGAAGGCAGCAGGTGTGTCTGGGTTGACTGCCGAAATGTTGAAGGCCTCAGGCGATAAAGGGGTGAGTTTAGTCACTGACCTGATAAATAGGATTATTTATGAGTGTGTTGTCCCAGATGATTGGATGAAAAGTGTAATTGTAAATGTGTATAAAGGGAAGGGTGATGCCCTGGAAAGAGGAAATTATAGAGGTATAAAGCTTTTAGATCAGATAATGAAGGTAATGGAGAGAGTTTTAGAAGGTATGATTAGAGAAAGAGTGAATATTGATGAGATGCAGTTTGGGTTTATGCCAGGTAGGGGGACCACTGATGCCATATTCATTGTTCGACAGCTTCAGGAAAAATATATTGGTGGGAGAAGGGATCTTTATTTTGTTTTTGTTGATTTGGAAAAGGCCTTTGACAGAGTCCCTAGAGAGGTGGTGAAGTGGGCAATGAGAAAGCTTGGCTTGGAGGAGTGGCTGGTTAGGGTGGTTATGGACATGTATGTGGGTGCTCACACCCAGGTGAGAGTGAATGGAGATTTGAGTGATGAGTTTTCCGTGAATGATGGTGTGCATCAGGGGTCAGTCTTGAGTCCCATGTTGTTTATCATGGTACTTGAAGCCCTTTCATGCGACTTTAGAAACGGACTCCCGCGGGAGTTGTTGTATGCTGATGATTTGGTGTTGATTGCAGAGAACGGAAGGGTGGCAGAGGAAAGGTTTAGGAAGTGGAGAGATGGTATGTGGCAAATGGGTTTAAGAGTAAATGCAGATAAAACAAAAGTGATGATATCTAGGGTTGGTGGCGGTACTGTCAAAGACGAGGGAGAGTGGCCATGTGCAGTTTGCCCCAAGGTCGTGTGAAGTAATTCCATCTTGTGTGGTGTGTGTGATAAATGGGTGCATAAGAAATGTAGTGGTATCAGAGGTAGAGTGCGAGATAATGCTGATTTTATGTGTACGGCGTGCCGGGGTGAGCAGGTGGAGATTGTCAGACGTAAAAAGGATTGAACTTGCTGGTGAATCTCTTGAGTGTGTGGAAGAGTTATTTTATTTGGGAGACATGTTGTGTGCTGGAGGTGGGGCTGGAGCTAGCTCTGTAGCTAGTGTGAGAAGTGGTTGGAAGAAGTTCAGGGAGCTCTTGCCTCTCGTGACATTGAGAAGGCTCTCCCTACGTGCTAAGGGGTCTTTGTATGCAGCATGTGTCAGGAGTGTAATGCTGTATGGTAGTGAGACCTGGGCAGTGAAGGAGGAAGATATTTGCCGGCTCAGACGTACAGAAGTGACAATGATTAGGTGGATGTGCAGTGCGTCCCTGCGTCCAAGGCCTGGAGGGGCTGGGGTTTACGATGGAAGAGTTGAGAGGTAGGATGGGACTGGAGTGTATTGGTGTTGTGATGAGGAGAGGTAGATTGAGGTGGTTTGGACACGTGGAGAGGATGGGGGATGATAATTGAGTGAGGAAGGTGAGAAGTGTTAATATTGGGAGTGGGGTTATAAGGGGTAGACCGAGAAAGACATGGGACGAGGTCATTAAGTGTGACCTTAGGGTTAAGGGACTGAACAGGGAGGCTGCAATGGATCGTGCAGAGTGGAGAGCCGCCATTAGGTGACCAAGGCCGACACATGCAAGCATGTTGGAGCCTTTAAAAATGAAACGAAACGAAAGTGTTCCTTGTTTTATATTTTATTAAGGGCACAACCGGGTGATTTAAATAATCAAGTAAGAACTCTCAGGCTGAATAAGGTCTGAAACAATCTCCATTAACTCCAGCTCTTTTTTTTTTTTTTTTTTTTTTTGTGTGTGTGTGGGGGGGGGCACTGGTTGTAAGTGGGGGAGCTCACCATCCACTCACTCAATTAGAGCTCTCTCTGTTGTCTTCCCTCTCCTCTCCTCCATCCTTCTCTCCTTCCATCCTCTTCTGTCTTTCTTTGCTTCATTCTTTCCTCATCCTTCTGCCTATGGGTAAGTTTACACTCCCTCTTTTGTCTTTCTTTCCTTCATTCTTTCCTCTTCCTTCTAAAAACCTGTGGGTGACACTACACTGAGTGACAAGCCAAATGGTTTCCTGTACACCAGGAAACCATTTACTACACCGGGCAGTAACCATATGACCAAATTTTGGCACCTGGTGGTTTAGTGGGTAATTATGGCACTCCAATGGGATTGAGCCGGTGATGGTTTATATCCAAGGGTTGGTTGGAGTTTATTTCTCACGTAATGCCACTCACGGATGAGTGAGGCTGGTCACTCTCATCTTAAATGTCAGGGCCAACTTGCCTAGCCCCGGGCTCCTACGCTCCTTATGGGGCAACTTAGGATTGGATGATGAATGCTGCATTTTTTTTTTTTTTTTTTTTTTTAACCAGCGGTGTCATAGGAGTACAACAGAAGTACAGATAGCAAGAGGCCTATTGGGCCATGACAAGATTACAGTAATCCCTTCACTATCCGATGTAATAGAGCCAAAGGCATGTCCAGAAAGCGGTTCCATCCGGAAAGTGGGCCCCTGGCTCCTGGACTGGAGCCAGGACCCTAACTTAAGGACCCTACTTAAGGACCCTAACCCAGTCTAACTTTGAAAGTCACCTAAATAAGTCCCTACTGGACATGCATAACGCATACTGAAACCTGTTTAAGACCCTATTCACACCAATAATGGATATAAAGCATGAAATAAATGAAAAGGAACCAAAGAATCAGGAATTAGAAGTGACTGTACCTCAGCCAGAGTACTTACAGCACGTTTGTGGCTGCCTTTTCTAAAGTTTTGGCAGTGGTGAAAATGCTCTTGAAGCACGTACAGTAATCCAGTGTTATGATGTACTTAGTTCTTTGCACTGTGAGTTATAATTGTTTAACACTGCACACTATTCTTAACTGCAACACGCCAGTTTCAACCACCAATTTGCACTCCACAGTTAATCCTTTGCACTCTAAATTCTAATTTCTTAACACTGCACAACACTGTAAATTCCCGAGTGGTCTAGTGGCGAGGTATTGCAGTTTATTCACTGTTTATTCACAAAAAATGAGCATGTGTGGCTTTCATTGAGATAAGCATCCACTCGCGATCGAAGTTAGGCAGTAACTGTTAAGAGTGTTGGTGACAAGGAAACAGAGTTACCAGATCGCAACAGCACATTACCAAACTCCTCAAATTTCATTACCAAATTTAACTTTTCATTAACAAATTTGTAAAGCTAACATTTATTCTTCACTAATTATATATCTATCTATCTATAGCCCAACGCCGTAATCCCGCAAAGGGTGGCCGCAGACAAAACGCCTCCAAGTCACTCTGTCACCCACCATTTGACTACTCTCCCCCTAACTCACCCCCCCTCCCTCATATACCTCTCAACTCGCTCCCTCCACCTCAACCTCGGTCTACCCCTCCCTCTCCCTCCCCCACCTCACCTACATACACTCTCTTAGTCAGTCTTTCATTCTCCATTCTCTCCACATGTCCAAACCACCTCAGTGTATTTCTCCTAATCTTCTCAACCATATCCACATCCACCCCACAACGTTCCTTCACTTCTTCAATTGTCAACCTATCCTCAGTGTCACTCCACATGTTCCTCTCGAGTAACTCATTTCCACTGCTCTCACTCTTGACTTATTCCCCTCTTGCAAGGTCCATGCCTCGCTTCCATACATCAGGGTAGGGATCACAATACTGTCATGCAGTGACTTCTTAACTTCCATACTCACCTCCCTATTTCTCATCACTGGTTTCAGTGAACCAACAACCTTCTTCCCTGCTGTACCCTTTCACGCACTTCATCCCCCAAAGTTCCATCCTTACTCATCACACTACCCAAGTACTTGAATGCACTCACATTCTCCATATCTTCACCATCCAACCTCACTGTACATTCTGTGACTTCATTCCTCTCAAACACCATAACTTTACTTTTATTTATATTAACTTTGAAATTCCTCCTCCTACACACTGTCCCAAATTCATTCACCAAACCTTGCAACTCCCATTCATCTTCACTCAACAATACTGTATCATCAGCAAACAGCAACACCAGAATCTTCCAAATCTCACCCTCATTCATTAGAGCCATCCCCACATCCACTGCCCTACCTTGCACCTCCTTCACAACCCCATCCATGTATATATTAAACAGCCATGGAGACATCACACAACCCTGTTTCAGTCCCACATTGAGATCAAAGAACTCACTCGGCTCACCATTCACTCACACTGTAGCCCTAGCTCCTTCGTACATACTCTTCACAGCACTCAACAATTTCCCCTCCACTCCATATACTCTTAATACCTTCCACATACCTTGCCTATCTATTTTGTCTTTCTCCAAGTCCATGAAGGCAGCATACATTTTCTTTCCCTTCTCTAGATACTTCTCCATTAAACATCTTAGAACAAATATCTGATCTACACACCCTTTTCCCTTCCTAAATCCCCCTTGTTCTTCTCCAACTATCTCCTCTGTCATATGCCTAACCCTATCAATGAGCATTCTACCATATATTTTACCAGTCACACTAAGAAGGCAAATACCCCTATGGTTACCACATACTTCTCTCTCCCCTTTTCCTTTGTATAAAGGAACAATTATACCTGATTTCCAGTCCTGTGGAACCCTTCCCTCTTCCCAAGCCAATCTACACAACTTCCATATCCACTCCACAACAATCTCATCCCCATACCTCAGCATTTCACCACACACTCCATCAATTCCTGGGGCTTTTCCCATCTTGATCTTCTTCATTGCTTCCACTATTTCCACCCTACTGATCTCTTCCTCCCTCCTCTCATCTCTTCTTCTCCCAGCCATTCCCCAACCACTTATACTCGCATTGCTCTCACTCTCTACATTCAACAAATCCTCAAAGTGCTCCTTCCATCTCCTCAATTTCTCTCTCTTCTCCACCAGCAATCTATTATTCCTATCCTTCACTCCCCCTACTATATCCCGTTTCACACTGCCTTACTTTCTTAACCTCCTTCCAAAACAATTTCTTACTCTCCCTCCATTTAACACTCAGATTCCTCCCAAATCTTCATCCACTTTCTTCTTACTCTCCTTCACCAGTCTCTTCACCTCCCTTCTCCTGCTCACATATACCTCTCTCTTCTCTCTCTCATCTTCTCCCCTACCTCTACTTGCTAACCATTCGCTATATGCCTTCTTTTGTTCCACAGCTCATTTCACCTCACCATTCCACCACGCTGTCCCTTGCATCTCCTCACTCCACAAACCACCTCACACGTTGCGCCTATCTCTTCCGTGAATATCTTACATAGGTCTTCCACCCCTTCCATCTGCTCTAGCTTATACCTTCCCAATCTTTCTTCCACTACACTCTTATACTCTGCCATTTTCTCACTATCTTGCAAATTCTCCACTCTTCTCACAGGAGCTGTTTCCTCCTGTCTTCCCCTTCATCTCCTTAACCATTTTCTTTGCAGCTTTATCTTGGCCATCACTAAGTGATGGTCTGAGACTCCATTCCCCAACCCTCTCCACACTCTTGCATCCAACACTTGTCTTCTCATTCGCTCATCCACATACGTGTAGTCTATCATTGCCTTTCGTTCAACAAGTTCACCATCCATCCTCCTCATTACTCTCCATGTATACCAGTGGATCATCTCATGCCGAAAGTAGGTGTTGGCTATTGTCAACCCCTTACCAGCACAGATGTCCACCAAAGCACTACCATTCCCATCTACTTCAGCGGTCACACCCCACTGACCAACCACTTCATCCACTTGTACATTCCCAACTTTGCCATTCATGTCTCCAATCAAAAGCACTCTCTCGCTCCTCTCAAACTTGTCCATACATGCTTCTACTCTCGTCCAAAACTCATCTTTCACTCTTGCCACTCGGTCCTCTGTCAGAGCATACACACATACAATCGCCCAAGCTTGTAAACCTACTTTCATCCTCACTCATACAATCCTTGCACCCAATGTTCCATACACTCTTATATTCTCCTTCCACTTCTTGCTTATCATCAGACATACTCCCTCTCTTGCCCTCTCATTCTCAATAACTCCCGCACATATACCTAAACCAAGTGGAAATACATGTAATCACTCTGCTTATAATTAACAGCATGTTGATTATTTTCATGCTATGATGGCTAGCAGATTAATCAGAGAGAGCAAATAATCCACCATCTCCATCCTGTGTATCCTCATACATGTGAAAAATCCGTTTGGTAATGCATTATTCTGATTCATTACCAAATGAATTTTTCATTACCAAATTGGCCCACATTTGGAAATGAAAAATACCAAATGGCAACCCTGACAGGGGAGGGGAGAGGGAGGAGGAAGGAAGGGGTGAAGGGTCCGTGGTGTAACAGCTGTTTGGTGCTGCGCGGCAATTTCAAATTATGGGTGGGAAAAAATTCGGATTTTTTGGTGATTTTTTTTTTTTTTTCTTTTTTGGCCATTTTTGGTTTCCGAAGATCCAGGTCCACTATGTCCGGTAAGTGGGGTGTCCGGAAACTGGGCGTCTGGAAAGTACGGGGATTACTGTATCTGTTGGAGGGGGGGGGAGGGCCTACTAAGAGAAAAGGATAGAAAAAGGGAAGACTCTCCTCCACCCACTATACCATCCAGTAAAACTGGCAGAAAAAAGACCATGCTTGTATGAAAGAACAAGGTTGGGAATTTTTATATGAGAGACAAGAGGAACGACTGCAAAAGAATGAGCATGCACAAATGCTTAATGTTCTCATTATTAAGTATATATTTCACTGTCATCGCCATCCACTTCAACCTGGAAATAAACAACACTTGGTTCGTTATAGCTTATAGTCTGGAAATATTTGTCTTGCTGAATTTCAAAAACATTACCTGATAGTTTTTGCAATTACTACTATAGCTGGCAGCATGTTCTTTTATTCCACTACACAAATATTAAAGGAAGTTTTCCTTCTGCATCGTTTGTGTTTTAGTTTTATTCCATTATTTCTTGCCAAAGCATCATTCTGCATTTCGAAAAAAGTATCATTCTGCATTCTGAACAAAGTATCATATCTAACATCATCAAATTTTTAAAGAATCTTAAATATATGTATTTGACTGCCTCTGAGTTGTCACTTTTCAAAATATATAGTTTTTTTACCTGTAGATTGTGAGCCACAGCTCAGACTGGGTAGTGTCGTGTTGCAAGCCACAGCTCGGGCTGTGCTGGCCGTGCATCACCGTAAACACCTCAACCACTATGGAAATTTACGCATGGTGCTACGCAAAGACGGAGAGACAGTGATTTTCTTCTTTTCACCAGATGATGCCCTGGATGTTTATCGTCAAGTTTATAATAATAAAAAAAAAAAAAAAAAAAAAAAAATTCCTTCGTTTTTTAAGCACCACTGTGTGGGATAAAAAAAAGGTAATTGCGCAATCCACGGGTTAATCACTTTTTGTGAACTTCACACATGAGATCAATTTTGTTGTTTTGCATTGTGCTCTCTTGAGTCTATCTTCATCCATAAGGTATGAGGATCAGTGCTGCACCCAGTACTCTAGGTAAAGTGTAAATAATGATGTATAAGGCTGGAGATTAGTTAAATATTTTATGATCTACGTTCCTTGCGATGAAGCAGATAATTTTGTTTGCCTTGTTGCTGGCTGCTATACTGTACATTGTTTTGAGTTTCTCAGACCATTACTAGCAGGAATTGTATTTACCTAACTGTGATATACAGGAAATGAGCTATGCATGTGGGGTCTCATCTCTGTTTCTCAGTATGTCAAATTTAGCTTTAAACTCGTTTAAGTTTTTAGACTGGACGATCTCTTTGTCCAGACTATTCCACAGGTCTATACATCTATAAGGAAAACTATATTTCTTGATATCCTTCAAGCAGCTTGGTGTCTTGAGTTTCATTCCGTGTCCTCTTGTTACTCTCTTACCCCATACAAACAGATCTTCTTTGTCATTTTTATCTACTCCCACCATGGACCTGAACACTACAATCATGTCTCCTCTCTCTCTCTCCTTTCTTCTCAGGAAGGCAAATCCAACTTTTCCAACCTCTCTCTATACGACAGATCTGCCAGACTGGGGACCATTTTGGTTGCTGTTCTTTGTATTCTCTCAATCTTGTTTATATCTTTCTTTTTGTGTGGGGACTACACTATTGCTGCATATTCTAACCTAGGGCGAATCATGGCCACTATCAATTTTTTCATCATCTCCTCATCCATATAATGAAAAGCTACTCTTATATTAGTCAGGAGTTTATACATCTCTCTAACTGTCTTGTTAATGCGTTTCTCAGGTGACAAATTATCCTGGACCAGCACTCCCAAATTTTTTTTCTTCTCTCGCTTTTGTGATTGGTTCATTACCCATCAAATAATTCAATGAAGGCCCCTTGGTACCTTTACCCATTTCCAATATTTTACATTTCTTTGCATTAAATTTCGTTTCCCACATCCGGCTCCAATCGTATATCCTATCCAGATCCTCCTGCAGCATATTACAATCCTCCTAAACCTCTACCTTCCTCATGATCTTTGCATCATCAACAAACAGACTTGCATAACTGTTCATCCCATCTACCATATCATTTACATAAATCAGGAACATTACTGGCACCAACATCGAGCTCTGTGGGACTACACTTGTTACTTCCCTCCATCCAGACATCCTATCCTTTATTATTGTCCTCATTTGTCTCTCTCTCAAAAAGCCTCTCATCCGTTCCAGGAGGTTCCCTTTCAGTCCTCCTATATGCTCTAGTTTCCACATTAGTCTCTTATGGGGTACCTTGTCGAAGGCCTTCTCAAAATCAAAATACACACAATCCACCCAACCATCTCTCTCCTGTAGCATGTCAATCGCTCGAGTAAAAACTCAACAAGTTAGACACACATGACCTTCCACTTCTAAATCCAAACTGACTATCAGCCAAAATATTCATCTCTTCCAGATATTTTATCAATCTATTTTTCCAAATTCTTTCGCACAATTTTGTGACCATGCTGGTTAGGGACACTGGTCTATAATTCAAGGGTTCTTCCCTGTTTCCTCCCTTATAAATTGGTACCACATTTGCCCTCTTCCATTCTTCAAGCACTTTCCCCTCTTCCAGAGAACACAAAATTAAACTGTGAATCTTATCCGCCAGTTGTTTTCTGCATTCCTTCAGTACCCAATTAGAGATTCCATCTGGTCCTGGGGCTTTCCTTACATCTTGAGTTTCCAGTAATTTATACACTTCCTGTACTTCCACTTTTTTATCTTTTATCACTACATTTCTATTCACTCCCTCCCCTTCCACAATTCACTTTCATTAGTGAAAACTGACTGGAAATGTTTGTTCATTATTTCTGCTTGCATTGCCGCATCTTTATAGACCTCTCCTTCTACTTTCAGTTTGGTGATTCCTTCCTTTTGTTTCAGTTTGCAATTGACAAATCTATAAAGCTGTTTGGGTTCATCCTTACATTTGTCTATTATACCTTTTTCAAATTCCTTTCTTTCTCTTTACGTATTTTTGTGTAATCATTTCTAATTTTTTTATATTCTTCCTTTGTTCTGTTGTTACCTCTCTTTCTCCAATTGTTCCACACCTTATCTCCCTCTTTTTTGGCTATCATACATCTTCTATTAAACCACTCCTTTTCTCTGTTTTCTTTCCCCCTTACTCTTGGCACAAATTTTTCCACTCCCGAATTATGGAAGCCTAGAAAAATATCCCACTTCCTCTGTATCTCTCTTGTTTCTCTGAATTTTCTCCAATCTGCATTTTAGAAAAATTTTCTCAATCCTGTAAAGTTTGCTTTCCCAAAGTTGTATCTTCCCTGCCTATAAAGCTCGTCTCTTGACTTCACGTTCCGTGTTATCAACTGGAACTCAATGACCACATGATCACTTTTTCCTATAGGACACATATATTTCAAGGATTCTACTACTTCGGGTTCTTTGGTAAACAGTAAGTCTAGTCTTGCTGGTCTGTCCTCACCTCGGAACCGTGTCTCTTCTTTGACCCACTGTGTCATCACATTGTTCATTGTTACATTTAATAATGTAGTGCCCCATGTATATTTGCTGCCTCCTGAGTCCCATTCCTCCCAGTTCACCTCATTACAATTGAAGTCACCCATTAAAATTATACTGTTCCTTTTCTCAATCATTTTCTGTAAATAGCTGGCGATGTCTGACAACATTTCCTGGTATTCATCATCATTCCATGCTCTTGTCTTAGGGGGAACATACACTACTGCCATATCTCTCTTAACATTCTCTCCAGTTTCTAATTTCATATTTATCACTTCAGCCCTACCTTCTCCCATTTCCACGGTATCTACATTTATGTTGTTCTTCACTGCTATCATCACTCCTCCTCCCGTTTTTTCTCTTCTGTCTCTTCTCCACAGTTTGTATTTACCATCTCCCATATGAACATCAATATCTTCTCTTAATTTGGTCTCTACAAAGCACTTAACATCAGGTTCATGTACCCTCAAAAAATCATTGATTTCTAGCCCTGCCGATATTAATCCATCAACATTAGTATGTGCCACCTTCCAATTCTTTTCTATGTTTTTTATACCTTCTTTTCTCCTTCTCTCCGCCAGTACCACTTCCTTAATTTCTGTCTTCTCTTCCTCCGTTCTCTGTTCGTTTTTACCTTTGCTTCCTGTACTAACTCCTTTATCTTAGTTCTTTCTTCCTCATTTGCATCTCTCCTTATCCAAACATTTTTTAACCCTTCCTTGTCTGATAATTTCCATGTTCTACTGATAATTTCATTTGCTGTTGCTTGGGACTTAAACTTTACCTTCAATGGCCTTGCCCCTCCTTCCTCATACTTTCCTAACCTAAACACCTCTTCAATCTCTTCTTGAGCTTCGTGGTTTTCCTCCATGACTAGTGATATTATTTCTTTAACTGTCCCCAGTTCTTCTCTTTCTCTTTCTGATCTTATTGTCATACGTTTTTCTATAACTCCTGAAATTATTACACATTTTTTCTTATCTGCTACATCCCTAACTAAAGATTCTCTACTTCTCAGTACCCTAACCACTTCCCTCTCCACTTTTTCCTTGCTTTGTAGTTCTATAATCTCTTTCAAATTTACATTCCCTTCTTCCTGAATTTTCTTCCACCCCTTATGTTGCTCCTTGATTTCTTTAATGTGCTCGTCCTGTATTCTTGATTTGGATTCATACTCATCTAGTTTGCTTTTCATCCTGTCCCTATTTTTCTTCTAACCTCTTATTCTCCCTCTTAAGCTGATTTATTTCATTAGAGGCTGATTCACTGCTAACTTTTAATTCAGTAACTTCTCTTTCTTGTTTTTCACTGCATGTACTAATTTTTTTTCAGTTTATTCCTTAAACTTTTGATCTCGTTTTCCTGTTCTATGGTCCGTTCCTGTAACTCTATAATTACTGCCCATACCTTTTTTATCTCCTGGACATTCCTCTCTGCTGTTTTCTCTACACCTGCTATTCTTGTTTGATTCAACCTAATACTGTACTTCCATTTCCCACATCCTCTTCACAGAAGCCCTCGAACTCTTTCTCGCCACTTGTAAACATTGCACCGTCCCTTTCCGTCATGATTCAACCATATGAAGACTCTAATTTCACTATATCTCGTTCTCTTTCTGAGCGAAACTGAGTTTTTTTTTACTACTATCCGACGGGACCACCACTCACGCACTCATTAACATGATAACAGATAGGCTGGTCTTTTCGTCGCTAAATTTGCGAATATTTCTCCACGATCCAGGAAGATCTTTGTCTCTGTCGGCGACCTGTGTGTGTGTATTTACATATTTCTATTATACAGGAATTGAGCAATGCTCGTGTTGTCCTGTCTCCATTTCCACATTTATCTAGTCTACCTTTACACACATGAATGATTTTCTCCTGCACAACCTTTTCATGTAAGTCGTTCCAAATACTTATGTATTTACCTAATATACCTTATGTGATACACACAAAATGTACTATGCTTGTGGGTTCCCGTCGCTGTTTCTCAATAAGTCAAATTTAGCTTTAAACTCGTTTAAGTTTTTAGACCGGACAATCTCTTTGTCCAGGCTATTCCATAAGTCTATACTTCTGTAAGGAAAGCTATATTTCTTGATATCCTTCAAGCAGCCTGACTTTTTAAATTTCATTCCGTGTCCTCTTTTTGCTCTCTTATCCCATAAAAACAGATCTTCTTTGTCAATTTTATCTACTCCCACCACGGTCCTGAATACTGCAATCATGTCTCCCCTCTTTCTCCTTTCCTCTAACGAAGGCAAATCCAGCTTGTCCAGCTACTCCCTGTATGACAGATCTGCCAGACTGGGGACCATCTTGGTTGCTGTTCTTTGTATTCTCTCAATCTTGTTTATATCTTTCTTTTTGTGTGGGGACAACACTACCGCTGCATATTCTAACCTGGGGCGGATCATGGCCGCTATCAATTTTTTCATCATCTCCTCATCCATATAATGAAATGCTACTCTTATGTTAGTGAAGAGTTTTTAAGTCTCTCCAACTATCTTGTTAATGTGCTTTTCTGGTGACAAACTATCTTGGACCAGCACTCCCAAATCTTTCTCTTCTCTCTTTTTTGTGATTAATTAATTACCCAATGAATAATTCTGTGATGGCCTCCTGGTACTTTTACCCATTTCCAATATTTTACATTTCTTTACATTAAATTTCATTTCCCACGTCCGGCTCCAATGATGTATCCTATCCAGATCCTCCTGCAGCATTTTACAATCCTCCTCAACCTCTACCTTTCTCAAGATCTTTACATCATCAGCAAACAGACTTGCATAACTGTTCACTCCATCTACCGTATCATTTACATAAATCAGGAACATTACTGGTGCCAACACCGCACCTTGAGAGACTTCACTTGTTACTTCCCTCCATCCAGTCATCCTATCCTTTATTACTGTCCTCATTTGTCTGTCTCTCAAAAAGTCTCTCATCCATTCCAGGAGTTTCCCCTTCAGCCCTCCTATATATTCTAGTTTCCACATTAGTCTCTTATGAGGTACCTTGTCAAAGGCCTTCTCTAAGTCTAAGTACTGTACACACAATCCACCCAACCATCTCTCTCCTGTACCACGTCTATCACTCTTGAATAAAAGCTCAACAAGTTGGAAACACATGACCTTCCACTTCTGAATCCAAACTGACATTCAGCCAAAATATTCATCTCTTCTAGATATTTTATCCATCTGTCTTTCAGGATTCTCTCACACAATATTGCGACCATGCTGGTTAGAGACACTGGTCTATAATTCAGAGGTTCTTCCCTTATAAATTGGTACCATATTTGCCCTCTTCCATTCTTGTGGCACTTTCCCCTCTTCCAGAGAACACACAATTAAACTGTGAATTTTATCTTCCAGTTGTTCTCTGCATTCCTTCAGTGCCCAATTAGAAATTCCATCAGGTCCTGGGGCTTTCCTTATATCTTGAGTTTCCAATAATTTATACACTTCCTGTACCTCCACTTTTATATCTTTTATCACTGGTACCGAGGATGAGGTGGAGGGATGGAGTTGAGAGGTATATGAGGGAGGAGGGGGTGAGTTGGGGGGAGGGGAGTCAAATGGTGGGTGACAGAGTGACTTGCAGGCGTTTTGTCTGCGGCCACCCTTTGCGGGATTAGGGCGTCGGGCTATAGATAGATAGACAGACATTTCTAATCACTCTCTCCCTTTCCAAAAACTCTTTTCCATTAGTGAAAACCGATTGGAAACATTTGTTCATTATTTCTGCTTGCACTGCTGCATCTTTATAGACCTCTCCTTTTACTTTCAGTTTGGTGATTCCTTCCTTTTGTTTCAGTTTGCCATTAACAAATCTATAGAACAGTTTGGGTTCATCCTTGCATTTGTCTATCATACTTTTTTCAAAATTCCTTTCTTCTTCTCTACGTATTCTTGTGTATTCATTTCTAATTCTTTTATATTCTTCCTTTGTTCTGTTGTTACCTCTCTTTCTCCAGTTTTCCCACGCCTTATCTCTCTCTTTTTTTGCTATCATACACCTTCTATTAAACCACTCCTTTTTCCTGTTTTCTTTCCCTCTTACTCTTGGTACAGATTTTTCCACTTCCAAATTATAGAGATCTAGAAGGATATCCCACTTCCTCTGTATCTCTCTTGTTTCTCAGAATTTTCTCCAATCTGCATCTTCAAAAAATTTTCTCAATTCTGTAAAATTTGCTTTCCCAAAGTTGTATCTTCCCTGTCTACGAAGCTCGTCTCTTGGCTCGAAGTTCCCTATTATCATCTGGAACTCAGTGACCACATGATCACTTTTTCCTATAGGACAGAAATATTTCAATGATTCTATTACATCGGGTTCTTTGGTAAACAGTAAATCTAACCTTGCTGGTGTGTCCTCACCTCGGAACCGTGTCTCTTCTTTGACCCATTGCGTCATCACATTATTCATTATTATATTTAATAATATAGTGCCCCACGAATCCTCGCTGCCTCCTGAGTGCCATTCCTCCCAGTTCACCTCTTTACAGTTTAAGTCACCCACCAAAATTATATTATTGCTTTTCTCAATTATTTTTTGTAAATAACTAGCCATATCTGACAACATCTCTTGGTATTCGTCATCATTCGATGCTCTCATCTTAGGCGGAACATACACTACTGCTGTATCTCTCTTGCCATTCTCTCCAGTCTCTAATTTCATATATATCACTTCAGCCCTGCCTTCTCCCATTTCCACGGTATCTACATTTATGGTGTGTGTGTGTGTGTGTGTGTTCTTACCTAGTTGTATCTTTACAGGAATGAGTGAAGCTCGTACTGTCCCGTGTCTTAAACCATATTTATCGTACATATCCTTAAATTTGTGAATTGTTTGGCACACACTATTTCATGCGGTAGTGCATTCCATTGATCAATTGCTCTGTTTGGGAAACTGAATTTCCTTACGTCTTTATCACCTCCCTTCTTATGCAATTTTTTGTAGTGTCCTCTTGCTGATGCTTCTCCATATGTTAAGTAATCATTTATGTCTATTTTCACCTTTCCTGATATGCATTTATATAGCATTATCATGTCACCTCTTTTCCTTCTCTCCTGTAGTGTTGGTAGATTCAGTTTAATTAGTCTTTCTTCGTAGCTTAGGTCCCTTAAGCTTGGTATCCATCTTGTAGCGGCCCTTTGAACTTTTTCAATCTTGTCTATGTGCTTTTTGAGATGAGGACTCCAGACTACTGATGCATATTCCAGGGTAGGTCTAATGAATGATGTTATTATCCTTCTTAGCATGTCTTCATTTTTTTTTTTTTTTTTTTAAATGCGAGGAAGAAGGAACCAAAGGCCATGAGCCCGCAGTAACAGTTCCCTCCAAGAGAAAAACAAAATACAATATAGAGCCAAATTCAAGATCCAGTCATTTTGAGATGCCAGGACACACTGCGTTTGAAAGACTGGAGCTCTTAGGCAGCAGGAAATACAGACAGAGGGAGACAGTTCCAGAGCTGACCTGTTGCATAAATGAAAGACTGGGAGTAACGGTTAACTCTTGCATTAGAGAGTTGGACAGAAAAAGGATGAGAGTTTGCTGCCAGACGGGTGCTACGCGCCCGTCGAAGAGGTGGAGGAATGCAAGCAGACAGTTCAGAGGAGCAGTGATCATTAAAGTAGCGATAGAAAAGAGATAAAGATGCAACAGTGCGGCGAAGAGACAGAGGTTGAAGGGAGTCAGTAAGAGGAGGAGAGTTAATGAGACGAAAAGCCTTTGACTCCACCCTATTGAGAAGAGCTGTATGTGGGGAGCCTCCCCACACATGAGAGTTGTACTCCACACAGGGGCGGATAAAACCCCTGTATAGAGTCAACAATTGTGCAGGGGTAAAGAAAGAGCGGAGTCGGCTTAGCACACCCAATCTCTTGGAAGCAGATTTTACAAGAGATGTAATATGATCTTTCCAAGATAAGTCCCGAGTAAATGAAACCCCAAGCATGTTCAAGGATGATGCAGGATTAAGCTGAATATTATTAAACATTAGTGGGTATACCTGTGGAAGATTTTGTCGGGTTGATAGGTGTAAGAACTGAGTCTTAGATGCATTAAAGACAACCATATTATTTTTACCCCAGTCAGAGATACGAGCCAAATCAGACATTAGGTGTGCCACAGCCTCATCCCTTGCCTGTTGAAGTAACTGTTGAGATGGGCGTTGCGGGAACCGAATGGAAAGGTGAAGGGTGGAGTCGTCAGCGTATGAGTGGATAGGGTTAGATGTACAGCTTAGAAGATCACTGATGAATAAAAGGAAGAGAGTTGGTGATAGGACAGAGCCCTGAGGAACACCACTGTTGATAGATCTAGGAGAAGAACGATGGCCGTCTACAACAGCGGCTATAGAACGACCAGAAAGGAAGATAGCGATGAAGGCACAGATAGAAGGATAGAAACCGTAGGAGGGCAGTTTGGAAATTAAAGATTTATGCCAGACTCGATCGAAAGCCTTTGAGATGTCAAGTGCAATGGCAAAGCTTTCGTCAAAGTCCCGAAAGGAGGATGACCAGGAGTCTGAAAGGTAGGTGAGAAGATCGCCAGTGGAGCGTCCCTGACGGAACCCATACTGACGATCGGAAAGAAGGTTGTGATAGGAAAGATGCCTTAAAATTTTTCTATTAAGAATTGACTCGAAAACTTTTGAAATACAGGACGTTAAAGCAATTGGACGATAGTTGGAGGGTTGGGAGTGGTCACCCTTCTTTGGGACTGGCTGAATGAGAGCAAACTTTATGTATGTTAATGCTATTCTCATATTTGCAAGCAGTGTATACATGTTCCGTACCTTCTTGCTGATGTGGTCAGCCGGAGATAGTCTGTTATTGATAATCACACCTAGGTCTTTCTCTCTTTCTGATGTGTATAGGGTTTTATTTCCTAACTTATGATCCCAATCAGGTCTTTTTCCACTTTTACCAAACTTGATTACATGACACTTGTCCACATTGAATTCCATTTGCCATGTACCACTCCATTCATGAAGTTTATTTAATTCTTCTTGTAGCTCTTTACAAGAGTCTGTGTTAGTAATTCTCCTTTGTATTTTTGCATCATCTGCAAACATGTTCAGATAGCTCTCATTTCCAGTGTTACTGTTTATATCATTTATATACACTAAAAACATGATTGGTGCCAGCACTGAACCCTGTGGTACTCCACTTGTCACTTCTTTCCATGATGAGTAGTTTCCTCTTAGTACTGTCCTCATTTCTCTTTTTATAAGAAAGTCTTGCATCCAACAAAACAGTTTGCCTCGAATTCCTTCTTGATGGTACAGTTTCCATAAAAGTCTTTGGTTTGGTACTGTGTCAAAAGCTTTCTTGAAATCTAAATAGATACTGTCCACCCATCCTTCCCTTTCCTGTATTGTGTTTGTTACTCTGTCATAGTAGCTCAACAGATTAGTAACACATGATTTTCCTTTTCTGAAACCAAACTGTCTTTCTGTTATCATACTGTGTTCTTCTAGATGATTTACCCAAGCTTTTCTTATAAGTTTTTCTAATACCTTGCTTACAACACTGGTCAGTGATACTGGTCGGTAATTGAGTGGATTTTGTCTATTTCCTTTCTTGAATAAGGGGACAATATTTGCTTTTTTCCAAATATCAGGTACTTTACCTTGACTCAAGGATTTCTTGAAAATTAAAAATAATGGTTTACTTAACTCCTTTGCACATTCTCATAATACCCAACATGAAGTTTCATCAGGACCACTTGCTTTTCCTCTGTCTAATCTACTTAACTCCTCCTGTATTACTTTTTCTGCTATTTGTATATCTGGTAGTATGTGTGGACATGCGTGTTCCACATAGTCCCTCTCAAAATTTTTTTCTTCTGTAAAAACTAATTGGAAATTCTATTTAGTGCTTCACAAATATCTTTCTCTTGTGAATAAGTGATTCCCTCGTCCGTAATGGATTGTATTATATCTTTTACTTTAGTTTTGCTTCTGATATAGCCGTAAAACAGCTTTGGTTGATCACTACTTTTATTTATTATATCCTCCTCAAACTGTTTTTGGGCTTCCCTCCTTATTCTTGTATAGTCGTTTCTTGCCTGTTTGTAATTATTATACGCCCTTTCACTATTGTGTCTTCTGTATCTATTCCACAACAAATCTCTTCTTTCTTTTGATTTTTTACATTCTGTATTGAACTATTTCTGTATTTTCTTATCTGCTTCTTTGTGCTGTGGGATGTACTTCTGGACTCCTATTTCATAAAATTCACAAAATTTTTTATATACAGCATTTAAATTTTGTCCTCAGCTCATTTTCCCAATCAACTTCTAAGAAATACTTCTTTAGGTCTTGATAATTTCCCTTTTTATAGTTTAGGCTCTTTTTGTAACTATCATTGCTGTTTACTATGTCATATGCTATCCTGAAGTTATAATTTAGTACTGCATGATTGCTTTTGCCGAGTGGAGGGTGATGATTTACCCAAGCTTCTCTTATAAGCTTTTCTAATATCTTGCTTACAACACTGGTCAGTGATACTGGTCGGTAGTTGAGTGGATTTTGTCTATTTCCTTTCTTGAATAAGGGGACAATATTTGCTTTTGTGTGTGCGTGTGTGTGTGTGTGTGTGTGTGTGTGTGTGTGTGTGTGTGTGTGTGTGTGTGTGTGCCATGGTCATGCATGTGGGTGCATGCGTGCGTGCGTTTTTATTGAAGCATGTGAACTGGTAAGTGGGGACGCCCATCATCCAACCACTTAGTGTAGTGGTACTCTGTTTTTTAGGGTAGCTCTACATCGAGTGGCAAGCCAAATGATTTCCTGTAAACCAGGAAAGCATTTACAACTCTGGGTTGTAACCTTATAACCAACCAGCACGTGTTCCCTGCATGACAAGTGGGTTGGCGGAGGGTTAGTGCACCTCCCCAAAAAACAACTAACTAAAAATACGAACAAGAAGCCCCAGGCCAGGACTGACCAAAAGGTCACGACTAAGGATCAAACAATGGACATGGTACGGATAGCTACATGGAATGTAAGGGGTGGAAATGATGGGGTGAAAGAATGATTTTCCATGCGCTTGAGGATGCAAAAGCTGATGTATGTGGATTGACTGAAACTAAAAAGTGAGGTGAGAGTGTGACAGAATGGGAGTATGGATGGGGTATATGTGTGGGAGTAGGTGAGAATGAGAGGGCAAAAGAAAGAGTGTGTATAGTTATGAGTAACAGATGGAAAGAGAATATAAGAGAGTATGGATTTATTAGCCCAAGGATTGTGTGGGTAAGATTGAAAGTTGGACTACAAATGTGGGCAATTGTGTGTGGGTATGTGCCAACGCAAGATCGTGCAAGCAGAGTGAGAGAGAGAAGTTCTTGACAAATGTGGAAGCATGCATGGAAAAGTTTGAGAGGAATGAGAGAGTGTTTTTGACTGGAGATATGAATGGAAAAATAAGGAATGTGATGGTGGATGGAGTAGTCGGTGGGTGGGGTGTGCGTACAGTGCTCGTCAGAAGTATTCAGCGTTGTCCGCCGGGCGCGCAATACTTATGGCCAAAAAAGAATCACCCATTTTTGGGGGTAAGAATTGAGCCACAAGTTTGAGCTCCGAGCATGACGTCACGGTAGCCTGGGGCCTTCTGACGCGCTGGTTGGTTCCCGCCTCAGTCGCCCACGGGCTGCCTGAGAGAGAGGAACTCCGCCGAGTGTCCCTCTCAAATTGCGCCATTTTTTACCGAGTGTCCCGCAGTGTTTTGGCCTTCAAAACTTTGTTATGGCACCTACCCATGAACTATCGAGTGAAATCATATCCCAGATCATTGCTCTAAAGGAGGCAGGCCACCAGACAAAGGAAATTAGTGAATTGGTTGGTGTGGCACGATCGACAGTGCGTCGTTGGTGTGCGCGGTTTCGGGAGGAAAACAGTGGTGAAGTTCCCACAAAGAAACCGAGGTCTGGTAGGCCTAGGAAAACTTCCCCAAGGTCTGTTAATGTTTTAAAACGTGCAGTGGAGTTTAATCCTCGTGTGAGTGCAAGGAAAATTAAGGAGAGCAACCCAGAAGTGTTTGGTGAGGTGTCAGTGAGAACAGTGTCTCGTAGGGTGCATGAGCTTGGTTACACAAGTCACAGGCCTGTGAAAAAGCCTCTTCTCTCTAGCAGCCAGAGAATTCGTAGGCTTGCCTTTGCTAATAAATATCTAAATTGGGGTGAGGAGCAATGGTTGTCAGTGTTGTGGTCTGATGAGGCAACGTTTAGTGTTACCTGTAACAGAGGAGCATGCAAAGGTAGTGACCCACTTGACCCACGGTATGTAGAAAGCACAGTTAAACATCCTGATTCACTCATAGTATGGGGTTGTTTTTCAGGGAAGGGTTTGGGGAAGCTTGTTGTACTTCCCAAGAACCTCAGAGTGAATCAGGATGTTTACCTGGAGCTTCTGTGTGATCATTTACCAGACTCCTTCGAGCTAACAGGTGCACGAGTGTTTCAGCAGGACGGTGCACCTGCTCACAAGGCCAAATCGGTCACCAATTGGCTTCGTGACTGCGAGGTATCATTCATGACAGACTGGCCAGGAAATAGCCCAGACCTCAACCCGATTGAAAACCTCTGGTACCTCGTAAAGAAGAGTCTCCAAGGGAAGGACGTGAGCTCTCTGCCTAAGCTGGAAGCCGCCATTCGTGACTCCTGGGACAAAATACCGCTCCAGCACCTCAGGAGCCTCGCCCTTTCACTTCCAAGACGTCTCAGGTCCGTGAAGAAACGTAAAGGCTACCCTACGAAGCACTAAAGGTAAATAAAATGCATTATTTATATGTTTTTTCAATGTTGAAAGGTTTGTTTCTCAGGAGGGACGCAGGGCGCTCCATACTTCTGACGAGCACTGTACAGAGATGGATGAGAATGGCAGTGCTTTAGTGGACATCTGTCCTGGAAGGGGGTTGGTGATAGCCAATACCCTCTTCAGGCACAAAATGATCCATAGGTATACATGGCGAGTGATGAGAAGGATGGGTGGTGAAATGAATGAACGGAAGGCAATTACTGATTATGTGGGTCTGGATGAAAGGATGAGAAAGTGTGTAATGGATGCAAGAGTATACAGAGTTTGGGGAAGTGGACTTTCTGACCACCACTTGGTGGTGGTTAGAATCAAAGTTCAAATGAAATGGGGAAATAGAAGAAGGGAAGGACAGGAATAAGTAGTTCATCCAAGGAGGGTAGAAAGGTCACAAGAGGATCGAAAATGGAAGAATAAAAGAGGGAAGTGGATGAGCTATTTGGTAAATATGGATTGGAGCAGATGAGGTACATGGAAGATGTGTGCAAGATATTCGCAGAAGAAATCTGTGCAGCGTGTGAGGTAGTGTGTGGGGTGAAGAGAAGCTGAAAGGGGGTGCAGGGAACAGCATGGTGGAATGAAGATGTGAGAGAGGCTATGGCACAAAAGAGGAAAGCATATAGTGAGTGGA
Organism: Coenobita brevimanus; assembly: GCF_032717465.1. Classification (NCBI taxonomy): domain Eukaryota; kingdom Metazoa; phylum Arthropoda; class Malacostraca; order Decapoda; family Coenobitidae; genus Coenobita; species Coenobita brevimanus. Next base: position 23,022,614 of record NC_137045.1, on the reverse strand, counting down.
TGAGAAACAGAAATTTGGAAGAAGTTGAGAGACAGAAGAGAGAGTTATATGTAGAGAGGAGGAGAGAGGTGAAATGATTCATGAGAGAGTAAGAAGAGAGTGGATGAGGAATCTGGAAGGAACTTGAGTGTAAAGTGGAGGGAATGAAGAAAATGTTTTGGAAAGAGGTAAGGAAAGTTAGGCAGGGTATCAAAGAAGTTAGTTGGGGAGTGAAAGATAAAAATGGTAGATTACTGTTGGAGAAGGGAGAAAAAGTGAACAGATTGAGAGAATGCTTTAGGGAACTGTTGAACATAAGAGACTGAAAGTAATGCAAGTATAAGTGGCTGTGGAATGGCTGGGAGGAGGAGGAATGTGAGAAGAGAGGAAGAAATCAGTAGGATGGAAGTTGTGGAGGCAATGAAAAAAGTCAAAATGGGAAAAGCCCCAGGAATTGACGGCGTGTGTGGTGAAATGCTGAAACATGGGGTAGAGATACTAGTAGAATGAATGTGGAGGATGTGCAGATTGGACTAGGAGGAAGGAAGAGTTGCAGAGGATTGGAAGTCTGGTATAATTATTCCCCTGTACAAAGGAAAAGGGGAAAAAGAAGTGTGTGATAATCATAGAGGCATTTGCATTCTTAGTGTAATAGGAAAAGTATATGGTAGGATACTTATTGACAGAGTTAGGGAAATAACAGAAGAATTAGTTGGAGAAGAGGAGCAGGTATTCATTCTTAGCTCTTTAGTGGAAAAGTTTCTTGAGTAGGGAAAGAAGTTGTATGCAGCCTTCATGGATTTGGAGAAAGCATATGACAGGGTGGATAGACAAGGACTGTTGAAAGTATTAGGAATATATGGAGTAGATAGGAAGTTGCTGAAGACCGTGCAGAGTATGTATGAGGGTGCTAAGGCTGCAGTGCGTGTAGATAATGAACTGAGTGAATTTTCTATCTGAAGGTTAAATTGAAACAAGGATGAGTCATGTCTCCATGGTTGTTCAATCTGTATATGGATAGGGTAATAAATGATACAAGGTAGGGCACTGGATGTTGGAGCAACCTTAGTGAAAGAGGGCAGTGTTTGGAAACTCCCTGTACTGTTGTTTGCAGATGATACTGTGTTGTTAAGTGAAGTCAAAGGGGAGCTGCAAGGCTTGGTGGATGTCACAAATTCACGCGATTGTGTATTTATACAAATAAGTAACATTGTACTTTGGTGAGAAAACCACGAACTCAAGTGGAATTCCCACTAGGTATCATTCAGTTTAACCGTCCTTGTATGCACTTCGGTCGGGATGGTTTTTCAGAACATTCATCACTGTTTCATAAGTGACCATTCTTATGCAAGACATTAGTGCCTTTACTGAGTGATTTTATTACGTGTGTATATCATTTGCCCTCTCTCCGTTGACCGTTGAAGTTAGGCCACGCCTACTTCCGGCAAACACGGCCATCTCTTACCCCCCTTCCCAGCTTGAACTTAGTCAGCTTTGGACTGCCTCGAGAGTAGGATCGTTTGTGCCCAGCATAGAAAGCAGCGTCTCCGTTGTACAACGATTTCCTGGATCTCCACCTAAAATATGATCAGCAAAGTGAACTTAGTAGCAAATAGCAGCACTTGGTGTTCATCACACAGATGCCCAGTCTTTTGTAGCTTCAGCTTCGTTCCCTCCAATGACCAGTATTTCCGTTCGTTTTTCTAGGCTTAAGTCTGATTGGCTTTTGAATGAGCGAGTGAGCGTATTTCCTTTGTTATTTGAATTCACGAGTCCGTCTGAGACCGTGAATTCCCCTTTTGAACTCATTTTGAGAGTCATGTAACGTAAACTTATTTTATTGTAATTAATAAATTTACAGTTCTTTTCTTTGAGCTTAATGTAATTTAAACTCGTGTTTTATTTCTCCACATTAAGCTTACTTTAGTATGCTGCTCCTAGTTTGCACAAACTCTGTACATTATTCACAACTGGTATTTAGGTCAGTTCTTTTGTATCAAACTTAAATCCGTTGTGCCAGCCAGGAGTTAACCCTTTAACCGCGGGTGTCATCCCAGAATGACATTGCAAAAACTGGACCAAACCGTGGGTGTCATTCTCGAATGTTTGTGAATACTTTGAATACCACGCGTTTTTTCCGTGCGCCAATTGTTTCAAGGGAGAGCAGCTATTAAGTTCTTTCACTCCAGCCGACCCCCACCTCCCTCCTCCCACCCCCCGGGCCCCCACCTCCCACCCCCCGAGCCCCCCACCCCACCCGTGACCAAACACACATCAGTATCTGTCCAGCTGTGTGAGTGACAACACCGCTGATGTGGCAGTGAAGTGCGGGCAATTACAGTGCCTTTTACCCGCCTCATTGAACACAGAGTGGGTGTTTATCATATGTGCAGTGTTCATATATGTTTATAGTATTATTATCAGAATGAGGTTGGCATTTGGTAATGGTGTGTGAGCGAAAAATAGTGATTACAACACCGCTGATGTGGCAGTGAAGCGTGGGCAATTACAGTGCCTTTTACCTGCCTCAGTGAACACAGAGTGGGTGTTTATTGTATGTACAGTGTTCATACATGTTTATAGTATTATTATCAGAATGAGGTTAGCATTTGGTAATGATGTGTGAGCGAAAAATGGTGATTACAACACCGCTGATGTGGCAGTGAAGTGTGGGCAATTACAGTGCCTTTTACCTGCCTCAGTGAACACAGAGTGGTTGTTTATCGTATGTGCAGTGTTCATATATGTTTATAGTATTATTATCAGAATAAGGTTGGCATTTGGTAATGGTGTGTGAGCGAAAAATAGTGATTTTAGATCGCTTACTTCTAATGGCACTGCCCATCCAGTGATAGTCAACGAAATCATGAAACCTACATCATTGCAAAGCCGAAGGTTAGGACTTTCTAATGGTACCTTATTTTTCGCTCTAGATTTATTCTGTGCAGAGTTATAAAGGTTTAAAGTTTGTTTACATTTTGGCTGGAACCCCCACGGGAGAGGCCAGTCGGGGCAAAACAATGCCCGCGGTTAAAGGGTTAAGCACCAGCAAGAACCTGTCCATTATTATTATTATTATTAGTTATTGATTGTCAGGGGTGGAGTCACTTTCTCAAGAGGCTATCAGTACTAACAATCAGCATTCGTGAGCATTTAGTCTCTGCTGTGTACTGTTGAGAATGCTTATAAAATTCTCATCCTTAGAGAATCGGCGAAGTAAGCTGGCAAAAAGTAAAACTTACCACTTGGTTTTCACAAGTCAATTCCTTGTCTCTACTTTCGAGCAATATCCGCATTCTTTTCTTATTCCTAAATTCACATCCCCCCGTGACATCTGGCGACCTCACCAGGATATTAACTCCTAGTTCTAAAGTTATTAACGAAATAATACTCACTCACTCACACCTAGGTATTTGTTATCATTAAAGTCTATATGCACTATCTTACTGGTGGTTACTGATTCATCTCTATTAATTTTATGTAATAGTTTTCCCAGTCTGTCGCATTTTTTTTCTTTCTTTACCAGTTTAACTAGATAAAACTGGTCACCACCAGCCTGTGTCTATATTCTTTACTTTTGATTATTAGCATTTCTCTGCAAAATAGCAGTCAGTACCCAGTCTTTACTCCACTCAGTCTTAGCTGAGTTAGCATCATGGCTACTAATATATATGTACAGGAAGTCAAGGATATGGGGCTTACCAATCCCCAGGAAATTAAAGAGTATGTGCTCTCATGGTTCACTCTTGAACAGCAGCGTGAGAGAGATGCCCATGAAGAGCGTAGAATTCAGTGCAAACATGAGCGAGAACAGACCGAATACGAGCAAAAGCAGTGCGAGGAACGTGAGTGCAAATACGAGCGAGAATAACGCAAGAGAGAGCACGAATACAAGCTAGAACAACGCGAGAAAGAGAATGTGAACATGAGCGTGCCGAGCGTGAGGCACGTGAGAAACACGAACTTGAGATGCTGAAGCTCAAACGAGACTCCTTGGCTTCAGGCACATTTGGTGCAGCCGACCTGAGCTCCACGAGTGCTCTTCCTGCACATGTTCTAGCAACCCCATGCCTCAAGCTTCCTTCATATAAGGAAGGTGAGCAAATCACGCCATTCATAGTTCGTTTTGAAGACATGTCGCAGCTGTACCAGCTGGATGAGGCAGCTAAGCGGCTCCAGTTTCTTAGCTTGTTTGAGGGCCCTGCCCTCGATATTCTCCACAGAATTTGTGGAGACAATCTCACGTATGAGATGATGAAGGCCACACTCATCAAAGCGTACAGTCTCACAGTTGACGACGCCAGGAGTCAGTTTATGAGGGTGCGTCTACAAGAGAAGGAGACTGCTGTTCAGTTCCTCGATCAGCTTACTGCTTCCTTAAATGAGTGGATGGAGAAAGATGAAACCTCTCGCACGCGAGAGGGGATAATTGACCTTATGCTGCGCACGCAGCTAGAAAAGTCGTGGCCTGCCAAGCTTATGGCTCAGCTTAAGATCTGCCAAGTAAGGGATGCCAGCCAAATGGTGGAGAAGGTTGATGCATTCTTCACTGTGTACAGGTACCAAACTCATAAGCAACAGACCTGGAACAGGAAAGCTGACAAGTCTGGGAAACCATCTCAGACTGAACCCCAGCATCAAGGCTGTTCTCAGAATAATGGCCAAGGTCCAAACAAACCGCAGAAGAAGGACCAGGGGCAAAATACGCAAAAACCCAATTGGAAGGGGTACAAAAAGTACCCTAACCAGCAGCAGTATCAGCCATGCGATCGACAGACGGGACAATCTTTTTCAGCACCAGCCCCAGTGTATAGGAGGCATGAGGCAAACGCAGCCTTTATTCTACAACAAGTGCACGGTGGTGCCGTCCCCACCAGTACAGGTACTTCTCCACCGTTCACTAGTCCCCCAGTGACAGTGAACCCTCCTCCACAGGTGGTTAACGCTCCATCTCTCCAGACGTTGAGTACAACCCCTCAGGCATCTAGTTATCAGGGCATCATTTTTGCAGAGTTGTGTGCTATGCAGCCTTATCAATGGCTGGCCGCTTCCTCCACAGGCCCTCCTACAGGTAACAGTGATTTCCTTTTTCAGCCAGGGTTTGTGGGAGGTGTTCCGGTAAAGGTCCTGAGAGACAATGGTTCCTCAGGTTGCTCTGTCAGGTAGAGTCTAATTCGGTCTGAGGAGTAAACAGGTTGACAGATCCAAGCTCATCTTATTGATGGATCAGTGAGATTGTTCCCTGGGGCACGTATCCAGGTGGCATCTCCATTTTATACTGGTACGACACTTGCAGTTTTCATGCCAGAACCTTTGTTTGACCTAATAATAGGCAACATACCAGGTGCCAAGTATAGTTGCACCGTAGATGACGCTACTCAGACTTCAGCTGAAGTAACACGAGCCATGGCCAAGGCTCTGAACTGTGTCACCCTGGTGACCACTGCATCACTGCAAGATCTGATTTGCAGTCAAGGTATTGTCCAAGAACAACATTCTAACCCGACACTTGCTGATGTGCAGAAGAAGCAAAAGGGTAAAGTGATAAAGAATTCATGTGGAGGACAAGCCAGGTTCCTTTGTAAACAAGGACAGCTGTACTGTCAGTCATGAACACCCCAGGGGAAGGTTCAACTGCAGTTTATTGTTCCCGCTAAGTATCGCCGAGCAGTGTTAGAATAGGGTCACTGTTCAGTGTCAGGAGGTCACATGGGCAAAAAAGAAAACCCAGGGCTGTATCTGTGCTGACTTTTTCTGGCCAGGGATGGGACAAGAAATAGATAGCTTTGTGCGTTCCTGCAATGTGTGTCAACATACCACCAATCAGGGACATGTCCTTTCTGCGCCGTTTGAATCCATGCCCATAATCTCTGAGTTAGTTGAGAGAGAGGGCAGTGGTAATCTGGGTGCAGACCTGACGTCTCACCCGTTGGCCCCACAGGACACAATATGTCCAGGGCCTGTACATACATACAGTACGTACCGTACGTTAAGGGGAAAGTTCAAGACCCCTGGAGGGGTAATCCAAGGCTGTGTCTGCATTATCTTGTGGAGCATCTCAAGCTGTGGGCCTCTCCGAGGATTCCCGGAGAATGCACATTATCCACATGAGTGTTCACACCATGTCGGGTGTTAAAATGTGACCTGCCCGAGATTGCGTAGGGGTTCTCAGCTTGCCAATATTAATCGTAAGTGTAGAGTTAGGCTTAACCAGTAAACTGCCTGTTCTGAGAGATTTGAGCAATGCAAGGACTACGTTTCCTGGTTAATAATGTATCCATTAAGAAAATAATAGTGTACTTTTTGTAGCACATGTACTGATTACTAGGCAGAGAGAGAGACTGTAATTTAATAAAAATTGTTTGTCGCACTGACACTTTTTGATGCTTCACCTTGACTGATTTTGCAGGTACAGTTGGCAGGGGTAGCAGTTTTGCCGTGCAGATCAGCTGATCATCTCTGCCACATGCTGCTGCCTCTTCTCTTCTGCCTCGTCATCTCCATCTACTATTAATTTGAATCATATCATTTTACACATAGATACAGTCCAACGAAACAGCCAATGAAGAGATTAGGAATTGGAAGAGGGAAAATGTTGAACTGAGGAGGAAACTTGAAGAGAGTACTAATAAAACGGAGAAGGTGAGTAATGTATTAGAAGAACACAAGGCAAAGTGGGCACACGTAGAAGAAGAACAGAAAGAAGTGGTCAGCTTAAGAGAGATCATCCAGGAAGAAATGGAAATGAACAAGAAAGAAATGGAAGAAAATGTAGTGAAAATACTGAAGAAAAAAGAGAAAATAGTGAGAGAAACTGTAGAAAGGAACAAATGTGTGGTAGTATTTGGAAACAGGGAAGAGGAAGAAAAGGTTAGGTTTGCAAGACTCGAGAGAGACACGAACATGGTGAGAGGAATATTAGGCAAGATTGACCCCGAAGGAGACAAGTGGGTAAAAGAAATTGAGGAAGTAAGGAGGATAGGGCCTTATAAGAAAGGGGAAACAAGACCAATGAGAGTCAAGTTTACATCAGAAAGTGTAATAAATGAGATACTTAAAGTGACCTGGAAATTAAGCAAAGAGGCGGGGATGGAAAATATTATAATAAGAAAAGATCTGAATGAAGAAGAAAGAGAAGTTTTAAAATCATTAAAGGAAGAAGTAAAGGAAAAAAATGATAAGAGGACACAGGAAGAACGTAATACTTTTTTTTGGAGAGTATTGGATATGAAAGTAAGGAAATGGTATTTAAGGAAATAGAAGTGAAGGAAACTAGGGGGGATGGTTGTGAAAGATCAGAAGTTGAGGAAGTGGTACGGACAGAGAGTAGGAGAGAAGAGGGTATTAATAATGTCAAAAATAATTTGAAGGTGATATATACTAATGTTGATGGTTTCATATCGACAAGGATCGAAATTAATGATTTCTTGAGAGAACATGAACCTGATGTCATGTGCTTTGTAGAGACCAAATTAAGAGAAGATATTGATGTTCATTTGGGAGATGGTAAATACAAACTGTGGAGAAAAGACAGAAAAGAAAAAAGGGAGGAGGAGTGATGATAGCAGTGAAGAACAACATAAATGTAGATACTGTGGAAATGGGAGAAGGCAGGGCTGAAGTGATATATATGAAATTAGAAACTGGAGAGAATGTTAAGAGAGATATGGCGGTAGTGTATGTTCCCCCAAAGACGAGAGCATGGAAGGATGACGAATACCATGAGATGTTGTCAGATATGGCTAGCTACTTGCAAAAAATAATTGAGAAAAGCAATAATATAATTTTGGTGGGTGACTTTAATTGTAAAGAGGTGAACTGGGAGGAATGGTACTTGGGAGGCGGCGAGGATTCGTGGGGCACTATGTTATTAAATATAATAATGAATAATGTGATGACGCAGTGGGTCAAAGAAGAGACACGGTTTCGAGGTGAGGACACACCAGCAAGGTTAGATTTACTGTTCACCAAAGAACCCGATGTAATAGAATCATTGGAATATCTCTGTCCTTTGGGAAAAAGTGATCACGTGGTCATTGAGTTCCAGATGTTAATAGGAAACGTCGAGCCAAGAGATGAGCTTCATAGACAGGGAAGATACAACTTTGGCAAAGCAAATTTTACAGGATTGAGAAACTTTTTTGAAAATGCGGATTGGAGAAAATTCAGAGAAACAAGAGAGATACAGAGGAAGTGGGATATCTTTCTAGACCTCTATAATTTGGGAGTGGAAAAATTTGTACCAAGAGTAAGAGGGAAAGAAAACAGGAAAAAGGAGTGGTTTAATAGAAGGTGTATGATAGCCAAAAAAGAGAGAGATAAGGCGTGGAACAATTGGAGAAAGAGGTAACGACAGAACAAAGGAAGAATATAAAAGAACAAGAAACGAATACACAAGAATACGTAGGGAAGAAGAAAGGAATTTTGAAAAAGGTATAATTGACAAATGCAAGGATGAACCCAAACTGTTTTATAGATTTGTTAATGGCAAACTGAAACAAAAGGAAGGAATCACCAAGCTGAAAGTAGATGGAGAGGTCTTTAAGGATGCGGCAATGCAAGCAGAAATAATGAACAAACGTTTCCAGTCAGTTTTCACTAAAGAAAAGGAGCTTGTGGAAGGGGAGGGAGTGATTAGAAATGTTCCGGTGATGAAAGATATAAAAGTGGAGGTGCAGGAAGTGTATAAATTACTGGAAACTCAAGATGTAAGGAAAGCCCCAGGACCTGATGGAATTTCTAATTGGGTACTGAAGGAATGCAGAGAACAACTGGCGGATAAAATTCACAGCTTAATTGTATGCTCACTGAAAGAGGGGAAAGTGCCAAAAGAATGGAAGAGGGCAAATGTGGTACCAATTTACAAGGGAGGAAACAGGGAAGAACCCCTGAATTATAGACCAGTGTCTCTAACCAGCATGGTCGCAAAATTGTGTGAGAGAATCCTGAAAGACAGATGGATAAAATATCTAGAAGAGATGAATATTTTGGCTGAATGTCAGTTTGGATTCAGAAGCGGAAGGTCATGTGTTTCAAACTTGTTGAGCTTATACTCAAGAGCGATTGATGTGGTACAGGAGAGAGATGGTTGGGTGGATTTTGTGTACTTAGACTTAGAGAAGGCCTTTGACAAGGTACCTCATAAGAGACTAATGTGGAAACTAGAATATATAGGAGGACTAAAGGGGAAACTTCTGGAATGGATGAGAGACTTTTTGAGAGACAGACAAATGAGGACAGTAATAAAGGAAAAGATGTCTGGATGGAGGGAAGTAACAAGTGGAGTCCCTCAAGGCTCAGTGTTGGCGCCAGTAATGTTCCTGATTTACGTAAATGATATGGTAGATGGAGTGAACAGTTATGCGAGTCTGTTTGCTGATGATGTAAAGATCTTGAGGAAGATAGAGGTTGAGGAGGATTGTAAAATACTGCAGGAGGATTTGGATAGGATACACAATTGGAGCCGGACGTGGAAAATGAAATTTAATGTAAAGAAATGTAAAATATTGGAAATGGGTAAAAGTACCAGGAGACCATCACTGAATTATTTTTTGGGTAATGAATTAATCACAAAAAGGAGAGAAGAGAAAGATTTGGGAGTGCTGGTCCAAGATAGTTTGTCACCAGAAAAGCACATTAACAAGATAGTTGGAGAGACTTATAAGCTCTTGACTAACATAAGAGTAGCATTTCATTATATGGATGAGGAAATGATGAAAAAATTGATAGTGGCCATGATCCGCCCCAGGTTAGAATATGCAGCGGTAGTGTGGTGCCCACACAAAAAGAAAGCTATAAACAAGATTGAGAGAATACAAAGAACAGCAACCAAGATGGTCCCCAGTCTGACAGACCTGTCATACAGAGAGAGGCTGGAAAAACTGGATTTGCCTTCGTTAGAGGAAAGGAGAAAGAGGGGAGACATGATTGCGGTGTTCAGGACCATGGTGGGAGTAGATAAAATTGACAAAGAAGATCTGTTTGTATGGGATAAGCGAGCAACAAGAGGACATGGAATGAAATTGAAAAAGTCAAGCTGCTTGAAGGATATCAAGAAATATAGCTTTCCTTACAGAAGTATAGACTTATGGAATAGCCTGGACAAAGAGATCGTCCAGTCAAAAAACTTAAACGAGTTTAAAGTTAAATTCGACTTATTGAGAAACAGCGACAGAAACCCACGAGCATAGTACATTCCATGTATATCACAATTAGGTATATTCTTAAATATTTGGAACGACTTAGACAAAGAGGTGGTGCATGAGAAAAACATTCATGTGTGTAAAGGTAGACTTGATAAATGTGGATATGGAGACAGGACAACACGAGCATTGCTCAATTCCTGTATACTACAAATAGGTAAATACAAATAGGTAAATACTACAACTGTCACAACTACACCATGTATTACATACATCGCGCTACATAACAGTTAGTTGTTAATGTAAATATAACGAACTTTTCACTCAGTTTGACCTGAATAGAGGATTTTTCACTGTCGACACAGAGTTTTTTCCTCAAGCTTGCTTCTATTAAAGTAAATATGAGGTTTTTACGCTCATTGGCGACAGTGATTTTCTCCTGTAGCAAGATAGTACACACACCACAATGTGAATCTTGAGTGACTGAGTTAGGATTTATATGTATATGTATAGTGTAAAATTTTTTGAAAGAAAAATTTGATTTTGATGGGGCATAATGTTACGAATTCATGCGATTGTGTATTAATACAAATTCATGACATTGTACTTTGGTGAGAAAACCACGAACTCTAGTGGAATTCCCACTGGGTATCATTCAGTTTAACCGTCCTCATTATCACTTCGATCAGGATGGTTTTTCAGAACATTCATCACTGTTTCATAAGTGACCATTCTTATGCAAGACATTGGTGCCTTTACTGAGTGATTTTATTACGTGTGTATATCGTTCGCCCTCTTTTTGTTGAGACCGTTTAAGTTAGGCCACGCCTACTTCCGGCGAACACAGCCATCTCTTACCCCCCTTCCCAGCTTGAACTTAGTCAGCTTCGGACCGCCTCGAGAGTAGGATTGTTTGTGCCCAGCATAGAGAGCAGCGTTTCCGTTGTACAGCGATTTCCTGGATCTCCACCTAAACAGTGATCAGCAAAGTGAGCTTAGCAACAAATAGCAGCACTTGGTGTTCGTCACACAGACGCCCAGTCTTTTGTAGCTTCAGCTTTGTTTCCTGCAACGACCAGTATTTCCGTTCGTTTGTCTAGGTTTAAGTCTGATTGGCTTTTGAATGAGCGAGTGAGTGTATTTCCTTTATCTGAATTCGCTAGTCCCTCTGTAACCGTGAATCTCTTTTTTGAATTCGTTTTGAGGGTCATGTAATGGAAATTTATTTTATTGTAAATAATAAAATTACAGTTCTTTTCTTTGAGCTTAATGTAATTTAAACTCGTGTTTTATTTCTCCAAATAAGCTTACCTTAGTTTACCGCTCCTAGTTTGCAGAAACTCTTTACATTATTGATAACTGGTATTTAGGTCAGTTCTTTTGTATCAAACTTAAATCCGTTGTGCCAGCCAGAAGTTAAGCACCGGCAAGAACCTGTCCATTATTATTATTATTAGTTATTGATTGTCAGGGGTGGAGTCATTTTCTCAAGAGGCTAACAGTACTAACAATCAGCATTCGTGAGCCATTAGTCTTTGCTGTGTAATGTTGAGAAAGCTTATAAAATTCTCGTCCTTAGAGAATCGGCGAAGTAAGCTGGCATAAAGTAAAACTTACCACTTGATTTTCACGTCAATTCCTTGTCTCTACTTTCGAGCAATATCCGCATTCTTTTCTTATTCCTAAATTCACATCCCCCCGTGACAGTGGATGAGTTTGGGAGTGTGTAATAAGTGGAATCTAAAGGTGAATGTAGAGAAGAGAAACGTTATGGTCTTCGTGAGAAGTGAAGTCAGTGAATGTACAGTGAGGTTGGATGAGGAGGAAATGGAAAATGTGAGTACGTTTAAGTATTTGGGTAGTGTGATGAGTAAGGATGGAAGTTTGGAGGGTGAAGTGCTTGAAAAGGTACAACAAGGAAAAAAAAATTGCTGGTTCCTTGAAAGCAGTGATAAGGAATAGGGAAGTGGGCATGGATATGAAAAAGTTACTACATGACATTATTGTGATACCAACTCTAACATATGGAAGTAAAGCTTGGACCTTGTCGGAGGGACAGAAGTCAGGAGTGACAGCAGTGGAAATGAGTTATTTGAGAGGAACATGTGGAGTCACATGGAGAGAGAGACTGACAAATGAGGATGTGAAGGAACGTTGTGGTGTGGATGTGGATGTAATAGAAAGCGTTAGGAGAAACACACTGAGGTGGTTTGGCCATGTGGAGAGGATGGAGAATGAGAGACTGATGAGAAAAGTGTTTGTGAGTGAGATGGAGGGAGGGAAAAAGGAGGGGGAGGCACAGGATGAGATGGAGGGATGGAGTGGAGAGGTATATGAGAGAGGGGGGTGTCAGCTAGGAGCAGAGCAATGAAATGGCGGGGGACAGGGTGACATGGAGGCGATATGTTTGTGGCCACCCCTTATGGGATTAAGGCATCTGGCGATAGATAGATAGATAGATATTCAAGTTTATTGTGCCCCTTTTATAACTACAAAAAGAGACTGCCATTTTCCAAAAATATTTTGCGGAAAAAAAAAAAAAAAAAAAAAATTATGAATAGATGCTAAATAAGTAATAAAGCAGCTCACAACCCTGCTTTGATACTGCCTCATGTCACTTGAACAACTGGTGCAGGGTTGCCATCTCTGCGGTTTTCCAATGGAATTGGGCTAGTTTCGATGGCCTACCACAGTTAAATTTGGGCAGTCGCAGGTTCGCGGTTTTGGGGATGTTTCCAGCATGCTTCCGTTGTTTCCTAAATCACTTTCATGTATCAAAAATGAACATCAAAAATATAAATCGGAACATCAATTGACTGTAAAGAATGCGAGCATGATAAAGGAAGAATATATTTATACACTAAAATATGGTATTTTATATCATCTATTCCATACAGCTCAAAAGTTTGATTAAATTTAAAAAAAAAGTTTAAAAGGGTACAAAAACACAGTTTGAAAATACGATTAAACTTTGATTAAAAGGGTGCTTGAAAAAGTTTGACTGAAAAAGTTTAAAGTGGGTCACAAAAAATGATTGAACATTACTGATTACAAGTAATAACCCCTAAATCTATCTTTTCCTTTACTTCCATCAGTGGGGTACTGAATATGCAGTATTCATATTTAATATTTTTTACTCCAAAGTGCCTTACTTTACATTTATCTACATTAAATTTCATCTGCCATTTTTCATTCCATTTTAATAACTTATCAGTTCATTTTGTATGGATTCAGAGTCCAATTTCATAATAACTTTGCCTCCAATTTTCATGTCATCTGCAAATTTTGCTACCTTAGAAATCAGTCCATTTTCTGGACCACTGATATAAAAAGTGAAGAGAAATGGACCTAGAACTGACCCTTAAGGATCTCCACCTGTTACTTCTAGCCAGCCTGAAAATTGCCATTTATCACTAAACTTGAAATTTGTTTACCAATCACTAATCCAGTTTGATAGAGAGGCCATGGGCTTCTAGTTTTTCTTGTAATGTAGTCTTAGATGGGGGACCCTATCAAACACTTCCAGGAAATCTAGGTAGATGACATCCGATGCTGTTTTTGCATCCCAGTCATCAAATATGTTTGTAAAAATTTCATGCAGATCTGTAAGGCATGATCTATTACATAACCCATGCTGATTATCTGTTGGCAACTTAAGCTTATTGGGGAATAAGGTAAGTTTGTCTCTAACAATTTTTTCTAAAACAATGTTAAGCACTGTTGTTGGGCATTTTGGGCAGTAATCTACGGTGTGTTTTTATTGCCCTTTTAACCCTTTAACCGCGGGCATTGTTTTGCCCCGACTGGCCTCTCTCGCGGGGGTTCCAGCCAAAATGTAAACAAACTTTAAACCTTTATAACTCTGCACAGAATAAATCTAGAGCGAAAAATAAGGTACCATTAGAAAGTACTAACCTTCGGCTTTGCAATGATGTAGGTTTCATGATTTTGTTGACTATCACTGGATGGGCAGTGCCATTAGAAGTGAGCGATCTAAAATCACTATTTTTCGCTCACACACCATTACCAAATGCCAACCTCATTCTGATAATAATACTATAAACATATATGAACACTGCACATACGATAAACACCCACTCTGTGTTCATTAAGGCAGGTAAAAGGCACTGTAATTGCCTGCACTTCACTGCCACATCAGCGGTGTTGTAATCACCATTTTTCACTCACACACCATTACCAAATGCCAACCTCATTCTGATAATAATACTATAAACATATATGAACACTGTACATACGATAAACACCCACTCTGTGTTCACTGAGGCAGGTAAAAGGCACTGTAATTGCCCGCACTTCACTGCCATATCAGTGGTGCTGTAATCACTATTTTTCGCTCACACACCATTACCAAATGCCAACTTCATTCTGATAATAATACTATAAACATATATGAACACTGCACATACGATAAACACCCACTCTGTGTTCACTGAGGCAGGTAAAAGGCACAGTAATTGCCTGCACTTCACTACCACACCAGCAGTGTTGTCACTCACACAGCTGGACAGATACTGATGCGTGTTTGGTCTGGGGTGGGGTGGGGGGCCCAGGGGGTGGGAGGTGGGGGGCCCGGGGGGGGAGGTGGGGGGCCCGGGGGGGGGGGGGGGTCGGCTGGAGTGAAAGAACTTAATAGCTACTCTCCCTTGAAACAATTGGCGCACGGAAAACACGCGCAGTATTCAAAATATTCACAAACATTCGAGAATGACACCCGCGGTTTGGTCCAGTTTTTGCAATGTCATTCTGGGATGACACCCGCAGTTAAAGGGTTAATGATGGGTGATACATTAGTAAGCCTCAACTGATTAAGTACATTACATTCAGCTAATGATTTACTGAATACTTTGGTTATATGAAGGCTAACTGTCTGTAACATTCATGCAGTATGTGAGGAGATATCTGGTCTGGGCTGGCTGATTTGTTTGATTCAATTTTCTACAGATAATTTAATACTTCATGTCCTGTTACTTTGTTGATTAATGATTTATCTTCTTCTGGTCCTGAGAAACTAGACTGTGGGATGGGAATGTTTACTTTGTTTCCATCTGTGAAAACACTGTGAGAGAATTCATTCAGTACTGCTACTGTTTAGTTATCATGAATGAGATCACCTTCTGAGTTTAGAAGGGGGACTATGTTTTCTTTTACATTTTCTTTACTCCTTACATAATGAAAAAAAATCTTAGGCCCAAATTCATGATGGTTTAAGCCACAGGTTTGAGGCTGGTTTAAACCAAGGACTGGGGATTATTTGATCCCGGATCATAGCCTAGGGTTTAGCCATATTCAGGTCTCTGGAAAGTATCACAGATAACCCATGACTGAGTACAGCAATCTGGGACTTAACCTTAGACTGAAGCACACTTTTGGACACAGTGATCACAGTCAATTACAATGCAATTTCAGCCTGACTGGGATTTGAATGTGGCAGGAAAAACAACCTCGAAAGAAGAAAAATTGATCCCTGCCCTGTAAGCACATTAATATGCCACAAAATAATAAATGCAATAAATGATGGAATATCACTATAACTTAGATTTGGGCCTAAGGAATTCAGCTGTAAATTTAGAGAAATTAAGGTTAAAAGATCGTGCTTTAATGACTTAACAGAAAATTCAAATATGTTTAAAAGGGAAAATAAGTCAATATATGAATATTCAGGAAAAGAACTGGGTAAACTAATTTCCATTATCAAAGCCATGCAAATCTATCTATCTATTGCCAGACGCCTCAATCCCATTCGGGGTGGCCACAAACAAATCGCCTCCACGTCGCCCTGTCCCTTCCATTTCACTGTCCTGCTCCCAACTCACCCCCCCTCTCCCATATACCTCTCCACCCCATCCCTCCATCTCATCCTCGGCCTCTCTCTCCCTGTCCCCCCTTCCACCTCACTCACATACACTCTCTTCGTCAGTCTTTCACCCTCCATCCTCTCCACACCTCAGTGTATTCCTCCTAATGCTTCCTATCACATCCACATCACAACGCTCCTTTATATACTCATTTGTCAGCCTGTCTCTCCATGTGACTCCACAGGCTCCTCTTAATTAACTCATTTCCACTGCTCTCACTCTTGACTTGTGTCTTTCCAACAATGTCCAAGCTTCACTTCCATACGTTACAGTTGGTACCAAAATACTGTCATGTAGTAACTTTTTCACTTCAATGCTCACTTCCCTGTTTCTTATCACTGCTTTCAAGGAACCAGCAACCTTTCTTCCCTGCTGTACCCTTTCAAGCACTTCACCCTCCAAACCTCCATCCTTACTCATCACACTGCCCAAGTACTTAAACGTACTCACATTTTCCAATTCCTCACCATCCAACCTCTATGTACATTCACTGACTTCACCTCTCTCAAAGACCATCACTTTACTCTTCCCTACATTCACCTTTAGATTCCATTTCTTACACACTCTCCCAAACTCATCCACCAAGCCTTGCAGCTCCCCTTTGTCTTCACTCAACAACACAGTATCATCTGCAAGCAACAGTACAGGGAATTTCAAAACACTACCCTCTCTCACCAGGGCCACTCCAACATCCACTACCCTACCTTGTACCTCTTTTATTACCCCATCCATGTACAGATTGAACAACCATGGAGACATGACACATCTCTGTTTCAACCCAACCTTCAAAGAGAAAAATTCACTCAGTTCATCATCCACATGCACTGCAGCCTTAGCAAATCAATGCCTGTAAAATCTGAATAACTAAAACATTATTTAGTTCATTCAGAGAGGCACATGTACATTGGGTACTATAAAAAAAAATAAATTATGAAAATGTTTGTACTACAAAAAAACAATAATAACAGACGACCGTTTGCACAACTGAGTTTTATGATACTGACAAACATTGATAGGCTAGTGTTTGCAAAGCTAAGAATGTTTTGTGATACAGAAGTACAGTATTATTAGGCTACTGACTGCACAACTGACAAAGTTCTATGAGAGAGAAGTAAGTTACAGTAAGGTAAGGTTGATGTCTGCATAAATGACAGGTTGATATTTGCATAACTGACAAACTTTAATGATAAAGAAATATGGTAACACTGTACTAATCTACTGTTTGCAATGTTCTTAATGCAGAGAGGGCAAGGAAGTTTGACATTTGGCTTTGACGACATTGTCACGCATCTCACCCAACGGTCTCCTCTCCACAAACTCGTCTCTCTGTAGGAATGTTTGGAAAGACTAGTCTCGTATTTATGTTGACGTGTGCCAGCCTCTATCACCCATCAGTCCACCCTCTTGAGGCAGTTGAAACTGCGGATGAACTAAACCTCAGATCAATTCCCACAGCGACTTAAAACCTCATTCTGGGATTATGCTGTAATCCAGGGTTTAAACCAGGGATTGGGCTCAAAACCAAGACTTAAATTTGGGCCTTATGGTTTGACTTTCCTTACTGAGAAATTTTTGCCTCACAGACTCGTTCAGTGTTCTGGATAATTTGTAATGATTGCCACTGTAATTTAAAATATTCCACACTGTCATTCTGATTTCCTACACTTAGGATAAACTTTGATTTGGAAGAGTTCAAGCTAGGGCTGCAAAATGTATTCCATCAATTACGAGACTGTTATCAAGATCGTATGTTAGCTCTAAGAGAGTTATCATTCAAAACTCTTGTACTACGAGGTCAGCTCACTTTAGTGTTTAATCTCCCGACAGCCATGGGTTCAGGAATTTGCAGGCTGCCCTGGCCGGCCATGGGACCATTATTTTATAGTTTTAAAAGCAATTTCTTTTTCTTACAAATGTGAAGACAATCATCTGGTGCACTTGGCAATGTGTTTTAGAACTTCCTAAATCCATCCTGTGATTCACTATTATTTGCAGATTTAGAGAAAGCGTATGATAGAAATGATAGGGAGGCTTTGTGGACTGTTTTAAGATTGTATGGACTTGATGGTAGGTTACTAAAAGGGATGAAGAGTTTTTATGTAAATAGCAGAGCATGTGTAAGAGTGGGAAATGCTGTGAGTGATTGCCTTCCTGTGAGAGTGGGGCTGTGACAGGGATGTGTGATGTCGCCTTGGTTGTTTAATATTTATATGGATGGTGTTGTAAGGGAGGTGAATGCAAGAGTTTTAGGTGGAGGTCTGAGTCTGGTGAATGTTGATGGTGGGGAGTGGAATCTGAAGCAGCTGCTGTTTGCAGATGATACTGCACTGGTGGCTAATTCAGAAGAGAGATTGAGACAGTTGGTAGAGGAGATTGGAAGGGTGTGTGAAAGGAGGAAATTGAAAGTAAATGAGAATAAGAGTAAAGTGATGAAGTGTACGAGGTTGGTAGATGGTAGGGGGATGAATATAGTTATGAATAGTGAGTTGCTTGAGTACGTAGAGTGTTTTAAATATGTAGGGTCACATGTTGCTGTGGATGGAAGAATAGATGCAGAAGTAAAGTTTAGAATGAATAAGGAAAGGTGCTGGGAGGAATGAAAAAGGTGTTTAGATGTCATTTGGTTAGAATGGATGTAAAGAGCAGGCTGTATGAGGGTGTTGTGGTACCGACTGCATTATATGGGGCTAGCAGAGAAGAAAAGTTTGAATGTAATGAAGATGAGGTGTCTGAGGAGTATGTGTGTAGTGACGCGTATGGATCGAGTGCGAAATGATGAAGTGCGAAGGAGAACTGGAGTTGTTCGGGAGGTGGCTGATAAAGTTGAGCAGAGGGTGTTGTGATGGTTTGTGCATATGGAGAGAATGGATAATGAGCGATTGGTGAAAAAGATAACTAGATCTGATGTGAGGGGTGTAAGGCTGAGAGGGAGACCATGAATAGGATGGATGGACAGTGTGAAGAGAGTGCTGGTTGTAAGAGGGATGTCTGTTGAGCAAGGAAGAGTGGCTGTGCATGACAGATATAAATGGAGAGAAATTGTGAATGAATAAATGATGACGCAGCCCTGAGGAGATATTCTCTTGCATTTGGTCTGATCAGCTAGTCACGTCAGGTGCGGGTAAAGGGATGGGTCTATTATGATGTGGCAGGGGTAAACCAGCTCTGCTGTCAGGCCCTGCTATGGATGTCACTGATTGCAATGCGCAATTGACCCTTGTGCGGCGTGGTGCTGTGAGGATCTGTCCCTTCTCCCTTTTGGTGCTAAAATGCGAATGAATGTGTTTGAATGGATGAGTAAATGGGGAGTGTGTCGTCCTGCCTCGGATACCTCCCTTTCCTTGGGGGAAGCAGCTTAGGTATATAGATAGATAGACAGATAAATTTACTGTGCATGTGCCATTAACATGTAAACATGGGGGAAAACATATAAAAAAGGGACTGCCCGAGTGCTTGGGATGGTAGAATAGGGTCGGATAAACATACCAGTGACCTTCATTCCCTTCACTGTTTCAGGTTTTTATAGCTTATGCTAATTCAGTGTCACCACCATGTTTACGGTAAAGCATCGTTCAATGCCTCCAGCCATTATGGGGTTCAAGTACTGAATGAGTCTGACAGTTTTGAATGTAGAAAGTTGTTTAGTTTCAACATGCAATCGTGGTTGGATGCTGGAACTGAAAAGATTTAACACCAGCATGTGTTCCACCCTGGTAGCAGGGGGTTGCAACCATCATTCACTCACTTGATGTAGTGTTGCCTACTTCTTCCTTTATTTTTACCATTCTTTTTCTGCATTAGCTCTACTCTTTTCCTATGTCTCCCATCTTTCCTGTCACTTTTTATTGCTTTTCTTTCTTCTTCAGGTGGCTTTACATTGAGTGACAAACCCAATGGTTTCCTGCAGGCTATGAAACCATTTACAATGCTGAGTGGTAACCATATATCCAGTCCATACATGTTCCTTACATGTTAACAGGTGGGTTGGTGGAGGGCTAGTGCCCACCCCTGTAAAACAACCAACTCAAAGGCCACCCTTACAGGATCATGGCATATGCCTATAGATAGACTGATGTGTTCCACCTGGAACAGACTCCCCATGGATGATGTTAATAGTACTAAAGTAGGGCATTTCAAAAGAGGCCTCTATAGGATCTTACACTAGAATGAGTGTGTAGTGGGTATGCATTTCCATGCTTATACAAAGTATCTCCTTGGTATGGAAAAAGGTCTTCTGAGATACTAACTTTTCCTTGTAACTCTCTCTCACTCTCTCTCTCTCTCTCTCTCTCTCTCTCTCTCTCTCTCTCTCATCACATCCAAAAGTTATAAAAGAAAGCAATAGAAAGAGAGAAAATTAAATAAATGAGGAAAATAATATGGGCTGCATCCCCTACCCAACCCTGCCACTTATTATCAGTGACTGACACAATGTCTACAAAAGCCCATGAAGGCAAATCTGCACCTTGTATGCCTGATGGAAAAATTACAATAATTTTTGCTCTTCCTCTCCCTCTCCTCAGTCCGATAGTGGAGGCACAAGTGGGATGAAATTTCTGCTTAAATATGGGCTTGCGAAGATTTTTCATGAAGGGTGATGATGATGATGATGATGATGTAAGTGGAATCTTTAATGCTGATTCTGTGTATAAGTACAAAGTTCCTTTTTCCAATACTGAAACATGCATGAACTAAATTCAGTATGATACATTTGTTTGTCCATCCATCCATCCATCCATCCATCATCCAATCCTACATTGCCCCATGAGGAGCGTATTTGTTTATCCACTTCAGTAATAATAATGCCCAAATCACATGGTTGGAAACACAGTATCTTAAACTTATTCTGCTTGCATCTAGCTAATTCTGTTCATATGGTAACACAAATGATATGAGGCCATCTACTGTGAGCCAGAATTCCAAATTATGAGCAAAGCTGCCTAAAAATTGTTTTGGGGTGACAAGTTGAATGGTGTGGATTTGGATTTCAGGACTACTCAGGGAATTTATTAAATTCAGTCATTTGCTGTGATGGATAATGACATATGCTGGATGATTCATCAATGGATAACTGAGAGTTTGATGTATCTAGAGGCATTAATAAAATGTCGTTTCACGAAGTACAATGAAAACTATTTTTTTAGGTAACATGGGATAATGACATGGATAATGACATATGCTGGATGATTCATCAATGGATAACTGAGAGTCTGATGTACCTAAAGTTATTAATAAAATGTCGTTTCATGAAGTACAATGAAAACTATTTTTTAGGTAACATGAAATATTCATGGTGTAGGAAGGCAAAAGTTAAAGTATTTTACTGAACATGAGGAATTTCCTCTCAGTTCCCTGTCCATGATGACACACTGTAGTCTTCAAGCACTGTGTGTTGCAGCCTTCTTTACTGAGTACTGGTAGTCTGGATATGACTGCATGTTGTCTGTTTTCCTCAGTCAGACAGAAAGAAAATAGGAGCTTGATATCAAAGAAGGTGTACTGTCCTGGATAAACAGAATAATGTGTTCCAGGATATGCTATTTACCTTGCACATTTTGTATTGGCACTGAATGGTGGAAGATGACTTTATTCTTCAATGTTATCCTGCCAATTGGATTGTGTTAAGTTGAACTGGGTAAAGATGATTAGCTAATGGAGCATACTTAAGATCTATCATCCACAACTTAGAGCCATTCCTAACATGACTGGCAGAAGCAGGTTAAAAAAAAAAATGCATGTGGGAGTAGAGAGAGAGTGCGTGATATTGGTCTGCATGTCAGTGAGTGTATGTTTCAGAGTGTCTGCTGGAGTGTAGGAACTTTTGTGCAGTATTCATAATTTACACACCTGTAGAAAGCTGATTGCTCTTTTGTCCCATGTTCTGAACTTGAGGGCTTTGATGGCTGTATAATCTGAAACAGAAGCAACTGTCTTAGTAATATCTTCTACAAGAATGCTGAAGCAAATAATTATTTAAAATTTCCATCAGGTATCTGGTAAATGCTGACAAGAAAACTGGAAAAAACACACTCAACATTATTAATTTCAAGGCATACTGAAGAAAAAACAGCTTTCTGCAGTTCCAAAAAGCCAGTTTACTGACCACTTTCGGTGTGGCGCCTAAAAAGTTGCGTATCAAATCCTGGGCCTAGAACAGCCTTCCTGTACAGAGAAGAGGATCGTCAATGCAAAAATGTCAGCAAGGCACTACTTACCAGGTGCCACTTGAATTCCCTCTCAGCTCAGCCACTGGGGATCCCAAGAGTGGTCTATGCACTAGCACCATAAACTGTTCATTTGTTTACCTTTGTTTACATTCTAGCCTGAATGCTTCTGACAATTTGGTACAATTTTGCTCTCCCTGCCTTCCCTTTTTTTAAAGACTTTCATGTGTGCTTTCTTGCCTCCCTCACAGTACAACTTGCTTTGCATTTTAAAGTTTCCTCTGCCTATCCTTTCAACCAGGGTGTTTCTTTTTTTGTTTGTGATACATTTACTCTGTGGATAGTCTATTCACATTTGGTGATACAGCTTCCCCAAGGGCCAATGTTTTCCATTTCCCTGTCAGTCTCCTTTTCTGGGAGTATTGCCTTTCCTTTTCTAGCTTGTTATTATTAATCTTTTCTGTATTTATGTTGTCAGGCTGACTCTAGCTAAAAGGTATGTGTGGCACATTAGTGTGGATAATTATGCCTGTGAGGTGGAATCAGGATTCTGGGGACCTGAATGGTGAGTGAGTGAATGAATGAGAATGTGACCCACTTAACTAATTACACTTTTGTTAGTTCTCCCTTTACCAGACTTTCTTCTGGTGTTCTCTGGATCATACCTCACCCATCCTTCGGTGGGAAAAGAGGTTGTTACCACCATCACCGCAGTTTACTGTACTATGTTTTGCTTGAAACTTGCACTTGAGGGACAAGAGTTCAGCTGTGGTTTCCAGGGTTGCAATCTGCCGTCTGGATCATCTCCCTGAACTATGTTTAATGGGTAACTGGGCACTAAACACTGGTTTCTCCATGTCTTCCTCATCTGGGCTAGGTTCATCTGTGCAAAACAATGCACAGTCTCTCCTATCAGCTTGTTGTTGGCTGCCTGCTCCTGGATGTTCTGTCTGGGGAATGCCTCAGCTTCCTGCAAACAGATGCAGGAACTCCATACCAGTGATACATGTAGCATGTAGGAGGTGGGCCACCTTCACTGTTCATAATGTGGGGAGGCTTGACACCCTCAAATGTAATGAAGACCCATGGAAACAGACTATGCTGGATGACCCACTTTTCATCAAGAAAAGACCCTATCAAATGTGTTCATTAATATTATGAAAGATATGTTTATTTTACATATAACAATCATGCTGAAAAACAATGAAAATGTTACCTTCATTATTTAAATTTTGAATGGAGACATAGCAATTCACTTGCAATCATTAACAATTCATTAATGATCTTCACATTGAGAAAAAGAACCATGATGATTTTAAGCCACCCTAGTTTCATTCTTTGGTGTGGTTTTGTGTTACAGAAGCACCTGAAATGTGCTGTCTTTATTAACATTTTTTAATCTCATCTGCAAGAAAATTAGATACAGTACATATGCTTCCTTGGAGCTAAATTTAAGGAAGACTTAAGATGGCACACACCACACATATTTAGTTTTAAAATATGGCTATGTCTGTGATATTGAGAATACTGCTTTCTGAACCTGTGAATAGTGCTCCGGTATCCATGTACCACTGCATATGGCCACAAACTGGCCTGATTGGAAAAATATATACCAGAGGGAGCTTCCAGCATCCAGCTGTAAAAAGCTCACTCCACTAGCGTACCTCCTATCCCCTCCCCCTCACTTCAAGGGCTGCCACTGTCGAAGGTGACAAGCCCCTCAAATCCACTGACCTATTCTGAACACTGGTCACCTTACGATCTTACCTCCCTCACTTATGGGCACACCACATCTGGCTGACCCTTGACTGACCATAACCTTGACCCTAGCTGACTGGATATTTCTTTGTAGCTTTTTTTTCCCCTCACATCTGTCACAAAGGTATGCTACTGATACTACATTACTGCCACAGGTTATCATTAGGCCTCACATAGCATTCACATGATATCTAACTTCATGCTTTCTTTTGTTTTTACTTAAAATCTTAGATATGCATAAGACTTTTTGGACCCTGATACATGACACCTTTTGAAGGGGGAACATTTCTGTTCTGATGTACCATTCTCTTTCACTCTGTTCTCTCTTGAGGCCATGAAAGAATTTCTCGACCTTTGAGAGCTGTGACCATAAATGCATACTGCACTTATGATGTTTTGATCAAAGCTACTTCAATCCTAAGAAATACCAAGACTGCCAGCATTCCATTCTAATCTCAATGAAAAAGATGGCACTCACCAAGTTCAGAGCATCTGGCTCTTATATATTACTAAGATGTGAATGGCAGTTCAAAAGAATCCATTGTCATTACAACACCTTATTCTACCACTGCTGAAAGATTGGACATTACAGCCAAACTAGGTTCTATTAGGACCTAACATGACAAATTCTGTCCTTACTTTATATGCTGCAAAGTGACAGACTTCAGTTCCTCCTTGTGCAGGTGAACTAAGATCCTCTATGCACATATCAGGCTCATATTTTTTCCTACCAGTGTTGATCCTAGTCCAACAACAACCAGATATGCTATTCCATCAGGTACCACTTGCATTTGGATACCAATCCAGATGAAGGGGACATCTCCAAATAACTGTCTAAACATGGCCTGTGCCCTGTCTCAGCAGACTGGCCTCCACTGAACACACATGTAGAGCTGCTTGCTTTCCACTGGAAAGATGACACTTGGGCACAGGTTCCAGATGAAATTTTTAACCCCTTCAGTCTGATGCTTTTTTAAAACTTCATTCCTGCAACTGACATGATTTTATTGAGTTCTCAAGATTTTTTTTTTTTTAACCGGAACAGTTAAATATAGGCTTTATAAGGCCTACAATATGGGAAGTCTTTCCAAAACTTAACAGAATTGCCTGGTGGTAGTCTGATTATGCTGAAAAATATGCTGATGGAGTGAAGGCTCACTCAGGGACACTATATTTTCCACTCCACACAGTGCTTGAGGCACGTTACTTCTCCCGGATGGAGGAGGAGGCAGTTCTTGGGGAAAGTGTTACCTGGCAACTGGGAGTGCCTAGCAAAATAAAATTTTGCAAGGTGATAGACCTCGTGACAGACAAGGTTTTACGAGGGTCCCCCAGGGGGCAACACCAGTATGAATGGTAATTTCCACCTGGATCTGGTTTCAGCCAGAGTGTGACCCCAAATGGCCACCCATCCCTCCCCAGATAATCATCATCATCATCATCATCATCCAATCCTACGTTGCCCCATGAGGAGCGTAGGAGCCCGGGGCTAGGCAGTTGGTCCTGACATATAAGATGAGAGTGGCCAACCTCACTCATCCTGAGTGGCATTATGTGAGCAATAAACCCCAACCACCCATTGGATATAAACCTTCACCAGCTCAATCCGACTGAAGCACAATAATTACCCACTAAACCACCAGGTGCCAAAATTTGGTTATATGGTGCATAGTAAATAGTTTCCTGGTGAACAGGAAATCATTTGGCTTGTCACTCAGTGTAGAGTCACCCACAGGCAGAAGGAAAAGGAAAGAATGAAGGAATGAAAGACAGATGAGGGAGTGAAATAATTATTTTTTCCCCTCAGAATAATGCAGGGGTGGGTATGGCTATTAAAGTGTCTGTTGACTTGTTATGGCTAACTATGGTATTAACTGAGTTTTCTATGACCTTATGGTGGTAGGTGGTGGTGATCATCATCCACTTGCTCAATGTAGTGCTGCGTACTTCTTCTTTCACCTTTATCATTTTTTATCTGTGTCTGCCTTCCTCTCCCTCCTACTTCTCCCATCCTTCCTGTCACTTTTTATTACTTTTCATTTCAGGAGGCTCTACAGTGAGTGACAAGCACAATGGTTTCAACCCAGGAAAACATTTACAATGCTGGGTGGTAACCAAATAACAGGGTGATGTGGAGCCTACTATGATTCCATTAACTGGGTGGAGAGAAGCAAATGAAACATCTATCTAGAACCATATCTATACATTTTTCCCTGGGCCTCATTGTGGCAGGGCACTGTCTGCCACCTTCCCCACACAGGACATCCCTGAAGAGGTACTTGCTTGCCTGTGGCTGATGGCTCTGCTCAGCCAGACAGGTTACACAACAACTAAAGCAACGACAACTGTGAGCCTGTAAGTTTCCTGCTGTGGAGTAGGGCCACACAGTTGTTGTTAGATGAAAACTAGCAGCTGAGAGATTGGAGATCACATGTTAATGCAGCTGATACCCTGATAAAGACCAGCTCATTTCTGTTCCACACTTTCCCTGCTACTGAAGGTGAGATTCAATTCTTGAGATCAAGTGCACTCGCCCTACAAATCCTCCTCTCTTTTGGCTCTGACTGACTGAACTGTGTAAAAGGACTAGAGGACCTATGGAAAACAATGACTGTTGATCTGAGCTCCACACTACCTATAAACCTGAGCTCCATATTGCCTTTCCATAAAACATTATAATATTCCCAACATTATTTGATCTGACTTGGAAAATCTCCAAATCCACAGCCATAGAGTTTTTTCAACTGCTTCAGTGGACCAAAACTGACCCCCTCTTGATTTCCCTCCATATACACCCTATGACTGATCTTAAGTTGGTTAACTCAGTCTGTCAGCAATGGAGGACCGCAATGACTGCTTTTTACCCACAGCTTATCCTTTTTTTCTCATGCCTTTGACTTATTAGACCTAATCAAAAATGTTACAGAGAGAGAGAAGTTTGATGTATCTTTTGACAACACAGCCAGTGTCTTTTAAGCATATACTGTTAACTTGCCATCAGCCTCTTGACAAGCAGTGGGTAAGACAGTATGAGCAAGGATTCAACTGTTCTTTTTTATGAGCAATTAAATTTTTGAGAAGACTGCACATAGTGCCCTTTTCAACCTACGGGTAGATGCATGATGTCTGTGATGCAGCTGTCTCACCTTCCACCTTAGGTAGACTTATTATCTTGAGCAACAGCAAGGCCACTTAGAAGAACATACTGACAAATCCCCTTCAGTTAGCTTCTCAAAGCCACTACTTCAAGGAAATCTTCAGTATCGAAGACTAAAATTATCAAAGCTCATTCAACCTCATGCTACTAAACGTGCCTGAAGCATTACTTCAAAGTGGGGGGGAGGGAGTCTTCCAACATGAACACCCTCAAGGCTCTCCTGGCTCAAGCACTCTCACCTCGTCATGACAGAAAGGATCTGAGCTGTATTAATAGAACATTCAAACAACAGCCAAGGGGATCTTAGCACAAACTAACTGCCAAAACTGGAATACAATAAACTCTCAGTTATCCACTGTCACAATATCCAGCGCAACGCAACAACTGGCGCTGGTGGCTCGGCTCTACCAAAGCAATATCCGACACTGAAACAGGTCATAACCGGCGGTTCTATGCAATATCTGGCATCGAGGTATATCAACCTGCTTGAAAACGGTAGCCAACTGGCTCTGTATTAATGTATTGTTCATGGTAGGTGGGGGCGATCACCATCCACTCACTCGATGTAGCGCTGCTCTCGGATGCCTGCCCTTTCCTCCCTTCCTTCATTCCTTTCTCTTCTGTCTTTCTTTCCTTCATTCTTTCCTCTTCCTTCTGTCTATGGGTGACTCTACACTGAGTGACAAGCCAATTTGTTTCCTGTACACCAAGAAACCATTTGCTGTGCAGGATGGTAACCATATAACCAAATTATGGTGCCTGGTGGTTTAGTGGGTAATTAAGGTACTCCAGTCGGACTGAAACAGTGCAGGCTTATATCCAAGGGGTGGTTGGGGTCTGTTGCTCACATAATGCCACTCAGGGATGGGTGAGGCTGGTCACTTTCATCTTAAATGTCAGGACCAACTTCCCTAGCCCTAGGCTCCTATGCTCCTCATGGGGCAACACTGGATTAGATGATGAATGAATGAATGAATGAATCATTATTTTACTGTATTTTATGTTTAATTTTCATCTTTTACTCATGGGAGAGTTTTTATGAAAATGGGTCGGGACGGATAGTAATGCAATATCTGGCTCAATGCAGAATATTGAGCCAGTGGGGGGGTACAATGCAATATCTGGCATTTCACATTATTCGGCAAAGGACTTGGCTGAATAATGCCTGATAATTGAGAATATACCGTAGTACGGCCTTGAATCACATGAACACCACTTTGCTATCCAATGGTGCAAATAAGTGTCACAACTCAGATCAGCCAATTTGTCTCTCACTGTGATTGTACCTCCATACAAAAATAAAAGTGAGTAGGTGAGTACACGAATTATCGTGGCATAAGTTTACTGCGTGTGGAAGGGAAGGTATATGGAAGAATTACTGTAGAAAGTGTAAGAGTGAGATATCAGAAGTCCTTGTGAGTCTGAACAGGGTGGCTTTAGGAGTAGCAAAGAGTGTGTGGATCAAATATTTGCAGTGAGACAGATAGTGGAGAAGGCTTGCAAGGACTATAAAGTGTTTATTGCATTCACGGATCTGGAAAAAGCATACGACAAAGCAGACAGAGGAGGATTGTGGAAGGTTTTACGCATGTTTGGTGTAGATGGTAGGCTGCAAGGTGCTGTCAAGAGTTTTTATGATGCTAGTGAAGCATGTGTAAGGGTAAATGGGCATTTAAGTGAACGGTTCATGATCGCCATGGGCGTGTGACAAGGTTGTGTGATGTCCCCATGGTTGTTCAATATATATATAAAGGCATATCCCGGTTTAACAATCTCATTGGTTAGGTAAAACCCTATCGTTGGGTGGGGTATTGTATATCGGGGTACCTTTAACATGTCTTTCAATGTGGACCATTTACAGTCATTACTCGTTTTATGATGGGTTGCGTCAGGTCATACCTTGTCGTATACCAATTTTATCGTAAATCAGGAGATTGAAACCCATGATAAAAGAGGGGTTATGTCAACTCAACTTCCCAAAGTCACCTAACCAAGACTGAACCATAAATGACAACCCACTTTCATTCCTTCCTGTGTTGGTCCAAGTCGTCTCTAAGTCGTCCCCCCCGGGGTTGGGGGACAGCCTGTGCTTACAGGCACTTGTGGTCAGCCTCTGAGTCAGACAGGAACTGGTTAGGGGGAGGGAAATCCGGCCCATACCTGCACCAGCCTTAGCACTGGGACCCATACCTGCACCAACCATAGCACTGGGGCCTACACTGGCACTGACCTTACCACTGGGCACACAAATCCATAGAAGTAATCCCTTAATTCACACAAACTTTTTTCACGCGATTTCGGTTATCCACGAATTTTTCGTACATAAAATTATAAGTAATCCCTCCAATATCCGACGTAGTAGAGCCATAGGCAGGTCTGGATAGTGGTCCTGTCTGGATATTGGACTCCAGCTTCTGGACTTGTACTTATGGACCCTAACTCAGAAAAACACCTATACAACTCCCTCTGGACATGCATAGCACCTATTTAAGACCCAAATCACACCAATAAGGGACATAAAAGACTGAAATAAATGCAAAAGAAGCATAAAATGAGGTTTTTGAGGCAGGTTCATACAATATTCAACATTCTGGGTACTTACAAGTCCCTGGCTCCTGGACTGGTAGTTATGGACCCTAACCTAGCCTAACTCAGAAAAACACCTCCCTACTGCACTTGTATAGCACCTAAGACAGAGCATATTCACACCAATAAGGGACATAAAAGAGTGAAATGAGGTGTTTGAGATAAGTATAGTATGGAAAATACAGTAGAGTACAGTATGAAACATTCTGCCTACTTACAGCAAGTCCATGGCCATCTCGATGAATAACCGCCTCCTCTCAGACTCTGACACGTTGTTCATGAAGTCTTGCACTGAACTTAGTCATTCGCACTCAGAAGTCCATTCTCTTCACAGTGCGCACTCTTGTCTAACTTATGCTCCATTGTAACTTAATAAATGTTGCACTCTGCATTTTAAGTCTTTCCACTCTTATAACCATTTTCTAAACCAAAAACACACAAGTTAATTTATGTTAAATTTAGTCCAAAAATTGTTTGTCTTTTCACTCACAACTGTAAATACTTAACACAATGCACTGTTTTTTTCACTGCACAACACTGTAAATTCCCGTGTGGTCTAGTGGAGAAGTTCTTGGCGTCTAATCACTGTCAGAGTCTGAGAGTAGCACATGCAGGTGACCTAGGGGTGCGTCGCTGGGTCGTGGTGATGGCATACCCACTGCAGACGACTCTGAAGACAGACGCAAACTCACGTCGAGCGGTGACTCCACCGTGGCTGATGTGCTGGACTGTGGCTCGGAACATGAG
This sequence comes from Coenobita brevimanus, assembly GCF_032717465.1. Classification (NCBI taxonomy): domain Eukaryota; kingdom Metazoa; phylum Arthropoda; class Malacostraca; order Decapoda; family Coenobitidae; genus Coenobita; species Coenobita brevimanus. The sequence goes on along the minus strand of NC_137045.1, from coordinate 22,992,205 downwards.
GGCCTGTCTTGGGGAGGCAACGGAGTGGAGCCAGGGCTGGGCACAGCAGGGGTCATGGGCCTGAAAAAACTGTCAATGGTTGATTGACGCAAGGAACGACGATTCTGACAATTTATGATGCGCTGCCTGAAAGCACGCACTTCCTCCACAAGTCCCAAGGGCCCCATCTCCCTGTCGCAGTCCGGGTGTTCCAGGTAGTCCAGAAGGAACTCTAGGTGTTCCCGGAGTGCACTCAGCTTGGGGATGGCTGGAGTAGTGTCATGCTGAGAGGAGTCCGCATCATTGTCGCCGTCCTCGTCGGAATCTTCAAGCTGGGTACTGACACCTGCAACTGAAGATGCGATCTCGATATCAGACAGGGTCTGATACCCAGGATCGCCCTCATCGCCATCCAACCACTCACGCACGTCGTACACATCAACATCGTCGCTGTGCGTACGTAGACGTGCACGGAAGTCATCCACGTCAAAACCTAGGAAATCGTACTCCACATCCGTTCTGAGAAGCAGACGAGACCAACCATTTTCTAGAGTCTTGACAGAGATTTCCTTCCATGCACTGAACCAGTTGTAGATTGCAGACTTGATGTTGTAGTGGCGAAGGTTTTCCAAAGTCCGTTGGCCTCGCGTGTCCCATCCCTCCCTGCGCTCGTCCTCGTCCTCGAGAACAACCATCACCTCGTCCAGGAACTTCCAGCAGTATAGGCGCTTCGTTGCCATGATCACTACTTGGTCCATTGGTTGGACAAGAGGAGTCGTATTAGGTGGCAGAAACATGCACTAATACGGCCATTCTCAGCCACCAAATCCTTGTTGCACGGGTGGGCAGGTGCATTGTCGAGGAGAAGGAGGGCCTTTACCTGGTCGCGTGGGATTCCCAGTTTCTCCATCTGGTAATGTAAGACCTCCTTGACGAAATGGCGGTGAAACCAGTCTTTGAAGATCTGGGCTGTGAACCATGCCTTCAAAGAATGGTACCAGACGACAGGAAGGACAACCATCACCCCACGAAGACACCAAGGCTGCTTTGCACGGCCAACAATAACGGGCTTAAGCTGGTGCATGCCGTTAGCATTGGCACAACACAAAGCAGATATCCGTTCCTTGGAGAGCTTGCGGCCAGGTACACGCTTCTCCATCTCCTCGGCTAGAGTGTTCGTTGGCAAAGAGGGATAGAATAAACCAGTTTCGTCAGCGTTGTAGACTTGACCGAGAGTGAGGCCCTCCCTGTCGATCAAGCCCTTCACCTTGTGCCGAAACTCGTCAATTCCATCCTCGTTAGCGTCCAAAGCTTCGCCATGAGACTTACAGTTGGTAAGGCCATGCCGTAACTTAAACACGAAAAGCCAACCCTCGGATGCCTTGAAGTCTAGGGCGTCGTGAAGTCTGGCGAACTTCTCAGCAGCAGCCTTCAGCTCCGTACCACGTACCATCACACCAGCAGCACATTGCTGTCGATACCAAATCAAAGTGGAGCGGTCGCCTTCAGCAAACTTGGGAGTAAACATCACCTTCCTCTCCACGTTGCGTTTGCTTCTCGACAAGAAGTCAGCAGTGTACTGCATGAGTTTGTCTCGGGATCTCTTAATATCAAACAAAGTAGATCAGGCCAGGTTAAACTTGCGGAGGATGCGCGAAGAAGACCACCCCGCATCTACTTTCTCCAATATCTCCCGCTTCTTCTCCAGAGTCAACACCACTCTCTTCCTCTTCTCAGGTGGCGGGGCCATCATCACACACACGAAGGAGAGGCATGAGAGCAGCAGGAGTGCCTGCAGCAGGTAAGGAACCACCACAAAAGCGAGCACGTAGGCAGCCATGACGACGAGCGTTCACTCGCGATGAGAGACAGGCGGAAAGTGGGGAGGATGCAGGAGCGCTCTAGCAGATGTTGGAGGAATGACACGCCACAACAAAGCTGTCCCGCACCTGCACGCCAAGTTCAAATTACGGATGGGAATTTTTTTTTTTTTTTTCGAATTTTTTGCGGTTTTCGGACCATTTTGGGAATACTGGATCCCAGGATGATTATGTCCTGTTAGTGGGGATGTTCGGATAGTGGGCATTTGGATATTAGAGGGATTACTGCATTCAAATAAATAATTTTAATATTCGAGAAATAAATAAAATATAAAAATGCCCACCTGCTGCCTGTGTCATTACATGTATTTACCTATTTGTATTTACCTATTTGTAGTATACAGGAATTGAGCAATGCTCGTGTTGTCCTGTCTCCATATCCACATTTATCAAGTCTACCTTTACACACATGAATGTTTTTCTCATGCACCACCTCTTTGTCTAAGTCGTTCCAAATATTTAAGAATATACCTAATTGTGATATACAGTACATGGAATGTACTATGCTCGTGGGTTTCCGTCGCTGTTTCTCAATAAGTCAAATTTAACTTCAAACTCGTTTAAGTTTTTAGACTGGATGATCTCTTTGTCCAGGCTATTCCATAAGTCTATACTTCTGTAAGGAAAGCTATATTTCTTGATATCCTTCAAGCAGCTTGACTTTTTCAATTTCATTCCATGTCCTCTTGTTGCTCTCTTATCCCATACAAACAGATCTTCTTTGTCAATTTTATCTACTCCCACCATGGTCCTGAACACCGCAATCATGTCTCCCCTCTTTCTCCTTTCCTCTAACGAAGGCAAATCCAGTTTTTCCAGCCTCTCTCTGTATGACAGGTCTGTCAGACTGGGGACCATCTTGGTTGCTGTTCTTTGTATTCTCTCAATCTTGTTTATATCTTTCTTTTTGTGTGGGGACCACACTACTGCTGCATATTCTAACCTGGGGCGGATCATGGCCACTATCAATTTTTTCATCATTTCCTCATCCATATAATGAAATGCTACTCTTATGTTAGTCAAGAGCTTATAAGTCTCTCCAACTATCTTGTTAATGTGCTTTTCTGGTGACAAACTATCTTGGACCAGCACTCCCAAATCTTTCTCTTCTCTCCTTTTTGTGATTAATTCATTACCGAAAAAATAATTCAGTGATGGTCTCCTGGTACTTTTACCCATTTCCAATATTTTACATTTCTTTACATTAAATTTCATTTTCCACGTCCGGCTCCAATTGTGTATCCTATCCAAATCCTCCTGCAGTATTTTACAATCCTCCTCAACCTCTATCTTCCTCAAGATCTTTACATCATCAGCAAACAGACTCGCATAACTGTTCACTCCATCTACCATATCATTTACGTAAATCAGGAACATTACTGGCGCCAACACTGAGCCTTGAGGGACTCCACTTGTTACTTCCCTCCATCCAGACATCTTTTCCTTTATTACTGTCCTCATTTGTCTGTCTCTCAAAAAGTCTCTCATCCATTCCAGAAGTTTCCCCTTTAGTCCTCCTATATATTCTAGTTTCCACATTAGTCTCTTATGAGGTACCTTGTCAAAGGCCTTCTCTAAGTCTAAGTACACACAATCCACCCAACCATCTCTCTCCTGTACCACATCAATCGCTCTTGAGTAAAAGCTCAACAAGTTTGAAACACATGACCTTCCACTTCTGAATCCAAACTGACATTCAGCCAAAATATTCATCTCTTCCAGATATTTTATCCATCTGTCTTTCAGGATTCTCTCACACAATTTTGCGACCATGCTGGTTAGAGACACTGGTCTATAATTCAGGGGTTCTTCCCTGTTTCCTCCCTTGTAAATTGGTACCACATTTGCCCTCTTCCATTCTTTTGGCACTTTCCCCTCTTCCAGTGAGCATACAATTAAGCTGTGAATTTTATCCGCCAGTTGTTCTCTGCATTCCTTCAGTACACAATTAGAAATTCCATCAGGTCCTGGGGCTTTCCTTACATCTTGAGTTTCCAGTAATTTATACACTTCCTGCACCTCCACTTTTATATCTTTCATCACCGGAACATTTCTAATCACTCCCTCCCCTTCCACAAGCTCCTTTTCTTTAGTGAAAACTGACTGGAAACGTTTGTTCATTATTTCTGCTTGCACTGCCGCATCCTTAAAGACCTCTCCATCTACTTTCAGCTTGGTGATTCCTTCCTTTTGTTTCAGTTTGCCATTAACAAATCTATAAAACAGTTTGGGTTCATCCTTGCATTTGTCAATTATACCTTTTTCAAAATTCCTTTCTTCTTCCCTACGTATTCTTGTGTATTCGTTTCTTATTCTTTTATATTCTTCCTTTGTTCTGTCGTTACCTCTCTTTCTCCAATTGTTCCACGCCTTATCTCTCTCTTTTTTGGCTATCATACACCTTCTATTAAACCACTCCTTTTTCCTGTTTTCTTTCCCTCTTACTCTTGGTACAAATTTTTCCACTCCCAAATTATAGAGGTCTAGAAAGATATCCCACTTCCTCTGTATCTCTCTTGTTTCTCTGAATTTTCTCCAATCCGCATTTTCAAAAAAGTTTCTCAATCCTGTAAAATTTGCTTTGCCAAAGTTGTATCTTCCCTGTCTATGAAGCTCGTCTCTTGGCTCGACGTTTCCTATTAACATCTGGAACTCAATGACCACGTGATCACTTTTTCCCAAAGGACAGAGATATTCCAATGATTCTATTACATCGGGTTCTTTGGTGAACAGTAAATCTAACCTTGCTGGTGTGTCCTCACCTCGAAACTGTGTCTCTTCTTTGACCCACTGCGTCATCACATTATTCATTATTATATTTAATAACATAGTGCCCCACGAATCCTCGCCGCCTCCCGAGTACCATTCCTCCCAGTTCACCTCTTTACAATTAAAGTCACCCACCAAAATTATATTATTGCTTTTCTCAATTATTTTTTGCAAGTAGCTAGCCATATCTGACAACATCTCATGGTATTCGTCATCCTTCCATGCTCTCGTCTTTGGGGGAACATACACTACCGCCATATCTCTCTTAACATTCTCTCCAGTTTCTAATTTCATATATATCACTTCAGCCCTGCCTTCTCCCATTTCCACAGTATCTACATTTATGTTGTTCTTCACTGCTATCATCACTCCTCCTCCCTTTTTTTCTTTTCTGTCTTTTCTCCACAGTTTGTATTTACCATCTCCCAAATGAACATCAATATCTTCTCTTAATTTGGTCTCTACAAAGCACATGACATCAGGTTCATGTTCTCTCAAGAAATCATTAATTTCGATCCTGTCGATATGAAACCATCAACATTAGTATGTATCACCTTCAAATTATTTTTGACATTATTAATACCCTCATCTCTCCTACTCTCTGTCCGTACCACTTCCTCAACTTCTGATCTTTCACAACCATCCCCCCTAGTTTCCTTCACTTCTATTTCCTTAAATACCATTTCCTTACTTTCATATCCAATACTCTCCAAAAAAAAGTATTACATTCTTCCTCTGTCCTCTTATCATTTTTTTCCTTTACTTCTTCCTTTAATGATTTTAAAACTTCTCTTTCTTCTTCATTCAGATCTTTTCTTATTATAATATTTTCCATCCCCGCCTCTTTGCTTAATTTCCAGGTCACTTTAAGTATCTCATTTATTACACTTTCTGATGTAAACTTGACTCTCATTGGTCTTGTTTCCCCTTTTTTATAAGGCCCTATCCTCCTTACTTCCTCAATTTCTTTTACCCACTTGTCTCCTTCGGGGTCAATCTTGCCTAATATTCCTCTCACCATGTTTGTGTCTCTCTCGAGTCTTGCGAACCTAACCTTTTCTTCCTCTTCCCTGTTTCCAAATACTACCACACATCTGTTCCTTTCTACAGTTTCTCTCACTATTTTCTCTTTTTTCTTCAATATTTTCACTACATTTTCTTCCATTTCTTTCTTGTTCATTTCCCTTTCTTCCTGGATGATCTCTCTTAAGCTGACCACTTCTTTCTGTTCTTCTTCTACATGTGCCCACTTTGCCTTATGTTCTTCTAATACATTACTCACCTTCTCCGTTTTATTAGTACTCTCTTCAAGTTTCCTCCTCAGTTCAACATTTTCCCTCTTCAAATTCCTAATCTCTTCATTGGCTGTTTCGTTGGACTGGATTAGACTCTGTATGGTGGTTTCCGTACTTCCTGACACGTCCTTTATCACTAGATTCTCTACTTTTTTTTCGAGTTCACTAATCCTCATAATTAATGTTTTCACCAGGTCCATGACATTAGTATTAGCATCAAATCCTTGAAATTCCATTCCCTCATTGTTTACATTTTCGGCCATGTTTAATGTAAAGTACCTAAACAGCTGTTACCGAATAAGCCACAAACATTCATGTATACTATTGCCAAGAAATCTTTACATTTTTGGTAGTCTACTAACTTTCATTATTTTAAATTTAAAGAAAGACCCTAGGAGACAGGACAGACAAAATTCCTGAAACTACTCAAGGTTAGGAGCGATGCCTGGGACGTCCTCTCTCTCCGGCTGTTCGTGTGTGTGAATGAGTCAACTGTGTGTGTATGTGTGTGTGTGTGTGTGTGTGTGTGTGTGTGTGTGTGTGTGTGTGTGTGTGTGTGTGTGTGTGTGGGAGGTCAGTCTACCACACACCACACAGTCAATTTGAATCTGACGGTCGAACCGTGCATGACTCACAAATTGTTATTTGTGGCTTATTTTTCTGCCTTCCAGTGATTGCTTGCCTTGTTTGCCAAGATGGAGCCTAAGTGTAGTGCTAGTGATGCATGTGGTAACACCCCAAAACGGACTCGTAAAGTGATGTTGCTGACAGAGAAAGTTAAAATGTTGGACAAACTTAGGGAAGGAACGTCGGCGACAATTCCCCGTCATTTATTTACATACCAGTTTATTTAGCAAGTACAGTACACTAGTTTTTTACTTATGTGAGTTATAAAATCCCCCTGAAAATTAGTTATTAAAGTATTAATTAATCAATAATAAGTATATTTATAGAATGACGGGGAATCGTCCAGGGTGCAAATTGTCCTGACGAGGAATTGTCCATGTTTTGATGGTGAATTGACTTGGCGGCGAATTGTCTCGGAACCATACGTTTGGGATGAATGAGTCAACTGTTCGTACAATAAAGAAGGCAAATTGTAGCATACAGGAGACAGTGAGGGCTAGTAAACCAGACTGCTAAAGTGTCTCCACCTACACTTGTGCTTGTCAGGTTTCAGTGTTAAAATTCTTACATTTTTGTTGTTTTTCATACTTTATGCTAGTTTATTAGGTGTATGTAGTGCATAAACAGTATTATTCAGATGTAATACACTTAATACACATGCGTAATTACGTGCACACATGGACAGAACGTATACGCGAATTTACCACATACATGAAGGGTCTGGGAAAGTAACCCTCGCATGCGCTGCATGCCAAAGGCCGCCATCTTGCCTGAGACAAGCGACGGTCACCTTGCGTGTGCCTTGCACTTTCCAATGGCAAAATCATCATAGCGGGAAATTTATTGTAAATCAAATTTTGGGGTGGAACTTTTCTATTATCGTCGTAGCGAATTATCATAAACCGAATCATCGAAAAATGAGTAATGACTGTACCAGTCTTGGGTTTCCCTCCAAATCAAGTCCAAAACCCACCCAAACGAGCCCAAAAACAGGTTTAAAGGCAATCTAAATGGCCTGACAGCTGTCAAGGAAGCTAACCTACGCCTAACACCTGTAAATAACTTACTTAACCCTTTAACCGCGGGTGTCATTCCAGAATGACGTTGCAAAAACTGGACCAAACCGCGGGTGTCATTCTCGAATGTTTGTGAATATTTTGAATACCCCGCGTTTTTTCCGTGCGCCAATTGTTTCAAGGGAGAGTAGCTATTAAGTTCTTTCACTCCAGCCGACCCCCACCTCCCTCTTCCCCCCCCTGGGGCCCCACCTCCCACCCCCTGGGCCCCCCACCCCACCCCTGACCAAGCACGCATCAGTATCTGTCCAGCTGTGTGAGTGACAACACATGCTGATGTGGCAGTGAAGTGCAGGCAATTACAGTGCCTTTTACCTGTCTCAGTGAACACAGAGTGGGTGTTTATCGTATGTGCAGTGTTCATATATGTTTACAGTATTATTATCAGAATGTGATTGGCATTTGGTAATGGTGTGTGAGCGAAAAATAGTGATTACAACACCGCTGATGTGGCAGTGAAGTGCGGGCAATTACAGTGCCTTTTACCTGCCTCAGTGAACACAGAGTGGGTGTTTATCGTATGTGCAGTGTTCATATATGTTTATAGTATTATTATCAGAATGAGGTTGGCATTTGGTAATGGTGTGTGAGCGAAAAATAGTGATTACAACACCGCTGATGTGGCAGTGAAGTGCGGGTAATTACAGTGCCTTTTACCTGCCTCAGTGAACACAGAGTGGGTGTTTATCGTATGTGCAGTGTTCATATATGTTTATAGTATTATTATCAGAATGAGGTTGGCATTTGGTAATGGTGTATGAGCGAAGGTAATGGTGTGTGAGCGAAAAATAGTGATTTTACACCCCTCACTTCTAGCGGCACTGCCCGTCCTGTGAAAGTCAACAAAGTCATGAAACCTACATCAATGGAGAGCTGAAGGTTAGTACTTTCTAATGGTACCTTATTTTTTTCTCTAGCTTTATTCTGTGCAGAGTTATTAAGGTTTAAAGGTTTGTTTACATTTGGCTGAAACCCCCGCGGGAGAGGACAGACTAAAACAATACCCGCGGTTAAAGGGTTAAACCAAGAAATCAAATCTGAACATCGTCACACATAAGTCTGGAAAAAATCAAGCTTAGTAACCTGTACCCCAAAATGACATGTTCACTCCACCTATGGCTAAAACACATTAACTGAAGTCTAAAAACAGTCTATAAATCAATCTAAACACACAATTTTAGTTTTAAATCATCAAAATCAATAAGGAAATTCAAAACCCATCATTAAACCGGGGTTTGGCCATCGTTAGGAGGGGTATGTTGCAATTTCTACCTCCATCGTTAAGCCGGGGTATCGCATCTAGGGGTATCATACATCGAGGTATTACTGTATATGGATGGGGTGATGAGTGAAGTAAAAACACGAATGATGGAGAGAGGGATGGAGTTGGTAATGAATGGTGATGGATGGAATGTCTCAAATTTGTTGTGTGCTAATGATGCAGTACTACTTGCAAATACCAGACAAGAGCTTGGCAGACTATACTCGGTTCCACGGAGTCTGACGCACTGATTTTGCCAGCCGAGGATAAGTGGATCTGGTAACACTGCGCGACGTACTCGGGCGGTGATTGGTGAATTTCCGTTGTGTTTGAATGTGCTCCAAAGTGACTTTGTATTTCAACCAAGGCCCTCATTGATTTGGAAGATACAGGATTATACAGATACAAATTAAAGCAATGATATCTTTAATGATAAATATGTGCCTTTTAAATTATTAGGGATAAACCTGAACGACAATGATAACAAAAAGTAAGTAAAGTCGTGACTGGACGCAAGCGGACAAGTCAGCGACTGGCGGGAATTCAGACGTTCATAGCACGGTGGACCCCGAGGTCCTGCGAAGGCTAGAATGTTTTTCCCACAACTACTACACAGTGTCTCAGTCTACAGTCTACACCATGCCCTTCATTACCTCATCTGCTAATATACAACCTTACCCGAGATATGCTTAGCTTAGCTTATAATAATTATGATTTGTGTAAGCACACACACACACACACACACACACACACACACACAGACACACACACACACACCTCACTGGGGCCAATACATGCTATTCTATTCTCAGTACAGTATATATAGTGTACTTACACATTTTCATTACCTTCATAGGTAACAGTAGCTTTAAAAATCTGCATTTGTCTGTATTCATAGTCAGATTCAGTAGAATTATTTCTTACATGAATAAGTTTGCGTTTGATTTTCCCTAACATTTTTGTATCATAAGAGACAGACATACAGACAGACACCCTAACCCTGGTCACAGTGCATCCTCAAGCATGTATCTCTGCCCCCTCGACAAAGAGCCGGGAAAGTAATGGATTACATCATTATAGAATGAACCGAATTTTTGTTAATGGTGGAAGAAAGGAAAGTAAGATAAAAGCAAACCCCATGAGAAAATAATAGTTGAAATATGCTGCTATAATAAAACCGCGTGCAGTATAAACGAAATCAAACATAATGAAATGAATTTAAATGTCGCTGACTTGTCCGCTTGCGTCCAGTCGCGACTTTACTTACTTTTTGTTATCATTGTCGTTCAGGTTTATCTCTAGTAATTTAAAAGGCACATATTTATCATTAAAGATATCATTGCTTTAATTTGTATCTGTATAATCCTGTATCTTCCAAATCAATGAGGGCCTTGGTTGAAATACAAAGTCACTTTGGAGCACATTCAAACACAACGGAAATTCACCAATCACCGCCCGAGTACGTCGCACAGTGTTACCAGATCCACTTATCCTCGGCTGGCAAAATCAGTGCGTCAGACTCCGTGGAACCGAGTATAGTGCAGGGTTTTGCTGATGTCTGTGAGCGTCATGCCTTGAAAGTAAATATGGAAAAGAGCAGAGTGATGTTTACTGAGAGAGATGGTGACCCAGTGTGATTGTGATGTTACAGTGAATGGAAAGAGACTGGACTTGGTGAGAGAATTCAAATACCTGGGTACAGTGATAGATAAGAGAGGAAAATGTGCAAAAGAAGTGGAAAGTAGAGTGACACAAGGAAGGAATGTAGCTGGTGCTATGAAGGCCTTGATAAGAAACAGCTGCACGATGCTTACATGAAGGAGAGTTAGCGCCAACTTTAACATATAGATGTAGGATTATGTTGTGACATGAAAATGAAGTCAAGAGTGAGAGCAGTGGAGATGGGACTACTGAGGAATTGATGTGGAGTACAGAGAGTGGACAGGATATGAAATAATGTGATTTGTGAGATATGCAGAGTGAGGAAGTCTGTGGACACCAGAATCGAGGAGAGTGTACTAAGATGGTTTGGTCATGTGGAGAGAATGGATAACACCGGAATGGTGGAAAATGTATATCTGAGCAAATATGAAGGAGGGAGGAGGCTAGGTAGGCCAAGAGAAGGTGGAGGGATATGGTGGATGTGTGTGTTAGGAAGGGAGGTATGGAAGTTGGTGAGGCTACGGGACTGACAAGAAATCGAGCTGGCTGGATGAATGTTGTGAGAGGAAGTGCATGATCATGGATTTGGCACCCCTTTTTAACGTGACAGCGTCCGGATTGACTCTATCGGATATGTTTATATGAAGCTGCAGAATGTGGTGAACGTTTTATTGGTGTATCAGAGAGGGCCGGGATTCCCGGGGCTTGAATGATGAGTGAATGGAAGTGTGGCCCATTGAACTGAGCAAACTTGGGGTGTCTGGACGTTGCTACTCCTCACCCTGCCCTAGGGTGGGGAAGGAGGTCTGGATCATGATGGTGATGATGTCTCTCACTGTCTAACTTACACTCTGGTGTCTCTGTCAAAACTGTTTAAATTTCCCAAAAAGGATTCAGATGAATGTTACCTTATTCTGGGTCTCTGGGATGGCTTGTGACATGCTCTGATAACCCATAAATACTAAAACTTCATTGTCTTTGGAGTAAGAGGACCCAGTTATCATATCAAAGGACTACCCTTTAGACTCCACTGAGCTCAAGGGATTTTCACAAAGCTATTAAAAAATGTGACAATGATGACAGCTATCTTGAAACCTTGCTGATCACAGCCCCAACAAAACAACTATGTCACCAATCATTTGTGGACATAAATCAGCCGACAAAGAGAAGGAATACACTTTCAACCACCTCATTCTGCCAGAATCCCTCTCAACACCTCCGATAGTCAGGAATACTCTGGTACACCTGAAAAGTAGCCCTCTCCTCCTCCAAAGGCAACAATTTAAGGTATATCAGATGCTTCAATAATACGGACAGGGCCAAAACCAACTCTCACTGCCAAGGAAATGCTGGAATAGGAGACTTCAGTTTTTCGACCTCAGGTCTACTACTAGGTCACCTGTGCCTGACTCATACAAGGAAATAATCTATTCTGATGAAAATTTTTTGGAAGTTGTAGATCCTGAGTTCTCTCTTTGAACCTGACTCTCCTGAAGGAAATCCCAGACAAGGGATGGGAGTTTCAGTCCCTGAGAAGGGCATGAAGGCCAAGGCTGGTGGTCAAAGATCCACACAAATCTTCACATAAATTCCAAACAGCTCTTTGAACTCAAACTGTTCTTCTCAAAGCATGGGCACAAACTTCTGTATATATTTCTCATATTAAGGATGGAGATGATGAAAGCAGTCTTTTGTACTGGAAAATGAGGGATTTCCTGGTGTTCACCTCTCCTCACCATTTCAGTGAGGATTCTCTATCTAGCCCATCATTTCAACAAACAAATAGGGGATGTTCACCTCCCAAAATATATGTGTGGATACTCTCTCACAGAAATCCACCTCCGCAACAGAATCAGTTGTTTCTCAAAATCTATTCTGCCAGCTATCCCTGTATATTCCTCATCTGCAAACAGATAATTTCACACTGAGATTTTATACCAAAGTTAATCTGTATGTGTCCCTCTCATAACATCAGAACAAACACTTGCAAAGGTCCAGATACTTTCTTAGTGCACTGGAGTACCTGAACCTTCATTTACCTGTTCTAACTCTAACTCCCTCCCTAACAAAAACAAGAGTCTGTTGAGGGTGGAAAATCAGTTAAACCTTTAACCGCGGGTATTGTTTTGGTCTGACTGTCCTCTCCCGCGGGGGTTTCAGCCAAATGTAAACAAACCTTTAAACCTTAATAACTCTGCACAGAATAAAGCTAGAGAAAAAAATAAGGTACCATTAGAAAGTACTAACCTTCAGCTTTCCATTGATGTAGGTTTCATGACTTTGTTGACTTTCACAGGATGGGGAGAGCCGTTAGAAGTGAGGGGTGTGAAATAACTATTTTACGCCCCACACACCAGTACCAAATGCCAACCACTCTCTCATAATAGTAATATAAACATATATGAACACTGTACATACGATAAACACCCACTCTGTGTTCACTGAGGTAGGTAAAAGGCACTTCCCTGCGGCTGCGCCCGCTCTTCACTGCGGCTGTGCCTCACTTCACTGCGGCGGCACCCGCTCACTGACGTTTCATGCGATCTTTTCATTCTTTCTAACTTCTAATATTATTTTACATATAATATGGGCAATGTACATTATATTTACAATGCACTTATTACTATATTGCGTCACTGGCGCATCACAGAATTACATAAGTGCCGCAGAATTCCACAAGTGCCGCAGATTCTCTTATTACAATATCACTTATTATACTGGCCAATATTTCCTTTTTTTCTAGGCAAAATATCCCTTATTACTACATTATCCATTATACAATTATTGGCAAAGCACGTCACTGTCGCATCACTATATATCACTGTCACTTTCAGTATTTACTCAGAGAGTGGTACTCGGCAAAGCACGGACTTACACATAGAGCGACTTGGCATTCAAGGCACTGGTGTGTGCTCATTTTTCTCGTCCTAGGCTTCCGTGTGGTGGTAGAACATACTCTGCAGCGGCCCTGTGACAACCTGCCGCCTGCTGTAGGAGGCAATTTCACAAGCTGGTGCCGGCTCATGTAATTGCGGCGCTCAAGACGGTCAGGTTGTGTGTCAGAGTGTCGCCTCGGGATCAATGCCGTCACCTGACCAAATCATGCAAGTAGCTGCTGCACGACAGTCTTCGAAAACTGTCTCAGTGTTGGTTGCCTTATGCCCCCGACTTGTGTCTTGTAGAGAATGAAGGCGTTGAGCATGCACATATCGAGCATGTGCAGGCAAGCCTTCCTGTACCATCGGGTGTTTCTCCTGAGACAGTCGATTTCGCCAATCATCATATCAGACTTATCAACAAGTCTCATATTTACATTATAATCAATGACGGCATCAGGCTTCATGATTGGCTCTCCCGTCCTGTAGCTGACCTTCCCAGTTCTCTTCAATTCCCCCTTGTGGATGGTGCTGATCATATTCACGACCTTCTTGTCATGCCACCTGATCGCAAGAAGCTTGTCTGACTTCTTCAGGTGAACATCTCCCTGGATGATGATGATGCTTCGGGGAAACTAGGCCACTCTTTCCTATAGCTCCGTACAGTGCCAACAGTGCCAATGCCGTGTTCAGCAAGGTATTTGGAGAGTTTCAGTGCTGTGTAATAATTGTCTGTGTACAGCACATGATTACCACCAAAATACCTCTCCATCAGCACTTTTACAACGGAGCCAGAGAAGCCAAGGGGGTCTTTCCTGTTCACATCCATTGTGCTAGCCGAGTAAATGACAAAATCCAGGATATACCCCGTCTCACAGTCACACAGCACAAAGAACTTTATCCCAAAGCGGTGGCGTTTGCTGGGGATGTACTGCATGAATTTGAGACGTCCTCTGAACAATACCAGGGATTCGTCTATGACGACTTTCTGCATAGGCCTGAAAAATCGCATAAATCGATCCCTAATCCTGTTGAGAAAATCCCTCACTTTCCACAAAGGGTCAGTTTGGGACGGGTTGTCATTGTCAGCGAAGTGCAGGTATCCTAGCAGCTGTCGGAACCGATCCCGTGACATATACTTCCCGAATATAGGGATAGTAGTTATGTCATCCACGAGCCAGTACTCCTCCAACTCATGTCTCTTTATATGGGGCATCAGAAACATTAGTGCAAAAAACACATACAGCTCTCTGATCCCGACAGGCAACCACGACACTTGCTTTGGTGAGCCAATAGGTCCCAGCCCTTCTGCTGCACACTGAGCTGCATACCTACTGGTCTCATCGCTGACATGCTGCACAATTTCATCATCAAGGAAGGCCAGGAAGTAATCAACAAACTCATCACCTGCGTTGCATGGGAAGGCAGGCTGTATTTCAGCATTTGTCATATCAAACGGTGGATTGTGTGGCTGGAAATCTCCACCGTCAGACCAAACAAATGCATCCACTTGCCCTGTGCGTGGTTCAGTGGCAGGGGCAGGTTGCATTCCACTCCTTTCCCCGTGAGAAGGAGCTGATGTGGAGGCAATGGGTGAGGCAGGAGGTGAGGCAGGAGGCAAGCGGGAGGTGGGTGAGGCAGGAGGCAACGGGGAGGGGGGTGAGTGCGGGGGCGGTGAGTGGGGGTGGCGCGGGTGAGGGAACTGAGCGGGGGCAGGCGGGGGGTTTCTGACCTGGTGCGTGGTGAAACTTGACCCTTTCTACCCCGCTTATCACCTCGCTTATCGCCCAGCTTTGCCCTCCAACTGCCACGCATCCCCTTTGTTCTAGGCCTGCCTGCACGGCCTGCCTTCCCTCACTTTGCAGGCTTTGGTAATTCGTACTCCTCAGATGATGTAGACTGAGGAGAGGGCACGACAGATGATGATGATGATGATGTGAGGGCAATAGGGCTAGGGGAACGGGAAATTGATGGGAAATGCGTACTAGGGCCTGGTGTGGGAGACGTGAGCCTGCGCTTCACTCCCTTCCCACGTGCAATACCAGATTTGCCCATAGGAGCCTTTCCTTTCCCAGAGTAAGTTGGGGGTGGTGAGGGGGAATCAACACGATCACTTTCATCACTGTCACTATCAATGGAAAATGGTTCACCACCAATCACTGCCAAATCATCACTGCTTGCTGTGAGTGTGTCACTTTCACTGCCACAATCAAGAGTAGTACTTACAGTTTTGTCCAGCTCAGTTCTAATTTCAGGAGTGCTCAACCCCTTCTGCCTCGCCATCGGCAGTTCTTTTACCGGTGTAGAGGTAGAGGGAACACTAGCACTAATCACTGTAGAGGAGGAAGCGAGCGACGATGAGTCGGGACGGAGCGCCATTATCACGCACAGAGCTGGACAGATACTGACTGACGCGGGTCAGGGCAGGGGTGGGGGGGGGCCCCCTCGGGGTTGGAGGAGGGAGGTGTGGGATGGCTGGCGTGAAAGAACTCGACAGCTACTCTTGCGTGAGACTATTTGCGCGCCGGGAAAACGCGCGGTGTTCAAAATATTCACGATCATTCCAGAATGACACCTGCGGTTTGGTCCAGTTTTGTCACTGTCATTCTGGAATGACACCCGCGGTTAAAGGGTTAAAGAGATATCAATGCCATATACAACTAAAAGTATCTCTGTGATCCACTGCAACCTGCAAATGTGGTGCCTTGCCCTTACAACTGCACCCAGAGAAATTAAACAAAGGGCAAAAGGCACAGTGGCAGGGACAAGATAGTATTTGTAGAAGAAAGAAAATATTTACCAACAGCTGAGTAGCATTTGCTATGTATTTCATTCATCCTTGATGACCCAGTTGATTAAGAGGAGGATCACTGGATTTCATAAGTGCCTTGCCAATGTTCTTCATCGAAGGTTTTCTTTTCTAAAAATCAGTTCATGTTACTCAAGGCTGTAAGAGGTTCGGTATGGAAGTACAGTAGCAGTACAGGCACTGCATGCCACTGAGCCAGTAAATTGTTTAATTTATGAAACCCATAAAAATGTAATGTCCTAACAGCCAGGGTTCTCCTTTCTGAGCCATCTTGAGTAACACAGAGTGCCCAGAAGATAACAGTAGCATTGATGAAAACAACTGCAAGCGCACCTACATGGTGTGGACCACTCCTGGCAGCAGGTGGAGCACTGTCTGCCAAAGCATTCAGATGTCCTGTCCCTCTCAGTTGTATGTTTTTTGCTGAACTCACAGGGGATGCCAAATGAAGTCTTTGTCCCTAACGGTGCCATTTACATATTTACTGTGTTACTGTTCTGTGCTATTACCTCAATTTCTTTTTTAAATAAGTCCATTTTCCCTCACTATCCAACTGGGATGCATTCTCTAAAGAGTGGTCATATAACAAATGATCATATAAAGAATTTAGCATTGTTGCAATTGCATACGCAAGAAAATTAAATGTGTAGGAAAAAAACAATAAAATAAAATACAAAATAATTTTAAAAAGTTCTAAATTCTTATTGATCATGTAAGTGAATAATCATACAAAGAGGATGCCCTTTTTCATTTACAGGAAATTCTAGTTTACCAAATAAGCAGTGCCAATCTATATGATCCCATCACCTCTATCTCATCCAAATCCTCCATCAATGGCAGTATCATGTTTCTCTTAACAATAATCTGTCGTTTGCTGGGTCCCATTTCTTTATCAGTCTTCATAAATTCATCTTTCATTACAAATAATGACTGCAGCCTGTTGTTCATTATTTCCCTCTCCTTCTTCATATATTATTTACTGATCTCTTAATCTTATTATGCTGTCCTTTACTTTCACTTTGCCATTAACAAAGCTACGGAACAACTTAGGTTCATTACTACTATTGCTCACTACATCCTTCTCACATTTAATTTCTTCATCTCCTTGTATCTTCTTGTATCTCTGTATCTTCTTGTTGCCTGCTAATATTATCATTCCATTTTCTCTCACGGTACAGTATCTTCTCTGTACCTTACTCAACAATCTATTCTTTGTTTTAAATGCCTCCAACATCTGTTGTTAAACCATCCCTTTTTCTTTTCCATCCTTGCTGTATATTTTGGAAAATGTCTACTGAGGTCTTCTTTGTTATTTCTTCAAAATTTCATACTTCACATGCACATTCTTTGTTATTTCCATTCTACTGCAGCTGATGTTTCCAAAATAACACACAAAAAAGAAGCTAATATCAGGTCCTCTGTAACTGCTGTATATCTTTCCTTTTTTTTTTTTATTGCAAGAAAGAAGGAACCAAAGGCCAGGAGCCTGCAAAATTGTTCCCAACAAGAAAAACAAAAAACAAGATAACAGAAAGCCAAATTCAAGATCCATTTATTACGAGATGCCTGGACACACTGCATTTGACAGACTAGAGATCACAGGTGGTAGGAAATACAAAGAGGAAGACAGTTCCAGAGTTGACCTGTTGCATACATGAAGGACTGGGAGTAATGGTTACCTCTTGCATTAGAGCTGTACTGAAAAGGGATGAGAATTTGTTGCTAGATGGGTGCTACACACCCACCACAATAGTGGAAGCATGCAGGCAGACAGTTTAGAGGAGCAATGATCACTGATGTATCAATACAGTAGATATAAAAATGATAAAGATGTAACAGTGTAGTGAAGAGACAGAGGTTGAAGGAAGCCAGTAAGAGGAGAAGAGTTAATGAGATGAACAGCCTATGACTCCACCTTGTTGAGAAGAGCAGTATGTGGGGAGCCTCCTCACACATGACAGTTGTACTCTACACAGAGGTAAATAAAACCTGTGTATAAAGTCAACAACTGTGTAGGGGTTAAGAAGGCACAGAGTCAGCTCAGCACACCTAATGACTTGGATGCAGATTTTATAATACAGGTAATATGATCTTTCCAAGATAAATCCCAAGAGAATGAATCCCCAGGTATGTTTAAAGATGATTCAGGATTAAGTTGGATATTGTTAAAAATTAAAGGACAATCCTGAGGAAGATACTGTCGGGCTGATAGACGTAAGAACTGAGTTTTGATGCATGAAAAACAAGATTACTTTTACCTCAATCAGAGATATAAGCCAAGTCAAACATTAGGTGTGCCACAGCCTCATCCCTTGTTTGTAAGTAAATGCTAGGATGAATGCTGCGGGAAGCAAATGGAAACGTGAAGGGAGGAGTCATCAGTGGATGAATGGACTGGGTTAGATGTAAAGCTTAGAAGGTCACTGATGCATAGAAGGAAGAGTTGGTGATAGGAGAGAGCCCTGAGAACCAGCACTACTGACAGCTCTAGAAGAACGGTGGCCATCTACAACAGCAGCTACAAAGCGACCAGAAAGGAAACTAGAAATAATGGCACAAACAGAAGGATAGAAACTGTAATAGGGCAGTTTGGAAATTAAAGATTTATCCCAGACTCGATCGAAAGCCTTTCAGGCATCCTGCAATGGCGAAGCTTTCACCAAAGTCCCAAAAGGAGGATGACCAGAAGTCTGAAAGGTAGGTGAGAAGATCGCCAGTGAAGTATCCCTGGCGGAATCCATGCTAATGATCAGAGAAAGGGTAGTGATAGGAAAGACGCTTTAACAAATTTTTGTTAAGAAAAGACTCAAAAACTTCTGAAATATACAATGTTAAAGCAATTGGGTCATAAAGGGTTGGGAATGGTCACTCTTCTTTGGGAGAGGATGAATGAGAGCAAACTTCCAGCAAGAAGGAAAGGGTACACGTTAAAAGACAAAGGCAAAAGAGTTTACCTGGGCAGGATGTAAGCACAGACACACAGTTCTTGAGGACAATAGGAGGGACCCCATCAGGCCCATATGCATTGTTAGTATTGAGGCCAGTAATGGCAGAAAATACAACAAATGAAGAAATTCTAATGTCAGCCATGAGGAAGTCAGAGGGGGGAAGTGATGGAGGAACAGCACTGGAATTGTCTAAGGTGGAACTGGAAGAGAAAGTCTGAGTGAAGAGATCTGCTTTATCAGTAGAAGAAATAGCTAGAGAGACACCAAAATGGAAAAGAAGAGGGCAGGACGATGAGGTAAAGTTGTTAGGAAGGTTTTTGCGAAGATGCCAGAAGGAATGGGAAGAATTTGAGTTCTCCAACTCAGAGAATTTAGTGGAAATGAAATTATTTTTAGCTGGGCAAAGAACGGACTTAGCACAATTCCAGGCAGAAACCAAAGAGATGAGATTCAGGGGCGAGTTGGCTCCGGTACCTTTTGTAGGCCTTCACCTTGTTGTGGACAGCATTAGAACAAGCCCGATTAAACCAAGGCCATTTTGCATTAGCCACAGGATATGAGAAGCGAATGTGTGCTTCCACGCCCAAGAGAATAACCTCTGTAATGCTTATGGCACGCTCAGACGGCTCTCGGCCATGGAAGCAATAATCATTCCAGGGAAAATCAAAGAAGTATTACCTGAAGGCCTCCTGATCAGCAGCTCCAAAGTGCCACAGCTGCTGCTTCTTGGGAAGTCAACAGGTCAGGTTAAGGTAATAAGGGTGTGATCAGAGGAGCCCAACAGAGAGAGAGGATTAATAGCGTAAGCAGAAGAATTAGATGTACGGAATAGGTCAAGTATGTTGGAACTCTCTCCAAGGCAGTCAGGAATATAGTTAGTGTATTGTACAAGTTGCTCTAGGTCATTAAGGAGAGAAAAGATGTAGGTCTGCTCATCAGGTGGATCAATGAAAGGACAGGAGAGCCAAAGGTAGTGGTGAACATTGAAATCACATAGACTGGTGATTTCTGAAAAAGGAGAAATGATTCCATGTATTCCATCTTAGAGGTATGATATTCAAATAATTTTTCAGTCAGAGAATGAAAGGATAGCTGAAGTCGGAGGGTAGAGAATTCAGAAGACTCCAGTTCAGGAACATGAAAGCGTGATGTCGTTGCGTACATATACACAACAGCCACGTCTGGTTTTGAAATGAGTATACAGAAAGTGGGAGGATACTGAGAAGGGTTCGCTATCAGTTGCCTCAGACAGCTGAGTCCCAGTGAGGAAGAGGAGGTGAGGTTTAAAGGACAGATGGTGTTCAACAGAAAGTTAGAGGAAAGGCTACAGATGTTGCACAAATGAAAAAGTGAGACAGTGGTTCCAGGCATCCCACTTGGTTGTCACTAGGAGGGGGGCAAATGGTGGGGGTTTTGATGCCCCCCCCACCTTCCCATGCCCCGGGACTCCGAGGCTCGGTGAAGGTATGCCATAATTGTAAAATGTTGAACAGGAAGTAAAGTGTGTAATGTGCATGTAGTGTGGTGTTAACAGTTAGATGAATATGTATTGACTGAAAAAGTTCGGCAAAAGGTGGATGGCCAGGAGCTAGCCCTGAGTGTTAAGGAAATGGGAGCTCCAGATCTCTGTGTTATCAGCTACCCCTCCACCTGTCAATGTATTTCTTTCTTAACTCTCATACCTTTCACTAACACCCCAATCTCCATGACTAGGTGGTCACTCTTTCCCAGCGGGTACTGGTACTGTACGTTGTGCACATCATAGGTAGGCACGGATTTGGGGGGGAGGGGGAGAGACCAATGATTACTTATGATAAATGAACAAAATTAGTTACCAAAATATATGCAACATATATCTTACTGCACTTGCATCTGTTTATATTCTTGTACTTTTATGATTAAAACAAATTAAATAATAGTACATTTTAAATTTTTTTATTGTTTAAATCCATTAAGTGATACTTCTACAAGGAATCATTACCCCCTTTTCCAAAGAGCTGGATTTGGTCCTGATTGAATTTTTTTTTTTTTTAATCATGTCCAATCTCAAAAGTTTATCATACCCTCCGATTCTTGTATTTTCTAAAACATTTTAGGACCCAGGAATTGATGGAGTGTGTGGTGAAATGCTTAGGTATGGGGGTGAGATTGTTGTGGAGTGGATATGGAAGTTGTGTAGATTGGCTTGGGAAGAGGGAAGGGTTCCAGAGGACTGGAAATCAGGTATAATTATTCCTTTATACAAAGGAAAAGGGGAGAGAGAAGTATGTGGTAACCATAGGGGTATTTGCCTACTTAGTGTGACTGGTAAAATATATGGTAGAATACTCATTGACAGGGTTAGGCATATGACAGAGGAGCTAGTTGGAGAAGAACAAGGGGGATTTAGGAAGGGAAAAGGGTGTGTAGATCAGATTTTGTTCTAAGATGTTTAGTGGAGAAGTATCTAGAGAAGGGAAGGAAAGTGTATGCTGCCTTCATGGACTTGGAGAAAGCTTATGACAGAATAGATAGGCAAGGTATGTGGAAGGTATTAAGAATATATGGAGTGGAGGGGAAATTGTTGAGTGCTGTGAAGAGTATATATGAGGGAGCTAGGGTTACGGTGCGAGTGGATGGTGAGCTGAGTGAGTTCTTTGATCTCAATGTGGGACTGAAACAGGGTTGTGTGATGTCTCCATGGCTGTTTAATATATACATGGATGGGGTTGTAAAGGAGGTGCAGGGTAGGGCAGTGGATGTGGGGGTGGCTCTAATGAATGAGGGTGAGATTTGGAAGCTTCCAGTGTTGCTGTTTGCTGATGATACAGTATTGTTGAGTGAAGATGAATGGGAGTTGCAAGGTTTGGTGAATGAATTTGGGACAGTGTGTAGGAGGAGGAATCTGAAAGTTAATGTAAACAGAAGTAAAGTTATGGTGTTTGAGAGGAATGAAGTTACAGAGTGTGCAGTGAGGTTGGATGGTGAGGATATGGAGAATGTGAGTGCATTCAAGTACTTGGGTAGTGTGATGAGTAAGGATGGAACTTTGGGGGATGAAGTGCGTGAAAGGGTACAGCAGGGAAGGAAGGTCGTTGGTACACTGAAAGCAGTGATGAGAAATAGGGAGGTGAGTATGGAAGTTAAGAAGTCACTGCATGATAGTATTGTGATCCCTACCCTGACGTATGGAAGCGAGGCATGGACCTTGCAAGAGGGGAACAAGTCAAGAGTGAGAGCAGTGGAAATGAGTTACTTGAGAGGAGCATGTAGAGTGACGTGGAGGGACAGGTTGAAGAATGAAGAAGTGAAGGAACGCTGTGGGGTGGATGTGGATGTGGATGGGAAGATTAGGAGAAATACACTGAGGTGGTTTGGACATGTGAAGAGAATGGAGAATGAAAGACTGACTAAGAGGGTGTATGTAGGTGAGGTGGAGGGAGGGAGAGGGAGAGGTAGACCGAGGATGAGGTGGAGGGATGGAGTTGAGAGGTATATGAGGGAGGGGGGGGGGTGAGTTGGGGGGAGGGTAGTCAAATGGTGGGTGACACAGCGACTTGGAGGCGTTTTGTCTGCGGCCACCCTTTGCGGGATTAGCGCATCGGGCTATAGATAGATAGATAGATAGACATTTTCTACCACCAATTCCTGTCATTTTCCTACAATTCTTTATTAATCCCTGCATCCATTTCTTTCCTGTCAACCCCTTTAAAGTTGAAGTCTTTAGTCAACAGCAATCTATCCTCTCTCCAGTACAATTTTATCATCATGCCCAGGGAGTCTCTTGTTAGCTGATCAGACTCCTTCCTTTCATGTGCTCTTGTTAACCCGCTAACTGCTCTATACAGCCTGGGCTGTTCCGAGTGCGAATGCTCAATACAGCTCTGGCTGTGCAGGTGAATTTCGAATATAGTGCCATGGTGACCAAAGCTGAGCCATGCAAGCATATTTGAGCCTTCAAAACCGAAACCAAAACCAAAACTGAAAAAGAAAATGAAAACCATACATTCCAATAGGGAATCAGACACTTTGATGTTCATCCATGGCTTTACCAAGGGAAATATTGAGCTAATATTTCGTTACTATACTGTATACTTTGGCATGTGTTCTCTCAATTCCTAAGACAAAATTTGGCCTCTGGGAAATTTCATTTTACCCCTATGTCTGCGCACCACGGATACCTCCAAAAAACTGCCATGCGCGGTTCACGGTTTAACTGAGGCATGCAAATCACAGCTACAGTACCTATTTTTTCACCATGTTCTACTTGTATTTTCACTCCCAATACTTCTGCTTTGGTATTTCCAATTACTCTTGGATCAATGAGAATTATCACATCTTCTTAATTTCCCTCCCCAACCTTCCCATACACAATGCATTCCTTCCAATTGAGTAACTTTGTACTGATGTCACTGTTCAATGTGGTTTTGAACTGAAAAAATAATTTCTGGCTTCTTCTTGATGAAACAAGCAGTATTTTACTTCCATTTTCTTGGCTATCAACCCATCCACATTAACCCCCGCCGCACTCATAGCCTCACATGAGGCAATATGCAGGCCATTCCTGGCTGGGTTGATCGCCTCATATGAGGTGATGGGTCTCTGCGCCAAAATTTCAGGCACAAAGAAGACTCAAGAAGTTTCCATGGGAACACTGAGTCTCCCTCTACACCACTAGAGCTGTTGCCAAGCCCTGCCAAACCGCAGTTGCCAAATACTGTATATTTAGTAATTCAGTTTTCGTTTGTAGCCCAGCAATGGCTGATTCACGCCCGTCTACCTCCCATGGTGCCGACGACTTATTGCTGCCCTCACACCCAACCAAAAGGTGTACAGTATATTACAAAATGATGAGGGTGATGAAGAGTTCGAGCTCAGAAACACTTGATCTGATGACAAAAAGTCAAATCAATATTAAAAAAAAAAACAAGTCCTCAAACAATGACTAAGGGAAGGTAATCAGGTTAATAAGAATTAGAGAAGCAAGGGTTAATATTCAGAATGGTTAAAATTCTGAGACAAAACTGCTCTTAATTTAAATTTTGTTGCCTTCATAACCTCAACTATTTCTGTTAATTCTCTTGTTCCACTGGTTTCACATACCATTTCCTAATTTTCATGTCTATCACTCCAAAAAAAATATCTCTTGGTTCTCGTCTGTTCTTTCACCATTCATTTTCTTAGTGTCTGGCTGTAGTGACTTTAGTTTCTCTCTTCTTTCTTCTTAAAACCTTCCTCATACTTATCACTTGTAATGTGACACTGTACAGTATATCATTTCATATCCATGATATGCTCAGGTTTTTATTCACGACACTTTCCGTCTTTATTCTCAGAGGCCTTGTTTCACGGTTCTTTTATAGTTCCAAGATTCTTACTTCTTCTTCTGTTGTGTCCATGCTCTTTCTTAAGTATTAATCATCCTCACTACTTTCCTCATCCGTGCCATCTCTTCTTGATTCAAATCTATTCTACCTTCTGTTCTTTTTCAAAATCTCCCAAATAATGACATACAGTACATGCAATAATCACATACTAACAAGGCATATGGGCCTGATGGAGTCCATCCCGTTGTCCTGAAGAACTGTGCTTCTGTGCTTACACCCTGCCCAGGTAAACTCTTATGCCTTTGTCTGTCAACTTGTACCTTTCCTTCTTGCTGGAAGTTTGCTCTCATTCAGCCAGTCCCAAAGAAGGGTGACCATTTTCAACCCTTTAACTATCATCCAATTGCTTTAACCCCTAAACCGTGGGGCGTCACTTTTGAGACGCTTGGGAGCAAGGGATCATACCGCGGGGTGTCGCTTTTGTGATTCTGTGTTATTTTGAATTCACCCGGGCTTCCAAGTGGTGGCTTGTATCATCTATAAGTACTGCCAATGTCCAACACTAGTCAGCACTCCTAATCTCATCTGTACTCCCATCCATTGTTGACAATTTAGCCATTTCTCCCCGTTCTTGACTCCCCTCCCTACCCCCCCTCCATTACCCTATCCTCTCGCCTGCCCAGCCGTGCTACGCTAAGTAAATCTTCCCTGGAATTTTTCACTGATTTCATCCATTGAAATAAGCCCTATGCCCTATTCTTATACCAAATAATATATATACAAGAAAGAAATAAGGTAAGTGAGAGTGCCATACACCTGGAATTGGCTACTTATCACCTGACAACACCTCACGTGCACTCGTTCGCTAATTTTTGCTGTTTATTTCCCCTTGAAATATGCCGTATAATCTATTTTCGTAATAACTATACATATAAGGAGGGAAGGGAGAAGCCTAAGTGATATTTACATTCACCTGGAACTGCCTAATTTATAATGTATTGTCTAGATTTCCTGCCAATCATTTCACTGCTATATATTAGCTGCCGTCAAGAGGCTAACATTGGCAGTAACGCATTTCCCTAGGTAGGCCACCACCCTGGCCCACCCTTATCAGTTCACTCTTATCTTCCAATGTGGAGGTACCTCTGTTTGCTCTTGCTGACTTCAGGGACTTTTCACCCCCATGCAAAGGGCCCTGTGACCTTTACCCCCTACTAAATCTCGTGTGGAAAGAGGTAAAGGGCTGACAATTGATGAAAGAGTGACTACGATCTTTCTACTGAGTAAAACAGTGCAAGTGGAATTGTAAATAATGTGTAAATAATGTGTAAACAGCAAGTGAAAGTAATGAATGTAAATATACGTGAATAGTGGAAAATAGTTTTATGTTACTTCAAGTGACAGTGCATAACACAGTGTAAATAAAATAGAAATGTAAATAACGTAAATAAAATAGAGAACGTAAATAGAAATATAAATGAGTAGTATTATAAGAATACGAGTATATACCCTAGGAGTAATGAAAGTGAAAGTTTCACTCTAGCATGTCTGAATACTATGAGTTATGAGAGTGAAGGTGAAAGTGACATTCACTCTCAATGCTAGTATACAGGACGAGAAAGTGAATGCTACGTATTTTACTGAAAGAAATTGAATCCCTACGGTGACAATAAACTAATACTACTGAAGGAAACTTATGAATAAAGACTGTAGATATATATAAGTGTTATATAGTAATAGAAATATAAAGTGTGAGGGGTTTTATGAATAATAAATGACAGAATACCAACAGCAAACTAGCGCAAGTGGGAAGGTCATACGCGCTCGTAATTTTCATTGCTTTCACAGTAGTTTTTATTTGGAGTATGGATCCCAAACTACTTGATAATCATAGAGTAGTGTTTATAGTGTTAATATCTGGCTGTGGTAATCATATTACGGGTTGTCGGGAAGTGTACAGTGGAGACTTTGTTACCCAACTTCAGAGGTCTCCACAAGTCCTACGGTAATCGACGAAGGTTCAACAAACATCCCAGGAGAAAGCTGAAGGTAAGTGCCATATGCATATGTAATTTTAATATTCTAGGACTAATAACTGATTTTTGGCAAATATTTTTTGAGAGTCTGTCGGAGACCGAATAACCCCGCTGGAGACGCAAAACATTGGGAAACATGCCCGCGGTGTAAGGGTTAATATCCTGTGTCTCAAAAGTTTTCGAGTCAATTCTTTACAGAAAATTTTTAAAGCATCTTTCCTATCACAACCTTCTTTCTGATTGTCAGTATGGGTTCCGTCAGGGACGCTCCACTGGCAATCATCTCACCTACCTTTCAGCCTTCTGGTCATCCTCCTTTCGGGACTTTGCCGGAAGCTTTGCCATCGCACTTGACATCTCAAAGGCTTTCGATTGAGTCTGGCATAAAACTTTAATTTCCAAATTGCCCTCTTACGGTTGCTATCCTTCTATCTGAGCTTCCTTTCTGGTCGTTCTATAGCCACTGTTGTAGACGGCCATCGTTCTTCTAGATCTATCAACAGAGGTGTTCCTCATGACTCTGTCCTATCACTAGCTCTCTTCCTTTTATTCATCAATGAGCTTCTAAGCTGTACATCTAACCCTATCCACTCGTAAGCTGATGATTCCACCTTTCACCTCTCCATTTGGTTCCCGCAAAGTCCATCTCAGCAGTAACTTAAACAAACAAGGGATGAGGCTATGGCACACATAATGTCTGACTTGGATCGTACCTCTGACGGGTCAAATAATCTTGTTTTTAATGCATCAAGAACTCAGCTTTTAAACCTATCAACTCCACAAAATCTTTAACAGGAGTACCAACTAATGTTTAACAATATCCAGCTCAACCTTGCATCATACTTGAACATTTTTTTTTTTTATGTGAGGAAGAAGGAACCAAAGGCCGTGAGCCCGCAACTGTTGTTCCTTCCAAGTGAAAAACAAAATACAAGAGAGAGCCAAAATCAAGATCCGTTCATTTCAAGATGCCTGGACACACTGCGTTTGAAAGACTGGAGATCATAGGAAGCAGGAAATACAGACAGAGGGAGACAGTTCCAGAGTTGACATGTTGCATAAATGAAAGACTGGGAGCAACGGTTAACTCTTGCATTAGAGAGTTGGACAGAAAAGAGATGAGAGTTTGCTGCGAGACGGGTGCTAGCACCAGTCATAGAGGTGGAAGAATGCATGCATATAGTTCAGAGGAGCAGTGACCATTGAAGTAGTGACAGAAAAGAGATAAAGATGCAACAGTGCGATGAAGAGACAGAGGTTGAAGGGACTTAGTAGGGGAAGGAGTGTTAATGAGATGAAAAGCCTTTGACTCCACCTTATTGAGAAGAGCTGTATGTGGGGAGCCTCGCCACACATGAGAGTTGTACTTCATGCAGGGGCAGATAAAACCCCCGTATAGAGTCAACAATTATGCAGGGGTAAAGAAGGAACAGAGTTGGCTTAGCACACCTAATCTCTTGGAAGCAGATTTTACAAGAGATGTAAGATGATCTATTCAAGATAAGTCCCGAATAAATGAAACCCCAAGCATGTTCAAGGATGATGCAGGATTAAGCTGAATGTTATTAAACATTAGTGGGTATACCTGTGGAAGATTTTGGTGGGTTGATAGGTGTAAAAACTGAGTCTTTGATGCATTAAACACAACCAGATTATTTTTACCCCAGTCAGAGATACGAGCCAAGTCAGACATTAGGTGTGCCATAGCTTCATCCCTTGTTTGTTGAAGTAACTGCTGAGATGGAAGTTGCGGGAACTGAATGGAAAGGTGAAGGGTGGAATCATCAGCATAAGAGTGGATAGTGTTAGATGTACAGCTTAGAAGGTCATTGATGAATAAAAGGAAGAGAGTTGGTGATAGGACAGAGCCCTGAGGAACACCACTGTTGATAGATTTAGAAGAACGATGGCCGTCTACAACAGCGTCTATGGAACGACCAGAAAGGAAGCTAGAGATGAAGGCACAGATAGAAGGATAGAAACTGCAAGGGGGCAGTTTGGAAATTAAAGATTTATGCCAGACTCAATTGATAACCTTAGAGATGTCAAGTACAATGACAAAGCTTTCGCCAAAGTCCCGAAAAGAGGACAACCAGGAGTCTGAAAGGTAGGTGACAAGATCGCCAGTGGAGCATCCCTGACAGAACCCATACTGACGATCAGAAAGAAGGTTGTGACAGGAAAGATGCTTTAAAATTTTTTTTATAAGAATTGACTCGAAAACTTTTGAGATACAGGATGTTAAAGCAATTGGACGATTGTTAGAGGGTCGGGAATGGTCACCCTTCTTTGGGACTGGCTGAATGAGAGCAAACTTCCAGCAAGAAGGAAAGTTACAAGTTGACAGGCAAAGGCAAAAGAGCTTGCCTAGACAGGGTGTAAGCACAGAAGCACAGTTCTTGAGAACACCAGGAGGGACTCGATCAGGCCCATATGCCTTATTAGTAATGAGGCAATAGCAGAAAATACATCAGCTGAAGAAATTTTAATGTCAGCCATGAGAAAGTCAGAGGGGGGAAGTGATGGAGGAACAGCACCGGAATCGTCTAAGGTGAAATTGGAGGAGAAAGAGTGAGCGAAGAGATCTGCTTTATCAGTAGAAGAAATAGCTAAAGAGCCATCAGAGTGGAAAAGAGGAGGGAAGGATGATGAGGTAAAGTTGTTTGAAAGGTTTTTGGCAAGGTGCCAGAAGGAGCAGGAAGAATTCGAGTTGGAGAGTTGAGAGCATTTAGTAAGGATGAAATTATTTTTAGCAGTGCGAAGAACAGACTTAGCACGATTCCAGGCAGAAACATATAAAAGATGTGATTCAGGGGTGGGTTGGCTCTAGTACCTTTTATAGGCCCTCTCCTTGTTGTGGACAGCATTAGAACAAGTGTGATTAAACCAAGGCTTTCTTGCATTAGTTAGAGGATATGAGAATAACCTCCGTAATGTGCAAGGCACACTCAGATGGCTCCCGGCCATGGAAGCAATATTCATTCCAGGGAAAATCAAAGAAGTACTGCCTGAGGGCCTCTCAATCTGTAGCTCCAAAGTGCCACAGCTGACGTTTCTTTGGAGGGTCCACAGGCCATACCGGAGCGATAGGACAGGTTAAGGTAATAAGGTTTTGACTGGAGGAGCCCAATGGAGAGAAAAGATTAAGTGTAAGCAGAAGGATTAGTAGTAAGGAAGAGGTCAAGTATGTTGGAGCTCTCTCCAAGGCAATCTGGGATATGGGTAGGGTGCTGTACAAGCTGCTCAAGGTCATTAACCCCTAAACCGCGGCTTGTTTTGCTTTCACTTGCGGCTCCCGCGGGCATATTCGCTCACCGACAGATTCTCTAAAAATATTTGCCAAAAATCAGTTATTAGTCCTAGAATATTATAATTATATATGCATATGGCACATACCTTCAGCTTTCTCCTGGGATGGTTGTTGAGCCTTCGTCGAGTACTGTAGGACTTGTGGAGACATCTGAAGTTGGGTAACGAAGTCTCCACTTTACACTTCCCGATAACCCGTAATATGAATACCACAGCCTGATATTATCACTAGAAACACTATTCTATGATTCTCAAATAGTTTGGAATCCAAACTCCAAAAAAAAACACTGTGAAAGCAATGAAAATTACAAGGGCGTATGACCTTCCCACTTGCGATCATTCGCCGCTGGTGTTCTGTCACTTATTATTCATAAAACCCCTTACACTTTATATTTCTATTACTATATAACACTTATATATATCTACAGTCTTTATCCATAAGTTTCCTTCAGTAATAGTAGTTTATTGTCACTGCAGGCATTCAATTTCTCTTTCAGTAAAATACGTAGCATTCACTTTCTCGTCCTGTATACTAGGGTTGAGAGTGAATGTCACTTTCACCTTCACTTTCATAACTCATAGTATTCATACATGCTAGAGTGAAACTTTCACTTTCATTACTCCTAGTATATATACTCGTATTCTTATAATATGACTCATTTACATTTCTATTTACATTCTCTATTTTATTTACATTATTTACATTTCTACTTTATTTACACAGTGTTAGGCACTGTCACTTGCAGTAACTTATAAAACTATTTTCCACTGTTCACTTATATTTACATTCATTGCTTTCACTTGCTGTTTACACATTATTTACATTTCCACTTGCACTGTTTTACTCACCAGAAAGATCGCAGTTATTCTCTATCATTTGTCAGCCCTTTACCTCTTTCCACACGAGGTTTAGTACGGGGTAGAGGTCACAGGGCCCTTTGCATGGGGCCAAAAAGCGGCGGAATTTGACAGGTGTGAATCCGAACTACTTTCACCTTGAAAGATGACAGTAAACTGATACTGGTGGCCTGACAAGCTGCCTAGGGGGAGTGCAATACTGCCAACGTCAGCCTTGTGACAGGTGGTAATATATAGCTATAAAATGATTGGCAGGAAATCTAGACATTTACATAATAAATTAGGTAGTTCCAGGTGAATGTAAATATCACTCAGGCTTCTCCCTTCCCTCCTTATATATATTTTTATTACGAAAATAGATTATATGGCATATTTCAAGGGGAAATAAATAGCGAAAATTAGTGAACGAGTACACGTGAGGTGTTGTCAGGTGATAATTTGCCAATTCCAGGTGTATGGCACTATCACTTACCCTATTTCTTTTTTGTATATATTATTTGGTATAAGAATAGGGCATAGGGCTTATTTCAATGGATGAAATCAGTGGAAAATTCCAGGGAAGATTTACTTAGCGTAGAATACAGTGTGGTGGTCTGCAATAATTAGGTAGTTCCAGGAGAATGTAAATATCACTTAGGGTTCTCCCTTCCTTTCTTATATATATTTTTATTATGAGAATAGATTATATGGCATATTTCAAGGGGAAATAAACAGCAAATTAGCGAACGAGTGCACGTGAGATGTTGTCAGGTGGTAAATAGCCAATTCCAGGTGTATGGCACTCTCACTTACCTTATTTCTTTTTTGTATATATCATTTGGTATAAGAATAGGGCATAGGGATTATTTCAATGGATGAAATCAGTGGAAAATTCCAGGGAAGATTTACTTAGGGTAGCACGGCCGGGCAGGCAAGAGGAGAGGGTAATGGAGGGGAGGTAAGGAGGGGAGTAAAAAACGGGGAGAAATGGCTAAATTGTCAACAATGGATGGGAGTACAGATGAGATTAGGAGTGCTGACTAGTGTTGGAGATCGGCAGTACTGATAGATGATACAAGCCACCACTTGAAAGCCCGGGCGAATTCAAAATAACACAGACTCATAAAAGTGACGCCCCGCGGTATGATCCCTTGCTCCCAAGCATCACGAAAGTGATGCCCCGCGGTTAAGGGGTTAAGGATAGAAAAGTTGTAGGCTAGTTCACCAGGTGGATCACTGAAAGGACAGGAGAGCCAAAGGCGGTGGTGAACACTGAAATCTCCTAGAATGGAGATTTCGGAAAAAGGAGAAATGGACAGAATGTGTTCCATCGTAGAAGTAAGATAGTCAAAGAATTTTTGATTGTCACTAGAATTAGGAGATAAGTAAACAGCGCAGATATGTACAGTCAGAGACTGACAGGAAAACCGAAGCCAGAGTGTAGAGAATTCAGAAGAATCGAGTCCAGGAACATGAGAACAAGATAGGTCGTTGCGTTCATATATGCAACATCCACCTTTGGCTTTGAAATGAGTATAGAGAAAGTAGGAGGATACAGAAAAGGGTTTGCTGTCAGTTGCCTCAGACAGCTGAGTCTCAGTTAGAAAAAGGTGAAGTTTAGAGAAGGAGAGGTGGTGCTCAACAGAGCGAAAGTTAGAGGAAAGGCCGCGAATGTTGCAGAAATGAAGAAGAAGAGAGTCAGACAGTGATTCCAGGCAGCTCCAGTCGTCACTGGGAGAGGGGTAGAAGATGGGGGTATTTATGGTCTCCCACCCTGGGGATGCCGAGGCTTGCTTAAACAATGCCATTTTGGTTGAATTTTGAATATGAAGTGTAGTGTGTACTGTGCATGTAGGTTGGTGTTGATAAAGAAACTTATATTGGAGAGCATGCTGGCCTACTCTCCGTGTTACTGAGACACTGAAAAAGTTCAGCAAAGGCGGATGGTCGGGACCTAGTCCCGAGGGCTGATGAAATGGGAGCTCCAGCTCTCCCTGTCATCAGCTTTCCATCCACCTTGGGAGTACTGACCTGCTTGACTGGTGCTACAGTCTACTCCTACTACATGCTTGAGGTTTCATTCACTTGGGACTTATCTTGGAAAGCTCATATTGCATCTCCTGTAAAATCTGCTTCCAAGAGATTAGGTGTGCTAAGCCAACTCCGTACCTTCTTTACCCCTGCATGGTTGTTGATTATTTTATTCGCCCCCGTGTAGAGTATAATTCTCATGTGTGGGGAGGCTCCCCACATACAGCTCTTCTCAATAGAGTGAAGTCAAAGGCTTTTTGTCTCATCAACTCTCTTTCTCTTACTGGCTCCCTTCAACCTCTGTCTCTTTGCCGCACTGTTGCATCTTTATCTCTTTTCTATCACTGCTTCGATGGTCACTGCTCCTCTGAACTGTCTGCTTGCATCCCTTCACCTCTACAACGGGCATGTAGCACCTGTCTAGCAACAAACTCTCATCACTTTTCTGTCCAACTCTCTAATGCAAGAGTTAACTGTTACTCCCAGTCCTTTGTTTATGCAACAGGTCAACTCTAGAACTATCTCCTTCTATCTGAATTTCCTACTTCCTATGATCTCCAGTCTTTCAAACGCAGTGTGTCCAGGCATCTTGAAATGAACGGATCTTGAATTTGGCTCTCTTTAGTATTGTTTTTGTTTTTTTCTTGGTAGGAACAGTTTCCGGGTCCCTGGCCTTTGGTTCCTCCTTTCTTGCATACAAAAAAATAAATTGTTCCTCTCCTCTGTATCCCTCACTGACTTTTATTTCTTCTGCAGCAAGTCTATCACAGTTGTCTCCAAATTACCCTTATGCATCTCATTTTTTTTTTTTTTCATCTCCGCTGTTCCATGACTTTATTAAGGTCCATTATCTCTTTCTTTCCTACATTACCCATAAACTTTACACCTTCTTCACTTCCTCCCATCCTGAATCCACTTTCTCAGCCTTATCCACATTTTCTTTCTATCTATCTATCTATCTATAGCCCGACGCCCTAATCCCGCAAAGGGTGGCCGCAGACAAAACGCCTCCAAGTCACTCTATCACCCACCATTTGACTCCCTTCCCCCCAACTCACCCCCCCCCTCCCTCATATACCTCTCAACTCCATCCCTCCACCTCATCCTCGGTCTACCCCTCCCTCTCCCCCCCTCCACCTCACCTACATACACCCTCTTAGTCAGTCTTTCATTCTCCATCCTCTCCACATGTCCAAACCACCTCAGTGTATTTCTCCTAATCTTTTCAACCACATCCACATCTACCCCACAACGTTCCTTCACTTCTTCATTCGTCAACCTGTCCCTCCATGTCACTCCACATGCTCCTCTCAAGTAACTCATTTCCACTGCTCTCACTCTTGACTTGTTCCCCTCTTGCAAGGTCCACGCCTCGCTTCCATACGTCAGGGTAGGGATCACAATACCATCATGCAGTGACTTCTTAACTTCCATACTCACCTCCCTATTTCTCATCACTGCTTTCAGTGTGCCAACAACCTTCCTTCCCTGCTGTACCCTTTCACGTACTTCATCCCCCAAAGTTCCATCCTTACTCATCACACTACCCAAGTACTTGAATGCACTCACATTCTCCATATCCTCACCATCCAACCTCACTGCACACTCTGTGACTTCATTCCTCTCAAACACCATAACTTTACTTTTGTTTACATTAACTTTCAGCTTCCTCCTCCTACACACTGTCCCAAATTCATTCACCAAATCTTGCAACTCCCATTCATCTTCACTCAACAATACTGTATCATCAGCAAACAGCAACACCGGAAGCTTCCAAATCTCACCCTCATTCATTAGGGCCACCCCTACATCCACTGCCCTACCTTGTACCTCCTTTACGACCCCATCCATATATATATTAAACAGCCATGGAGACATTACACACCCCTGTTTCAGTCCCACATTGAGATCAAAGAACTCACTCAGCTCACCATCCACTCGCACCGTAGCCCTAGCTCCCTCGTACATACTCTTCACAGTACTCAACAATTTCCCCTCCACTCCATATATTCTTAATACCTTCCACATACCTTTCCTATCTATTCTGTCATAAGCTTTCTCCAAGTCCATGAAGGCAGCGTACACTTTCCTTCCCTTCTCTGGATACCTCTCCACTAAACATCTTAGAACAAATATCTGATCTACACACCCTTTTCCCTTCCTAAATCCCCCTTGTTCTTCTCCAACTAGCTCCTCTGTCATATGCCTAACCCTATCAATGAGTATTCTACCATATATTTAACCAGTCACACTAAGAAGGCAAATACCCCTATGGTTACCACATACTTCTCTCTCCCCTTTTCCTTTGTACAGAGGAACAATTATACCTGATTTCCAGTCCTCTGGAACCCTTCCCTCTTCTCAAGCCAATCTACACAACTTCCATATCCACTCCACAACAATCTCACCCCCATACCTAAGCATTTCACCACACACTCCATCAATTCCTGGGGCCTTTCCCAGCTTAATCTTCTTCATCGCTTCCACTACTTCCGACCTACTGATCTCTTCCTCCCTCCTCTCATCTCTTCTTCTCCCAGCCATTCCCCAACCACTTATACTCACACTGCTCTCACTCTCAACATTCAACAAATCCTCAAAGTGCTCCTTCCATCTCCTCAATTTCCCTCTCTTCTCCACCAACAATCTATTATTCCTATCTTTCACTCCCCTACTAATTCCCCTTTCACACTGCCTTACTTTCTTTACCTCCTTCCAAAACAATTTCTTACTCTCCCTCCATTTCACACTCAAATTCCTCCCAAACTCTTCATCCACTTTCTTCTTACTCTCCTTCACCAGTCTCTTAACCTCCCTTCTCCTGCTCACATATACCTCTCTCTTCTCTCTCTCATCTTCTCCCCTACCTCTACTCGCCAACCATTCACCATATGCCTTCTTCTTTTGTTCCACAGCTCGTTTCACCTCATCATTCCACCATGCTGTCCCTTGCACACCCTTGCATCTCCTCCTCACTCCACAAACCGCCTCACACGCTGCGCTTATCTCTTCCGTGAATATCTTACATACATCTTCCACCCCTTCCATCTGCTCTAGCTCATACCTTCCCAATCTTTCTTCCACTATGCTCTTATACTCTGTCCTCTTCTCACTATCTTGCAATTTCTCCACTCTTCTCACAGGAGCTGCTTCCTCCTGTCTTCCCCTTCGCCTCCTCAACCACTTTCTTTGCAGCTCTACCTTGGCCATCACTAAGTGATGGTCCGAGACTCCATTCCCCCACCCTCTCCACACCCTTGCATCCAACACTTGTCTTCTCATTCGCTCATCCACACACACGTAGTCTATCATTGCCTTTCGTTCAACAAGTTCACCATCCATCCTCCTCATTACTCTCCATGTATACCGGTGGATCATCTTATGCCGAAAGTAGGTGTTGGCTATTGCCAACCCCTTACCAGCACAGATGTCCACCAAAGCACTACCATTCCCATCTACTTCTGCTGGCACACCCCACTGACCAACCACTCCATCCACTCGTACATTCCAGACTTTGCCATTCATGTCTCCAATCAACAGCACTCTCTCGCTCCTCTCAAACTTGTCCATACATGCTTCTACTCTCGCCCAAAACTCATCTTTCACTCTTGCCACTCGATCTTCTGTTGGAGCATACACACATACAATCGCCCATGCTTGTATACCTACTTTCATCCTCACCCATACAATCCTTGCACCCACTGTTCCATACTCTCTTATATTCTCCTTCCACTTCTTGCTTATCATCAGACATACTCCCTCTCTTGCCCTCTCATTCTCACTGACTCCCGCACATATACCTACACCGTATTCCCATTCTCTCACCCTTTCACCTTTCCATTTAGTTTCAGTCAATCCACATATATCCACTTTTGCATCCTCAAGCACCTGGACAATCTCTCTCTCTTTCACTTCATCATTCACTCCTCTCACATTCCACGTTCCTACTCTCAGAATGTCCTTTGTCCGTTCCTTAGTCATTAACGTATGGTCTGTCCTGGTCCGAGGCGCTTTATTTGCTTTTTTAGTTAGTTTTTTTTACGGGGTGGGGCACTAACCCACCACCAACCCTTTTAGTCGCCTCGTACGACAAGCAGGGATACTGGGGGAGTATTCTTGAAACCCCCCTACCCCCAGGGGTAGAGAAATCTCTTCTGCAGCCACTTCACTGTCTTTCACCAGTCAATCAAACACTTCCACATCAAATGCCTCTCCATCCTATCATGCCTTTGCCCTCTTCACTTCCTCCAAATTCTCCATATTTCTGTCTATCTATCCATCTATTGCCAGATGTCTTCATACCATAATGGGTGGCAACAAAAACATCGCTTTCACTCTCTTTTTTATGTGAGGAAGAAGGAACCAAAGGCGTGAGCCCACAAAAGCGTTCCTTCTAAGAGAAAAACAAAATACAAGAGAGAGCCAAATTCAAGATCCGATCATTTCAAGATGCCTGGACACACTGCGTTTGAAAGACTGGAGATTATAGGAAGCAGGAAATACAGACAAAGGGAGACAGTTCCAGTGTTGACCTGTTGCATAAATGAAGGACTGGGAGTAACAACTCTTGTATTAGAGAGTTGGACAGAAAAGAGATGAGAGTTTGCTCCTA
Organism: Coenobita brevimanus; assembly: GCF_032717465.1. Taxonomy (NCBI): domain Eukaryota; kingdom Metazoa; phylum Arthropoda; class Malacostraca; order Decapoda; family Coenobitidae; genus Coenobita; species Coenobita brevimanus. The sequence continues at coordinate 22,954,892 of NC_137045.1, read as the reverse complement.
GACGGGTGCTATGCGCCCGTCGTAGAGGTGGAGGAATGCATGCAGACAGTGCAGAGGAGCAGTGACCACTGAAGTAGCGATAGAAAAGAGATAAAGATGCAACAGTGCGGTGATGAGGCAGAGGTTGAAGGGACTCAGTAAGAGAAGGAGAGTTAATGAGATGAAAAGCCTTTGACCCCACCCTATTAAGAAGAGCTGTATGTGGGGAGCCTCCCCACACATGAGAGTTGTACTCCACAAGGGCAGATAAATCCCCTGTATAATCAACAATTGTGCAGGGGTAATGAAGGAACAGAGATGGCTTAGCACATCTAATCTCTTGGAAGCAGATTTTACAAATTTACAAGAGATGTAACATGATCTTTCCAAGGTAAGTCCCAAGTGAATGAAATCCCAAGCATGTTCAAGAATGATGCAGGATTAAGCTGAATATCATTAACACGTTACCCGCGTTTCGGCAATATGAGTTCTCTCCCAGGCCGCGTTTCACTTCAGAACTCTCTCCCAGCAGTCTGCAAGGAGCTATCACAGTGAAAGGATTTATGTCGCTTTACTGAGTACCAATGAGGGATATGCCTTCATAAAAGTAGTGCGTCACTGGTGGCCCAACATGTGGTATCCTGACATTTTCTTCTCATATTGCACGATGCACCACCGGTGGATCACTGAGGTAGTGTACTAATTTGACCCAGGTAGCACAGTCTCTGCTCACCCTTACCTGGCACTTCCATTTTCTTTGGTTTGTTACCATCTCATTCTCTGTCGTGGAGTTCCAGGTGGCACTTAGCTATTTAGGTAATTGAAGGAAGTCCAACCAAAGGTCCAACACTACCTTTTTTATTATTATCTTGTTTCTTGTTCATTTTCCCTCCTTCTAATCTCTTCACCAGCCTTCTAAATTTTTTTTTTGCATCACTGAAGACAGTGTTTCTTGCAACCAAGAATAATGATAACTGGGTACGTTGAATGCCGTAAAATAGTAATCATCAGTATCCAGCCAGGGATAATTACAAGTATTGGTTATAATTAATCATTTATAATTATTAAAAAAAGTTCAATAACCAAAAACATCCAGCACTTATTTTTTTTTTGTTTGTTTCCTAACAAAGTAAATGTAGAACTGTTCGAAACAAGAGTGGTTACTCCATTTTTTCTTCTAGTAAAAAATCACAAATATTTATCATTAGTAAATTTACTCTTTGTTTGTTTGTCTGTTCAAGAAAAGTGTATTTGCATCTCATGGCCCTAGTTCAGCAACACGGAGGTGTTTTTCAATGTCAGTGTATTTGCATCTCATGGCCCTAGTTCTGCAACACGGAGGTGTTTTTCAATGTTTTTGTGTAATTAATAGTAGTGTTTGACATCTAAATGAGATGTAATAGGCACTACTGGAAGTCTGATATATATTCTCTAACTAAATAGGCATTTCTCTAATCTTATATCATAATCCTATTCAACATGTCTTCTACTGTAGATGCAGCAACAAAAAATCTGCCCAGCAACAAATTATTACTCATTATTGCACCATCATGCTAGGAATGAAGACATCAAATGGTACACCAGTGGCTCAGCCTGCAGGTAACGTGTTAAACCTTACTGGGTATACTGTGGAAGATTTTGTCGAGTTGATAGATGTAAAAACTGAGTCTTTGATGCATTAAAAACAACCAGATTATTTTTACTCCAGTCAGAGATACAAGCCAAGTCAGACATTAGGTGTGCCATAGCCTCATCCCTTGTTTGCTGAAGTAACTGCTGAGATGGACGTTACAGGAACCTAATGGAAAGACGAAGGGTGGAGTCATCAGCGTATGAGTGGATAAGGTTAGATGTACAGCTTAGAAGGTCATTGATGAATAAAAGGAAGAAAGTCGGTGATAGGACAGAGCCCTGAGGAACACCACTGTTAATAGATCTAAGAGAAGAACGATGGCCGTCTATAACAGCGGCTATGGAACGACCAGAAAGGAAGCTAGAGATGAAGGCACAGACAGAAGGTCAGAAACCGTAAGAGGGCAGTTTGGAAATTAAAGATTTATGGGAAACTCAATCGAAAGCCTGAGATCTCAAGTGCAATGACAAAGCTTTCACCAAAGTCCCGAAAGGAGGATGACCAGGAGTCTGAAAGGCAGGTGAGAAGATTGCCAGTGAAGCAGTGGCGTAGCGTGGGGGGGGCCACCGGGGCGGTTGCCCCAGGCACAAAATTCTTAGGGGCGCAAAAAAAAAAAAAATAATAATAATAATAAAGTAGTGACAATAAATAAAAAATAGCGCACCCTACCCCTCATGTAGAAAATCTCCCAATGTTCGAACATTCTACACAGTTTTTCAGCATGATGGGGCAAATAAATGTTGCCACGTAACATTTACATTATTTTTCTCGCTGACTACAGCCACAGTGTCCTCATGTAATCCTTATCGGTGAAATGGCATTCCCCCGAGCTAGACCCTGCATTGGATCATATAGCCCCGCTAGGTTACAGGAGCGTGATGCTCTACCACTGAGCCACTGTGCCCCCTCCTTATCAGTGAATTATATAATGCTTAACAGAGTGATTTCTCGTTTGAAGGTACCGGTACTGTTATGTTCCATAACTTGACAAAAAATCATATTTAAAAAATTCATAATTTCACTGAGTCGCAAGGGCGCCTAGATAGCCTCGCTCCTCCTCCCCTACCCACCTCGTCTCGTGTGACGCTAATACGTTTCGTAATTTTAAAAATCCACCTCACGCCTAAAGTAATTCTTAAAATGCATATGTGTATAGAAGACTTTCTACTCAGAATGACATATTCTTTCACCTCTACAAATATTTGCAGAAACTCGTGTTATACATTGTATTCATGAAACATGCTGTGGCCTCTGTTATTTGTGCATGTGGCACAATGCTATCGGTAGATTAAGATCTGTTGAAATCTCAAAATACTGTCGCCAAGTAATGTTCCCGCCAATTTAGTGTTGCAACGCCAACACAGAGTAAAACGATTTATTTATTTATTAATTTTTTTTAATACAAGATCTTGGGTCTTTTACCCCTACCTTGGGTTCTTGGAGATTAATTCGAAAAATCACGTGGATTTTTTTTTTCTTTTGAAGTCCAAATAAATATACACATTAAACCTGGAAAATATATTTTAACTTTAATGATTAGTATGAAATGTTCATCTGTAATAACGTGTATCCACCCTGTGAACTTTGTGTACAGATGCAAAAGCGCTTTCCTTTTGATGAGGAAAATGTGCTGGCATTACCCAATATTTTTTATCCAAAAGCAGCTCTATCTCCCAGAAGAATAAAAGCAATTGCAAAATTGGTGGTACACTTCCCTACTCTCGTAAAGGAGAAAGAGCTTGATTCTCTTCAGGAACAGTGGCAAGACCTGCTGCATTCCAGGTCAACTCTTCAGCATCTCAGTCAATCAGCAACATATTTCTGGCATGAAATGCTTGGAAATACTGATGGGAATAATCATTCTTAATATGAATGTCTTTCAAGATTAATGTGTGATCGTTTAGTTCTACCACATTCTTCTGCGTTAGTTGATTGTTTTCACAAATGACTATGCTAAAAACCATCGCCACAAACAGATTGTTTACCCACACAGCTGTCAATCGGTTGTTTGCAAAATAAGCCATAGCTTGACAAGAAGTACCATGCTTTGAATGGATACCATCAAAAGGACTCATCACTGACATGAAAAATGACAATATTGGCCAGTGTTATGGAGATAAGTGTTGCAGCAAATAGCAGGCAACACGTATCCTGCCAACGAGACCGAAGTTGCCAGTGGCAGAGAGGAAAACACAGAGGTTTATGTATAATAATTCTATCTATCTATCTATCTATTGCCAGACACCTTAATCCCTTATACGGGGTGGCCACAAACAAATCGCCTCCACCTCACCCTGTCCCCTGCCATTTCACTGCCCTGCTCCCAATTCACACCCCCTTCTCTCATATACCTCTCCACTCCATCCCTCCATCTCATCCTTGGCCTCCCCCTCCCCCTCTCCCCCTCCACCTCACTCACATACACTCTCCTCATCAGTCTCTCACACTCCATCCTCTCCACATGGCCAAACCACCTCAGTGTGTTTCTCCTAATGCTTCCTATCACATCCACATCCACACCACAATGCTCCTTCACATCCTCATACGTCAGTCTGTCTCTCCATGTGACTCCACAAGCTCTTCTCAAATAACTCATTTCCACTGCTCTCACTCTTGATTCGTGTCCCTCCAACAACGCTCAAACTTCACTTCTATATGTCAGAGTTGGTATCACAAAACTGTCATGTAATAACTTTTTCACTCCCATGCTCATTTCCCTGTTTCTTATCACTGCTTTCAAGGAACCAGCAACCTTTCTTCCTTGTTGTACCCTTTCAAGCACTTAGCCCTCCAAACTTCCATCCTTACTCATCACACTACCCAAGTACTTAAAAAAAAAGTACTCACATTTTCCAATTCCTCACCATCCACCTCGCTGTACATTCACTGACTTCACCTCTCTCAAAGACCATAACTTTACTCTTCCCTACATTCACCTTTAAATTCCGTTTCTTACACACTCTCCCAAACTCATCCACCAAGCCTTGCAGCTCCCCTTCATCTTCACTTAACAACACAGTATCATCTGCAAACAACAGTACAAGGAGTTTCCAAACACAGCCCTCTCTCATTAGGACCACTCCAACATCCACTGCCCTACCTTGTATCTCTTTAATAACCCCATCCATATACAGATTAAACAACCATGGAGACATAACACATCCCTGTTTCAGTCCAACTTTCAAACAGAAAAACTCACTCAGTTCACTATCCACACGCACTGCAGCCTTAGCACTGTCATACATACTCTTCACAGCATTCAACAACTTCCCATCTACTCCATATATTCTTAATACAGTACTTTTCACAATCCTTGTCTATCCACCTTGTCATATGCTTTCTCCAACGCCATGAAGGCCGCATACAACTTCTTTCCCTTCTCTAGACACTTTTCCACTAAAGATCTAAGAATGAATATCTGACCTACACAAGCTCATCCTTTCCTAAAGCCTCCTATTTTTCTCCAACTAATTCCTCTGCTGTATAAACACCTAAAAGATGAGTTGAAGGAGCTATACCTGTATTTATATGTACTGCACATATAAAACATGTTACGTAAATCTTTTTTTTTTTTCATACGATCTAAGAGATTTTAGGTGAGCCATCTTGTATTTTTCTACTTTCCCCAGTGGCAACCCTGGCTATAGCCAGTGTGTGCGTGTGCCGATGAGTTCGATCGTTTGGTGAATTTGTTGTTTTGGCATATTGACAGGTTAGTTTTTTTTTTTTTTTTTTCTGTGACAATTGCTTTCCTGACGTGGTTGTCATTTCTTATTCTTCGTTCTTCTGTTTCAACTATGCTATATATATATATATGTGTGTGTGTATGATTTTTAAATGGTTTAAACATTTACAAAAGTGAAGAAATGGTTATGCAATGAAGTATTTTCTTAAAATACATGTGCGTGGGGGGTAAGGGGTTCAATCACTGGACTGGTGGAAGGGACTCAGGGAGTGCTAATGGGCCACGGGTTAAGGGGCACAATACTTTCCTTGACGGAACCCATACTGACGATCAGAAAGAAGGTTGTGATAGGAAAGATGCTTTAAAATTTTTCTACTATGAAATGACTCGAAAACTTTTGAGATACAGGATGTTAAAGCAATTGGACGATAGTTAGAGGGTTGGGAATGGTCACCCTTCTTTGGGACTGGCTGAATGAGAGCAAACTTCCAGCAAGAAGGAAAGGTACAAGTTGACAGACAAAGACGAAAGAATTTGCCTCGGCAGGATGTAAGCACAGAAGCACAGTTCTTGAGAACAACAGGAGGGATTCCATCAGGCCCATATACCTTATTGGTATTAAGGCCTGTAATGGCAGAAAATATATCAGCTGAAGAAATTTTACTGTCAGCCATGAGGAAGTCAGAGGGGGGAAGTAATGGAGGAACAGCACTGGAATCGTCTAAGATGGAACTGGAGGAGAAAGTCTGAGCGAAGAGATCCGCTTTATCAACAGAAGAAATAGCTACAGAGCCATTTTGCTGCCCTTCCCCAAGCTCAAACTCTCCTCTCTCATACATGTCTCCGCTCCATCCCTTCACCTCATCCTTGGCCTCCCCCTCCCTCTCGTCCCCTTCACCTCACTCACATACATCTCCTCGTCAGTCCCTCACTCACCATCTTCTCCACATGGCCAAACCACCTCAATGTGTATTTCTCCTAACACTTTCTACCACATCCACGCCCATACCACAACACTCCTTCACTACCTCATTTGTCAGTCTGTCTCTCTATGTGACTCCACATGCTCCTCTCAAATAACTCATTTCCACTGCTCTCACTCCTGACTTGTGTTCTTCCAACAAGCTCCAAGCTTCACTTCCATACATCACAGTTGGGATCACAATACTGTCATGCAACAAATTTTTTACTTCTATGCTCACTTCCCTACTTCTCATCACTGCTTTTAGTGAACAACAACCTTTCTCCCTTTTTGTACATTTCAAGCACTTCATCTTCTAAACTTCCATTCTTACTCATCACACTACCTAAGTACCTAAACGCACTTACATTTCCATTTCTCCATCCTCACTGTGCATTCAGTGACTTCGTTTTTCTCAAAGATCATAGCTTTACTCTTCCCTACATCCACCTTTAAATTCCGTTTCTTACACATTCTCCCAAACTCATTCACCATGCCTTGAAGTTCCCCTTCGTCTTTACTTAAGAATACAGTATCGTCCTCAAATAACAGAACAGGAAGTTTCTAAATGCTGCCTCTCTCATTCGGGCTGCTCCGACATCCACTGCCCTACCTTGTATCTCTTTTATAACCCCAACCATATACAGATTGAACAACCATGTAGACATGACACATTCCTATTTCAACCCAACACTGAGAGAGAAAAATTCACTCATTTCACCATCTACAGGTACTGCAACCTCTGCACCCTTCTCCATACTCTTCACGGCATTCAACAGCTTCCCATTTACTCCATATATTCTTAATATTTTCCACATTCCTTGTCTATTCACTCTGTCATATGCTTTCTCCAAATCCATGAAGACCACATACAACTTCTTTCCCTTCTCTAGATACTTTTCCACTGAAGACCTAAGGATGAATATCTGACCTACATAACAACTCTTCCCTTCCCATAACCTCCATGTTCTTCTCCAACTAATTTCTTTGTTATTTCCATAACTCTATCAATACGCATTCTACAATATAGTTTTCCTATAACACTATGAAGACAAATGCCCCAGTGATTACCACACACTTCTTTTTCCCCTTTTCCTTTGTATTGGGGAATAATTATGTTTGACTTCCAATTTTCAAGGACTCTACTTCCCTCCCAGGCCAATCTGCACATCTTCCATTTTCATTCTACTACTCCATATTTCTAATCCTCCTCAACAATGTTCTATACATATCTTTAATATCCTTCTCATCTTCAAATCCTTGAATTCATTCGGAGTGTCTAACAGCTTTTCATGTTTACTTCTGATACCTCTGTACCTCAGTGTTAGAAGGGCCCTGCCCAACTCTTGCAAGGTACTGTCTACCACATGGGGTGCCAGTTCCCGACATACTGTAGTGTACGTACTTTTTTTTTTTTTTTTTTTTTTTTTATGCGAGGAAGAAGGAACCAAAGGCCATGAGCCCGCAGTAACAGTTCCCTCCAAGAGAAAAACAAAATACAATAGAGAGCCAAATTCAAGATCCGATCATTTTGAGATGCCTGGACACACTGCGTTTGAAAGACTGGAGATCATAGGCAGCAAGAAATACAGATAGAGAGAGACAGTTCCAGAGCTGACCTGTTGCATAAATGAAAGACTGGGAGTAACGGTTAACTCTTGCATTAGAGAGTTGGACAGAAAAGGGATGAGAGTTTGCTGCCAGACGGGTGCTACACGCCCGTCATAGAGGTGGAGGAATGCAAGCAGACAGTTCAGAGGAGCAGTGACCATTAAAGTAGCAATAGAAAAGAGATAAAGATGCAACAGTGCGGCGAAGAGACAGAGGTTGAAGGGAGTCAGTAAGAGGAGGAGAGTTAATGAGACGAAAAGCCTTTGACTCCACCCTATTGAGGTGGTAGGCACAACCCTGGTGAGACGCTGTCAGTCACAAAGGGGTGGTAGTTCCCTACATGGTGTATGTATTTACCTATTTGTAGTATACAGGAATTGAGCAATGCTCGTGTTGTCCTGTCTCCATATCCACATTTATCAAGTCTACCTTTACACACATGAATGTTTTTCTCATGCACCACCTCTCTGTCTAAGTCGTTCCAAATATTTAAGTATTTACCTAATATACCTAATTGTGATATACACGGAATGTACTATGCGCGTGGGTTTCCGTCGCTGTTTCTCAATAAGTCAAATTTAGCTTTAAACTCGTTTAAGTTTTTAGACTGGATGATCTCTTTGTCCAGGCTATTCCATAAGTCTATACTTATGTAAGGAAAGCTATATTTCTTGATATCCTTCAAGCAGCTTGACTTTTTCAATTTCATTCCGTGTCCTCTTGTTGCTCTCTTATCCCATACAAACAGATCTTCTTTGTCAATTTTATCTACTCCCACCATGGTCCTGAATACTGCAATCATGTCTCCCCTCTTTCTCCTTTCCTCTACGGAAGGCAAATCCAATTTTTCCAGCCTCTCTCTGTATGACAGGTCTGTCAGACTGGGGACCATCTTGGTTGCTGTTCTTTGTATTCTCTCAATCTTGTTTATATCTTTCTTTTTGAGTGGGGACCACACTACCGCTGCATATTCTAACCTGGGGCGGATCATGGCCACTATCAATTTTTTCATCATCTCATCCATATAATGAAATGCTACTCTTATCTTAGTCAAGAGTTTATAAATCTCTCCAACTATCTTGTTAATGTGCTTTTCTGGTGACAAACTATCTTGGACCAGCACTCCCAAATCTTTCTCTTCCCTCCTTTTTGTGATTAATTCATTACCCAACAAATAATTCAGTGATGGCCTCCTGGTACTTTTACCCATTTCCAATATTTTACATTTCTTTACATTAAATTTCATTTCCCAAGTCCGGCTCCAATTGTGTATCCTATCCAAATCCTCCTGCAGTATTTTACAATCCTCCTCAACCTCTACCTTCCTCAAGATCTTTACATCATCAGCAAACAGACTTGCATAACTGTTCACTCCATCTACCATATCATTTACGTAAATCAGGAACATTACTGGCGCCAACACCGAGCCTTGAGGGACTCCACTTGTTACTTCCCTCCATCCAGACATCCTATCCTTTATTACTGTCCTCATTTGTCTGTCTCTCAAAAAGTCTCTCATCCATTCCAGAAGTTTTCCCTTCAGTCCTCCTATATATTCTAGTTTCCACATTAGTCTCTTATGAGGTACCCTGTCAAAGGCCTTCTCTAAGTCTAAGTACACACAATCCACCCAACCATCTCTCTCCTGTACCACATCAATCGCTCTTGAGTAAAAGCTCAACAAGTTAGAAACACATGACCTTCCACTTCTGAATCCAAACTGACATTCAGCCAAAATATTAATCTCTTCCAGATATTTTATCCATCTGTCTTTCAGGATTCTCTCACACTATTCTGCGACCATGCTGGTTAGAGACACTGGTCTATAATTCAGGGGTTCTTCCCTGTTTCCTCCCTTGTAAATTGGTACCACATTTGCCCTCTTCCATTCTTGCGGCACTTTCCCCTCTACCAGTGAGCATACAATTAAACTGTGAATTTTATCCGCCAGTTGTTCTCTGCATTCCTTCAGTACCCAATTAGAAATTCCATCAGGTCCTGGGGCTTTCCTTACATCTTGAGTTTCCAGTAATTTATACACTTCTTGTATCTCCACCTTTATATCTTTTATCACCGGAACATTTCTAATCACTCCCTCCCCTTCCACAAGCTCCTTTTCTTTAGTGAAAACTGACTGGAAACGTTTGTTCATTATTTCTGCTTGCATTGCCGCATCCTTAAAGACCTCTCCTACTTTGAGTTTGGTGATTCCTTCCTTTTGTTTCAGTTTGCCATTAACAAATCTATAAAACAGTTTGGGTTCATCCTTGCATTTGTCTATTATACCTTTTTCAAAATTCCTTTCTTCTTCTCTAAGTATTCTTGTGTATTCATTTCTTGTTCTTTTATATTCTTCCTTTGTTCTGTTATTACCTCTCTTTCTCCAATTGTTCCATGCCTTATCTCTCTCTTTTTTGGCTATCATACACCTTCTATTAAACCACTCCTTTTTCCTGTTTTCTTTCCCTCTTACTCTTGGTATAAATTTTTCCACTCCCGAATTATAAAGGTCTAGAAAGATATCCCACTTCCTCTGTATCTCTCTTGTTTCTCTGAATTTTCTCCAATCCGCATTTTCAATAAAGTTTCTCAATCCTGTAAAATTTGCTTTCCCAAAGTTGTATCTTCCCTGTCTATGAAGCTTGTCTCTTGGCTCAACGTTCCCTATTAACATCTGGAACTCAATGACCACATGATCACTTTTTCCTAAAGGACAGAGATATTTCAATGATTCTATTACATCAGGTTCTTTGGTGAACAGTAAATCTAAGTAAAACAAACAAATCAAACTAACCATCACCATTTTTGGGCAGGTTCATAATGAGAATCTTGTTCTTGACGCTGTCTGCTGTGTGTGTGTCAACTGAAGGAATGTGTTGTGCTGTTTGTGTAGGATGGCACCACAAAAGCAACCGCTCAACTTTGGTCAATAGGTTTGTTTGGCCAGACAGACTGGAGTTCAACAACAACAATTTCTGATGTCATAATGTAGGCAGTTGGTAGAGCTATTTAATCACTTGGCCATAAGTTTCTCAGATACTGCAGGTTACAGTTTCTCCCTCTGTGCTAGAATTTCTCCACTAAAACAGACAATAATTTCTACAAACTAAATAAACCGAATACTTAAATTAATGGAAAACTGGCTAACATGCAGGCCATTTTCCAGTATGCAAAGTTCATAGTGATTTTACTCAATCTGGAAAACTTTCAGTGAAAATTGTATGTTCAAGGTGTTCAGCCCTTTTACAACAGACTGAGAAACGTAGGAAAAACTTGTAAATTAGTTAAGTAAAACAAACAAATCAAACTAACCATCACCATTTTTGGGCAGGTTCATAATGAGAATCTTGTTCTTGACGCTGTCTGCTGTGTGTGTGTCAACCGAAGGAATGTCATCAAGGGGTAGGACTGTTTCAGCAAATCCTTCACTAGACTGGAAGAATTGTCTAGTCTTGAGGAGAAAGAGGATGTGTCCATTTCTAACACTAGATTCATCTGGACTAACAGGCCTGAAAGAAATTAAATGATTATAATTTACATCATGCCTATCAAAACTGGTTAGTTTATCTATTATGCTCATCAAAGCTGGCTGGTTTAAGAGAGTGAGAGTGCTTAAGCTTTTGAAAAACTTTGACCCTCTTATGGTGTGAATTCTGAATGTATAGCTGCATTTGGCCATGCCAGGAATGTCTGTTAATAAAAGCCAGAGCTAAATTGTTACACCTTTAACTTAACCCTACCAGGTTTCTGGCCCAGGCAAATTATGTCTGTGCTACAGTCAGCTGCTCCCATGCTGCCCCACATCTTTGTGCCGTAATACAGGTCAACCCCAGTTTAACAATGGGATGTGTTAAGAAAACCCCATCACTAGGCGGGGTATCACATATCAGGGCTGATTTAACATGTAAAGTATTGGGATGCTTTTTTGAGCCTTGGGATTCCCCCCCAACCATGTCCTAAACCCAACCAAATGAGTCCAAAAACAAGTTTATGGGCAATCTAAATAGCCTAACAGCTGTAAAAGAAATTAACCTAAGCCTAAAACCTGTTAATAACTCACTAAAACCAACAAACAAAATCTGAAAACCATAAAAAATAGGTCAGAAAATATCAATCACCCCTCATCACTTACTTCTCATAAGTCCATGTCCAGTCCTGGTCATCATCCTTGCTATCCCCCCAAAGCTAGGGAGCATGTGGTGCTCCCTAACACTCACTCATCCTCCTCAAAGCCCTCAAGCCCCATCTCAGGGGGAGGGTCAGAGGGAGGGTAAGCCTAGCGAGGTGGGGTATTGGTAGTAAGAGACTGATGCGATGACTCTGGGGGTGCCGATGGGGTGCGATGCGATGACTCACAAGGTGGCCATAGGGTGCGATGTGATGATAGACGAGGTGGCGAGGGAGACAGCTGCCACGACTAGTAAGGTGGCCAGGGAGACCGCTATGATGATTGACATGGTAGGAAGGGAGACAGATGCGGTGGCTCACATGGTGGCGAGGGAGACAGAGGCAGTGGCTGAAGTGGTGTAGGAGATCAAGGCTGGGGTGAGGAGGGTAGCAATGAAGTGGCAGAATGCTGCAGTGGAGACTCAGGTGACGTGAGAGATGGGGATCGGCTTGAGGTGAGGTTCAACACTAGAGGCTGAGCACAATGTCCTTGGTGGGAGAAGGCCTCAATGTTTCTCTGCAGGTCGATGGTCGGGGAGATGCTCTGCTGGTTGAGGGCTGGGAAGTTACTCTGCAGGTCACTGGCATGGTGGGGACCTGTTTGAAGAAGGCAGTGATGGTAGTCTGCCTACCCCCCCCTCTTCTTTACTTTTCTTTCAGCATCACCCAGTACACTTTCGTCTCCTCCTCCAGCCAATCAGATGCGCCCCTCCTTTGTCCTGGGAGAGGGTCATGAGTGCACATAAGCACGATGTCCTCATCCTGGGAAGGGGTCGTGAGTGCACATGAGCATGATAGCCTCGTCCTGGGAGAGGGTTGTGAGAGCACATAAGCGCGATTTCCTCATCAACCTTGGTCATCATCTCCTTCAGAATTTTCTTACTGAGGGCTCACACCTCAGGGACAACCTCCTCCTCCTCCTCTGCCTCCTGGTGCACCCACTGAATCCCCATACTGAGGAGCTTGTTGTTGCTGAACTCCTCCCTGTGGCTGTCCAGGACCACCTCCACGTCCTCCTCACTGACTCCCTGATGCCTGCCTCGTGTGATAGCTGCACAATGTCCTGCCACACCCATTCTACCGGTGGTGCTAGCACATCCTGAAAAGCCGGAGAAGGAGTGTACACACTCCAGCCACAGCTTGCACCACACACCGTTCATGGTGGGCTGGCTTTCTTCTCTCCATGCAGCTGTGATATTTTCGATGGTGTGGCATATGTTATATCCCTACCAGAATGGCTCCACAATCATCCTCTCATCGCTGTCACATGCCCTCACCAACTGCTGCATGGTACAATGGAGGTAATATGCCTTGAACATTGCTATAACCCCCTGGTCCGTGGGTTGCAACAACGACGTGGTGTTAGCGGGCAGGAACACCATTTCCATGTTACCTGTCCAGTCCTTCACCGCAGAACGGTGGCAAGGTGCACTGTCCACCACCACAAGAAATCTGTTGGCTAAGTTTTCTCTGGGGGCATACATCTCAAGGATACGAGAGAGGTAGGAGTGAAAACAGGAATACAGATATCGGACGTCAGCCAGGCCTTACAGTGTGATTTCCAAATTACCCTCAAAATCTCCTTAACATTGCCACCCAGAGCCCTCGGGTTTTTGCTGTGGTAGACCAGGAGCAGCCTTGACTTGAGGTCATCCTCGGCATTGCCAAAAGCAGCAGTTTAAGCTGGTCCTTCGAGGCCTTGAACCCCAGTGCAGACTTTTCCTCTGTTGCACGATATGTCTTGGGGGACATTATCTTCCAAAAAAGCCCAGTCTCGTCAAAATTCAAGACCTGTTTCGCACTGTAGCCACCCTCCACAATGATCCACTTAAGCTTGTTAGGGAACGCTGCTGCCACTACCACATCCACACTCGCTGCCTCACCAGACATCCTCGTGTTGTGCAGGCTTGCCCACTTCTTAAACTGGTCAAACCACCCATGAATAGCCTTAAGCCTCGCACACACCAAGATACAAAGTCGCGCAACATGGTCTCTGGACTGTCTTGCATCTGTCTCAGAAAAATCTAAATCTGTCTCGCAACAGTCGCTAGACACTGTCTCTGGGTCACGTACACACCAAGATACTTTATCCAGCAAAAGTCGCGCAACAACGTCACTAGACTGTTGTGCGATTGTCTCAGGAAAATCTTAATCTGTCGCTGGACAGTCACGCGACAGTCCTGAGACAAGAATTCAGTTGTATCTTGTCTCCCACTAGATATGGGAGACAAGATACAAGTTGCTCGGTGTGGAGGGATTTGGCAATGGATGACTTTTTTTTTTTTTTTTTTTTTTTTTTTTTTAAAGGTTTGCATTTATAAATGCACACCTCCTGCTATGAGGCATCAGTATTCACATATTTTTACATTATTTATGCATAAGAGTTGTATATACATTGAATGATTATATGTATACAGTTCTATTCTAAATAATTTTGGAGTATATTAATATACTTTAATTTTGCATAAAAGTTATACATCATCGTTGAAAGATTATACTATATGTATATGGGTCTGTCCTAATAATAATTATGGGTAGGTGGTGGCGACCATCATCCACTCACGTGATGTAGAGCTGCCTCCTGCTTCCTTAGCCTTTATCATTCTATTTCTGTGTCTGCCCTCCTCGCTTCATATTTCTCCCATCTTTCCTGTCACTTCTTATTGCTTTTCTTTCCTTTACAGGTAGCTTTACATTGAGTGACAAGCCAAATGGTTTCCTGTAAGCCAAGAAACCATTTACTATGCTGGGTGGTAACCATATAACCAAACCATACGTGCTCCCTACGTGTCAACAAGTGGGTTGGTGGAGGATTAGTGCCCATCCCCATAAAACAAATAACTCAAAGTCAAATGGCCACCCCTTACGGGATTGTGGCGTCTGGCAACAGATAGATAGATAGAGATATTTACACGTGTTACATACAACATTGAAAAATTATGTGTGTGTATATGGTTCAATCATGACATAATTATTAGCTTTAGTAATTCCACTGTTGGTTTTGGCAAATATTCATATATATATATAAACTTTGTTGCTGGACTGTGTCTCGATTGTCTAGCAACAGTCCAGTGAGAAAGTAACAGAAATGTCTAGCGACCATCTCGCAACAGTCTCTAGACCAGGGGTTCTTAACCTGGGGTCCATGGATGGGCTTCAGGGGGTCAGTGAAAGTCAGAATAATCAAGAAAAATTTAGCAATATTGCGTGATGCCGTTTGGCATCATTAGCTGCCAAAAAAAACAAAAAAAACAAGAGTCTTGAATTCTGGTGTTCGTTGACAAAAGCATACCCTAGTCTGGCAATGCGAGCTATGGGTGCTCTGATTCAGTTTGCTACTACATACCTTTGTGAGTCAGGGTTTTCAGTGCTTGTTTCTATGAAAACGAAAAGTCGAAATCAACTGGATGTCAATGATGACATAAGTGTGTCCTTGTCAAAGACCACTCCACAATTTCATCTTCTTGTTCAAGCCAATAAACAACAACCCTCTCGTTGAAATGAACTTTTGAGCAGAATTAAAGATTTGTTTTGTTAAATTTGCACACGTTGGATGTATTTCATTTTTTCATCGAGTGGCCATTAATTTTTGCATTAAAAAGAGTAAGAAAATAACTCTTTGTAAAGACTGTTTTATACTTTGTGCATGTCATACGCTGCGTGAGGTAGTTTTCAAAAAAATAAAGTATATTCATTGCATGCAAAATGCTGTATTTGTTCTTATGTACATTTTTGTAGGGAAGGGGTTCACAGCTTTCACCAGATTCTCGAAGGGTTCTGTGACTCAAAAAAGGTTAAGAACCACTGCTCTAGACAATCCAGAGACAAAGTTGCCTTGTCTCCAAAGTGTCTATGGACTGTCGCCCGTCTGTACAATATCTGGATTGTCTAGCAATAGTCAATGTACATAATCGCTCGACTGTCTGTAGACTTTGTATCTCGGTGTGTACAAGGCTTTAGAGGATTCACTAGCATCAAGATTGCATCTCATCTTTAAGATGTCCCACAGGGAGAGTGCCTTCATACACAAGATCGCCTGACTCATAGGCGCCTTCCTCCTGTCCTGATTATCCACCCACATGTGGAGCATCCGCTCCAGCTCCTCCATCACAGGCTCCCTCTGGCGGGTGATATGGGAGGTGGTGAAGGTTGCAACCTCCCTAACGGCAGCCTTGGTGGCCTCCTCCTTCTTGATGATCGAGATGGTCGATTGGGCCAGGCGGAGTGCTGAGGCGATGGCCCACGCACCCTCTCCTTTGCTGTGGCACTTAAGAATGTCTGACTTCAACAGAAAGAGTTTTATGAGGGTGCTTCGCTGGAACATCACCAGTACCAACACTAGCAGGATGCTTATCACCCCAACTGTGGTCACCACTACCACCCCTAGCACAACTAGCTCCACCACATGCAGCATCCTCAGCAGACATGATCACATTTTATTAAGCCAAAAGTAACACAAAATCACACTTCACATATGGTCAGCATCACTGACCTACTCAGGGCACTGATGGACATGATTACGATGCACTACAATAGCAGCTTACACAATACTGGTGATGCAACACGATGCAGGGTAGGCGAGTGTAAGAGAGATCCTCACTCAGTGATGGGCAGTGTAGGGCAAGAAGAATGATATGGAAGCGCGCGGGGTGAATGGTGGGGTGATGGGCTGTGTGAATGTTTCTGCGCTCCCTGGCACTGGGGTGGGCTCAGCTGGCTGCAGAAAAGCTTGTGATATAACTTTTGGCCCATCACTCCTCGACTGCAAATTGCAAAACACATTGCAAAACCGGGGCTCAGCCATCGTTAGGTGGGACATGGTGGTATTTCTATCCCCATTATTAAGCTGGGGTATTACTTACTGCGGTATCACATAACGAGGGTTGACTATTTTTCTTTGATCGCTCTGTGTAAATACACTTTTCAAGAGAGAATGTTGGTTTTGGTGTGATTTTAAAGCTGAATAGTTGTATTTTATCATGGTATGTTCAAAAAAAGGAAAATAAAGAAATAAAAGGAAACAAAGAAAAAAAGTCAAAATGATGAGTTGAATTTAGGCATAAACAAAAAATTTTATACTTGCCATAAAAAATATTAAGAAAAAAAAAATATTAAAGACATAAATCTGGTTTAAACCATGCAAAACTACAATAAATTATTTTTAAAATTATACATAGATTATCGTTCTTTCTGCATTTTATTGTACGGTAAGGCGAAAGGGAAATGATGCACAATTTTTTTATGATTCTTGTCTGTATATTCACTTCGCAATCTTTTTCTCTGATCAGTCAATGCAAATACACTTATTGTGATAGGATGCTGGTTGTGGTGTTATTTTGAAGCTGAATAGTTGTACTTTATCGTAGTATGTTAAAAAAAAGAAAACAAAGAAAATAAGAAGTTAAAATGATGAGTCAAAGTTAGGTGAAAACCAAAAATTTTATACCTTGCCGTAGAAAAATATTCGGAAAAAAAAAAAAAATGATAGAGATGTATAAATCTGGTTTAAACCATGCAAAACTACTCCCCGCCATGCACAGAGCAGGCATTCCACATCTTCATGCCCGAGTCTCTTTATTATGACATGTAAACATGATTTATGGTGGAGGGATGGAGTTGAGAGGTATATGAGGGAGGGGGGAGTGAGTTGGGGGGAGGGTAGTCAAATGGTGGGTGACAGAGCGATTTGGAGGTGTTTTGTCTGCGGCCACCCTTTGCGGGATTAGGGCATCAGGCTATAGATAGATAGATAGATAGATCTTAACCTCTAACAGGCGGGCAACGTTACATAACGTCCATGCGTGAGGAGGTGGGTGTCGTCACATAACTCCGGCCATTTTCTGCCCCAATTTACTGGTGAAATTGGGCGAAATTGCATCCTTGTCACCTACTGTCCTACCCTCTACCTACCGAAGCCTTGAAACAAGTAAAATAGAATATATGTATTGTACATAGGTTGTAGTGTTATAAGCTTTCAAGTAAAAGAGAATACTGTATACGCAAGTAAGTTTTATTGTTATAAGTGTTCAAACAGAAAACACATACATAAGATTTTGAAGATACTGAACAGTGTAAAGAATGCATTAACGATAAATTTAGTGTTCAGTGGTGAAGAGAAGGAAAATGAGTGAAGAGTTCACTAGCCTCGCCCCAGGTGCACCTGGTGATAAGCTGCCTGCCCGGGCTTCTCCCTTGCTCCTCCCCTCCTCCTCCCACAGCCAGCAGAGACGTATAACCACATAACAGCTCTTATCTTCATTTTTTCATCCATTTTTCATTGATTTAAGCATGTTTAGGCTTATTCTTTGATGCTTTATTTTTCCAAAAATATGCCCCACATGATCGTATACTTGATAAGTAACCTGCCCACAAGGGGTTAAAATGACACATAAACGTTTTATTGGAATCTCTGAGCCTGGATCTGAAATGTCAGGAAAATGCATCGTCGGAATCTAAAAGGGTTAAGAACATAGCCTGCAGATCAAAATAAGGTTATGTATATAAAAAAATATATAGTGTCTCGCATGAGTCATAGGAAGGCATAGATGGAGAGGTAGAATAGTGGTGGGGTGATCACTGGATTGTGCTATCAGTTTTGGATGGACTGGAAACACTATTAGGATCTAAATATTGTTAAAAAATTTTCAATGATCATCTGCTAATTCTACTGGCATGTGATTAGTCTTTCTCCCTTGATACTGTAAAATAATCCTGAATGAGACAGTTCTGACATGTTTCAATATAACTGCCAAAATGTGAAGGTGTCTATGCTCTCAAGATACAGACTGCCTGTTCTATGCCCAAAGTCAAAAGTAAATGGCACACTAACATCTTGAGGCCTAAGAGGATAACTAGGTATTATAGTCTGGCTACTAACAGACATTTCATTCTAATTGGGGACATTCTTGGGCCTCAAAAGGTTAAACGAAAAAGTATTACAATATGAAAAGGATGAATGATTCATATGGGTACTGCAAACACCTTTGCTATCAGTAAGAAAGAATTTTTGCTAAATTTTTATAACAAATGCAGTAACCCACTGCCACAGTATCACTGCTACTGTATACTGTTTGAATATCATACTGTAAGTCTCAGTTGCACAAAAATGAAGGAAATGTTGTTCCACCTCAAAGATCACTAACAATAATAAAAATGATAAGGTAATAATAATAATAATAATAATGTATCTATATATAGCCAGATGCCTTAATCCTGTAGAGGGTGGCCAAAAACAAATTGTCTCCATACTGCCCTGTCCACTGCCATTTTGCTGCCCTCCCCCTCTCTCATATACCTCTCCACTCCACCTGCCATCTCATCATCAGTCTCCCCCTCCCTCTCCCCCCCTCCACCTCACTCATGTACACTCTCCTAGTTAGTCTCTCACTTTCCATCCCCTCCACATGGCCAAACTACCTCAGTGTATTTCTCCTAATGCTTTCTATCACATCCACACCACAATGCTCCATCACTTCCTTATGTGTCAGTCTCTCTCTCCATGTAACTCCATATGCTCCTCTCAAATAACTCATTTCCATTGCCCTCATTCTTGAGTTGTGTCAGTTCCAACAAGTTCCAAGCTTCACTTCCATACATTTGTGTGGGTATCACAGTACTATCATGCAGTGACTTTTATACTCCCATGAACACTTGCCTATATCTTATCATGGCTGTCAAAGAACCAGCAACCTCTCTTCTATCCTGTAATCTTTCAAGCACATCATCTTGTAAGCTTCTATCCTTATTCATCACATTACCCACGTACTTAAGTGCGCTCACATTTTCCATTTCCTCACTATCCAGCCTCACTGTTCATTCAGTGGCTTCATTTCTCTTGAAGACTACAACTTTACTCTTCCCTTCATTCACCTTTAGATTCCATTTCTTACACACTCTCTCAAACTCACTCACCAAGCCTTGCAGATCCCCTTTGTCTTCTCTTAACAATACTGTATCATCTGCAAACAATGGAAGGGGAAGTTTTCAATTGCTCCTCTCTCATTGGGGCTGTTCCAACATCCACTGCCCTACCTTGTATCTCTTTTTAACTCCATTCAAACTGAACAACCAAAGAGAGATTACATATACCTGTTTCAATCCAACATTCAGACAGAAAAATTCACTCTGTTCACCATGCATATGCATTGCAGCCCTAGTGCCCTCAGAGGCTACAAACTCTTCATGTCATTCAACAGTTTCCCATGTACTCCACATATTTTTAACATTTTCCACATTCCTTGTCTATCCACTCTGTCATATGCTTTCTCCAAATCCATGATGGCAGCATGAAACTTCTTTCATTTCTCTAGAAACTTTTCTACTAAATACCTTAAGTTGAATATCTCATCTACACAACTTCCCTTCCTGAAACCTCCCTGTTCTTCTCCAACTGATTCCTCAGTTATTTCCCTAACTCTGTCAATATGTATCTTCCCATATACTTTTCCTATTACACTAAGAAGGCAAATGATAGTAATAATAATAATAATAATAATAATAATAATAATAATAATCCATCCATCATCCAATCCTACATTGCCCCAAGAGGAGCGTAGAAGCCTGGGGCTAGGCAGTTGGTCTCGACATTTAAGATGAGAGTGACGAGCCTCACTCCTCCCTGAGTGGCATTACATGGGCAATAAACCCCAACCATCCCTTGGATATAAACCTTCACCGGTTCAATGCGACTGGAATGCAATAATTACCCACTAAACCACCAGGTGCCAAAATTTGGTTATATGGTTACGACCCAGCATAGTAAATGGTTTCCTGGTGTACAGGAATCCATTTGGCTTGTCACTCAATGTAGAGTCACCCACAGGCAGAAGGAAAAGGAAAGAATGAAAGAAAGAAAGACAGAAGAGGGAGTGTAAAGTCACCCACAGGCAGAAGGACAAGGAAAGAATGAAGGATAGAAAGACAGAAGAGGATGGAAGGAAAGAAGGATGGAAGAGAGGAAAGGGCAGACACCCGAGAGCAGCAATACATCGAGTGAGTGGATGGTGAGTGCCCCACCTACCAACATTATAATAATAATAATATGGGAGAATGCGACTTCAATGTATTAGTGTTGTGCTGAGAAGGGGTTGACTGGTAGTTTGGGCATGTGGGGAGAATGGAGGATGGCAACTGGGTTAGGACGGTGAGAGAAGTGAACAATGAGGGCTGAGCAGCAACACGGAGAGCTGCCATTAGGTGATCAAGACTGACATATGCATGCATGTAAGAGCCTTTATAAATGAACACATAATAATTATAATAATAATTATAATAATAATAGCAACAACAATAAAAATAATAATAATAATAATAAGTGCATTCAGTATTGCCAAGCAAATCAAATTCCCCTACCGAATGATAACCATTCACATTTTGACTTTGGGAATACATGGCTGGTTGTTCTGTGTGAGACATCATCATGGTATGGGGAACAGCTGTGTGAAGTTATATCAAAATCTGTCCATGCATGTGGAAGTTACAAAGCAGACACGAATGTAGGTGTGGCTGTTAAGTATGACAGCACCTGACTTGGACTGAGCCCCAAGTGTGACTTTGGCCTTGGGAGTAGATGGTTGGTTGTTCTGCACAACACACCCTCATGGGAAGGGGAAAAATTGTGCTAAGTTATATCAAAATCTGTCCATTCAAGTGGAAGTCACAAAGTGGACATGAAATTGCAGACAGACAGCACCCAATCTTGTTTGAACCCCAAGTGTAACCTTGGCCTTGAGAGTAGATGGCTGGTTGTTGCGCACACACACAGTCATGGTATGGAGAACAACTATGTGAAGTCTTGGTATGAAGAACAACTATATGAAGTTATATCACAATCTGTCCTTGCATGAGGAAGTTACAGAGCGGACACAAAATTGCAGATGGACAGCACCCAACCCTCTTTGAGCCCCAAATGTGACCTTGACTTTGGGAGTAGATGGCTGGCTGTTGCACACGACACATCGTCATGGTATGAAGAACAACTGTGTGAAGTTATATCAAAATCTGTCCATTCAAGAGGAAGTTAGAGAGCAGACACAAAATTGCAGATTGACTGACACCCTGACGGAACCACGCAAACGTGGACTCCCCAACTGGTTTCACTGGTAGGGGACTAATAAAATAATAATAAAAATAATAACAACAATAATAATAATAATAATAATAATAATAATAATAATAACAGTAATAATAAGTAAGAACAACAACAACAACTAGAAAGAACTCAGAGAACGCATACCTCCACCAACACCATTGCCATTAAAATGGATCCGGATCTGGATCCATCCAAAAATTTAATCAATTCTTTCTTAGTCCAAGGCTCACCTTTCCAAAAAATTTCATTGAAATTCACTGAGAAAATTTTGGAGATACAGTAAAACCTCACTATAACAGACTAACTGGGGCACAAGCCATTCCGAAAAATCAGAAAGTTCAATAAAAGTGACATCTTGACTTCCCCCTGCTAGCCTGGACTTTTTCCCATATACTGTACATATGGAAGCAATTCTTCCCACTAAAGAAAAGCCAGAGATGCATTCCTGGCCCAAACTCAAACTCTCATATACAGTAACTTCTCAAATAACACAAGGGATATGTTCTTGGAGAAGTCGCATTATCTAAAAATGCGTTATGTAAACATAATTTTTCCATAAGAAACAATGGTAATATTGGGGGTTACATTCCTGGACTCTGGGAAAATCTACCCATTTGGGAAGTTATGCTACTCTAAACTTAAAAGCAATAATATTAATTTGAAAGAAAATCCATGTAAAAAACAAAAACAGTATATTTGGGGAGAAGTAAACAACATTTGAGCCCCTGGGGAGAAGTAAACAACATTTGAGGCCTAAGTGGGCCAAAGCATTGTTTACTTCTCCCCAAATACATACAGCACTGTTTTTGTTTTTTATGTGGATTTTCTTTCAATATTGCTTCTTTCACGGCATTGTGAAAGTTTCTCAACATTATTAATGCATTAGTAGGTCACAGAAACAATACAGTAAAAGCAACATTTTCATTACGATAAGTAGGTCACAAACAATAACAACACACAGCATCACTTCATCTACACATCACTCGTTGTCTGTTGCTGTCCCTCCTCACCCTGCCCCCCCACCTCCAGCCCTCCCCCACCCCCCACTGCTCCCCCTCCTCACTCTGCTGTCCCTTCTTGTTCTGCTGTCCTGATATGTAAAGACTTAATTTACCAATATGAGACAGATACAATATATATATTTTTTTTCTCTCAACTAAATAAATTAAACCATCCCCGAGATGGTCTATCAGCTCCGGACTGTCCAAGGCGCTCATGGCTGATTTGAAAACATCACATACGTGCAACGTCATGTTGAATCAAGAAACCCTTGTTAGTTAAACATAATTATCTGCTTAAATATTTGCTCGTGTTAAAACGAAAACACGCTGTTTAAACTCACATTAGTTGAGAGGTTACTGTACCTTACTCAATCAACAGAAACTGACACAGAAATATCATAGGTAATATTATTATCCTCTTCAACAACACTATTGCTGAAATACAAGACATCCAACATCACACTCAGGTAGGTGAGGCAATGGGAGGGCAACTGACAGGCTACAGCCAGGCAGGCAGCAGCGAGTTACGCTAGGGCAGTGGTATGGGAGGGAGACATGCAGGAGGGAGAGAGAGGGGATGGGAAGAGTTACAAACAGGGGTGGGGGAGGGTGGGGAGGGAGGCAAGTGGAGGTAAGGGAATGCAGGGGGAAGGGAAGGGCTGGGGAATGGGGAGGGAGATGGGCAGGAGTGGGGGGACAGGGAGGGAGACAAGAAAGCCAAACTGCCACACTAACCCCCCACACCCTGTCTCACTCACTTGCTCACTCATTCATTCTCTCACTTGCTCATTCATTCTTTCACTCACTCATTCTTTCTCTCACTCACTCTCTCACCCTCACTCACTCATTCTCATACCTTATTCAAGAAAGGGAATAGACAAAATCCACTCAACTACCGACCAGTATCACTGACCAGTGTTGTAAGCAAGATATTAGAAAAGCTTATAAGAGAAGCTTGGGTAAATCATCTAGAAGAACACAAAATGATAACAGAATGACAGTTTGGTTTCAGAAAAGGAAAATCATGTGTTACTAATCTGTTGAGCTACTATGACAAAGTAACAGACACAATACAGGAAAGAGAAGGATGGGTGGACAGTATCTATTTAGATTTCAAAAAAGCATTTGACACAGTACCACACCAAAGACTTTTAAGGAAACTGTACCATCAAGGAGGAATTCAAGGCAAACTGTTTTGTTGGATGCAAGACTTTCTCATAAAAAGAGAAATGAGAACAGTACTAAGGGGAAACTACTCATCACGGAAAGAAGTGACTAGTGGAGTACCACAGGCCTCAGTGCTGGCACCAATCATGTTTTTAGTGTATATAAATGATACAGACAGTAACATTGGAAATGAAAGCTATCTAAATATGTTTGCAGATGATGCAAAAATACAAAGGAGAATTACTAACACACACTCTTGTAAAGAGCTACAAGAAGAATTAAATAAACTTCATGAATGGAGTAATACATGGCAAATGGAATTCAATGTGGACAAGTGTCATGTAATCAAGTTTGGTAAAAGTGGAAAAAGACCTGATTGGGATTATACGATAGGAAATAAAACCGTACACACATCAGAAAGAGAGAAGGACCTAGGTGTGATTATCAATAACAGACTATCTCCGGCTAACCACATCAGTGAGAGGGTACGGAACATGTATACACTGCTTGCAAATATGAGAATAGCATTCACATACATAAATGAGGACATGCTAAGAAGGATAATAACATCATTCATCAGACCAACCCTGGTGTATGCATCAGTAGTCTGGAGTCCTCATCTCAAAAAAAAACATAGACAAGATTGAAAAAGTTCAAAGGGCCACTACAAGATGGATACCAAGCTTAAGGAATCTAAGCTATGAAGAAAGACTAAATAAACTGAATCTACCAACACTACAGGAGAGAAGGAAAAGTGGTGACATGATAATGCTATATAAATGCATATCAGGAAAGGAGAAAATAGACATAAATGATTACTTAACATATGGAGAAGCATCAGCAAGAAGACACTGCAAAAAACTGCATAAGAAGAGAGATGATAAAGACATGAGGAAATTCAGCTTCCCAAACAGAGCAATTGATCAGTGGAATGCACTACCAAATGAAATAGTGTTTGCCAAAACAATTCACAAATTTAAGGATATGTACGATAAATATGGTTTAAGACACGGGACAGTACAAGCTTGACTCATTCCTGTAAAGATACAATTAGGTAAGAACAATTAGGTAGGTAAGAACACACACACACACACACACACACACACACACACACACACACACACACACACACACACACACACACACACACACAGAAGATCTGTTTGTAAGGGATAAGAGAGTAACAAGAGGACATAGAATGAAACTGAAGTCAAGCTGCTTGAAGGATATCTAGAAATACAGTTTTCCTTATAGATGCATAGACCTGTAGAATACCCTGGACAAAGAGATCATCCAGTCTAAAAACTTAATCAAGTTTAAAGCAAATTTTGACCTATTGAGAAACAGAGACGAGACCCCACAAGTGTAGCTCATTTCCTGCATATCACAATTAGTTAAATACAATTAGGTAAACACACACAGGTTGCCGACAGAGACGGAGCTCCTTGTGGATCGTGGGGAAATAATCGCCCAATCAGCATCGAAAAGGAGACCAGCCTATTGTGATTGTGTGAATGAGTGCATGAGTGGTGGTCCCGTCGGATAATAGTAAAAAAAAACGCAGGTTTCGATCACAAAGAGTACAAGACACAATGGAAGTACAAAGTTTCCATATGGATGCATCATGGCAGAGACGGATTGTTCATTGTTTACATCTGATGCCAAGGAATTTCCGGGCATCTCTGATGAAGATATGGGTAAAGGAAGTACTAAACTGAACCAAACAAGAGTAGCAGGAGTGGAGAAAATGGCGGAGGGGAATGTCCAGGAGTTAAAAAAAGGTATAGTCAGTAATTAAAAAGTGTCAGGAATGGACATTAGAACATGACAAAGAGATCAAATTACTGCAGAATAACTTGGAAAAATTATGCACATGCAGTGCTGAACAAGAAAGAGAAGTTACAAAATTAAAAGTGAGTAACGAATCTGCCTCAAACGATATAAAACAACTCAAGAGGGAAAATAAGAGGTTGGAAGAAGAATAGGACAGGATGAAAAGTAAACTACATGAGCATGACTCAAAATCAAAGATGCAAGACGAGCACATTAAGGAAATCAAGGGGCAACACAAGGGGTGGAAGAAAATTCAAGAGGAAGGAAATGTAAATATAAAAGAGATTACAGAACAAAAAAGCAATGAAAAGGTGGACAAGGAAGTGGTTAGGGTACTGAGAAGTAGAGAATCTTTAGTCAGGAATGTAGAAAATAGGAAAAAATGCGTGATAATTTCAGGAGTAAAAGAAAAACATGCCACACTAAGATTAGAAAGGGAAAGAGAAGAATTGAGTAAGGTTAAAGAGATATCAGTAGTTATGGAGGGTAACAATAAAGCTCAAGAAGAGATGGAAGAAGTGTTCAGGTTAGGAAAGTATGAGGAAGGAGGGACGAGGCCATTTAAGGTAAAGTTTAAATCTCAGGTAATGATATGTGAAATCATCAACAGAACATGGAAATTATCACACAAAGAAGGGTTCAAGAATGTCTGGATAAGGAGAGATGCAAATGAGAAAGAAAGAGCTTAAATAAAGGAGTTAGTAATGGAAGCAAAGGCAAACAATGAATAGAGAATGGACCTCATCAAAATTATAGCCTGAGGCCAAAGCAAACCACCCATAACTTGAGGAAACCAAAAATGGAAAGGAGCACCCCCTAACTTTAAAATTAAAGCACAAAATAAAATAACAGAAGCAACCCCAAAATAAATTAATATAAAAGAAGCTGAAAAAATAATTAAAGAAGAACCCAAACTTTGAATTAAAAAATACTTCAAAGCCACCTCCGAAGCATACTGGTTACTTTTAGTAATCATAAGAGGAATAAATGACAGCAAATTCAACTCCAACCCGACTCAAGCCCTAAATCACGAACAAGATGAAATAGAAAGCAAAGTTCCCGAAACTAAAGTAGAAAAAACAACAAATTAGGATAAGAAAAATAAATTCAAAAGAGAAAATCTTTTAATTAACACAAATTAATTAACTACTTCTTTTGCAGGTATAGGTAATATCTAAATTACAAAGTTGACATTATCAGCGTCAACCTCACTAAGAACTACACCACTTCTAACCACTAAAAAGAGGGAATTATACCCATAAATGGGATATGAACCCATCAGCTTTATCTTAGCTTATCTTTTTAATTACCCACCAGAAGTAATCATACTATAACAGGTTTAAAAGACCTACACTTAAACTTCAGTCATCTGGTGAAATTTAACCTAAGCTTCATCAGAAGATGTAACTCATGACAAAAAGGACTTAACAGAAACTCTTTCTACTACAATAGGCATAAAACTATGATTAGCACCACAAATTTCCGAACACTGACCATAAAACAAACCAGGACGAGAAATTAAAAACCTAATCTGATTTAAACGACCAGGAATAGCATCAACTTTCACCCCTAAAGCAGGAACAGTTTAAGAATGAATAACATCAGCTGCCCTTACCAGCACCCGAATCTGAGTATTGAAAGGCAACACAGCTCGGTTATCAACATCCAAAAGCCGAAATCCAGCCTCCCCTAACTCCTCAGTAGGAACCATAAACGAATCAAACTCCAACTGAGAAAAATCTGAATACTCATAACTTCAATACCACTGATGCCCAATAGACTTTAAAGTTACACTTGGATTATTAACTTCATCTAACAAATAAAGAAGCCGCAGTGAAGGTAAAGCAATAAAAATCAAAATCAGAGCAGGCAAAACAGTCCAAATCACCTCATTTGTCTGATTTTCTAAAAAAAAAATGATTAATAAACCTATTAAAAAATAACCTAGCCATTATATATCCCACAAGAGTTGTAATAAGAATTAAAACTACTATCGCATGATCATGAAAAAAAATTAACTGCTCCATAAGAGGTGAAGCCCTGTCTTGCAATCCCATATACCCTCAAGTTGCCATTAATTAATTCTAAAAGAGAATAACATTCTCATTCATAGGTCCTAAACCTAGTGCATTAATCTGCCATTCTAGAAATTAGAAACTAAAGGAATTTCCATATATCTGTGATCTGCAGAAGGATGGGCATGCTTCCACTCAATAGAAGTAGGGAAATACATCGAAAACACAACTACACGATAAGACACTATTCTCTCTCAAATAATAATAATGAATCCTAATACAGCCACTAAAGAAATCATAGACCCAAGTGATGATAAAACATTTCAAGCCGTAAAAGCATCCGGATAATCAGAATACCGCCGAGGCATCCCATTCAACCCTAAGAAATGCTGAGGGAAAAAAGTAATATTAACTCCTAAAAACATAGTACAAAAATGAATCTTCAACCACTTAGGATTTAATGCCAACCCAGTAAACAAAGGATATCAGTGCGCCAATCCAGCAAAAATCTCAAAGACCGCACCCATGGAAAGCACATAATGGAAATGCGCCACAACATAATAAGTATCATGTAAAATAATATCAATTGAAGAATTAGCTAACACAACCCCCGTTAATCCTCCTACTGTAAATAAAAAAATAAACCCTAATCCCCAACACATAGAAGGTCTATAATTAATTTGCGTTCCATGAAGAGTTCCCAGTCACCTAAAAATTTTAATTCCAGTAGGAACCGCAATAATCATTGTTGCTGACGTGAAATACGCTCGAGTATCCACATCCATTCCCACAGTAAACATATGATGAGCTCACACTACGAAACCAAGAATCCCAATAGCTAACATAGCATAAATCATACCTAGCCTCCCAAAAGCCTCTTTTTTCCCAGACTCCTGACTAACAATATGCGAAATCATCCCAAACGCAGGTAAAATTAAAATATAAACCTCAGGATGTCCAAAAAATCAAAACAAATGCTGATAAAGAACAGGATCACCTCCTCCAGCCGGATCAAAGAAAGAAGTGTTCAAATTACGATCTGTTAACAACATAGTAATAGCAACAGCTAAAACAGGCAAAGAAATTAAAAGCAAAATAGCCGTAATAAAAACTGACCAAGCAAACAAAGGCATACGATCCATCGTCATACCCCGCGGACGCATATTAATAACAGTAGTCATAAAATTAATAGCACCCAAAATAGAAGAAACCCCAGCCAAATGTAAAGAGAAAATTCCCAAATCAACAGATGCTCCAGCATAAGCAATAGCCGCAGACAATGGAGGATATACAGTCCAACCTGTACCAACTCCACTCTCTACTATTCCTCTCATTAAAAGCAAAGTCAAAGAAGGAGGCAACAATCAAAACCTCATATTATTCATACGAGGAAATACCATATCCGGTGCACCTAACATCAAAGGAACCAATCAATTTCCAAAACCACCAATTATAATAGGCATAACTATAAAGAAAATCATAATGAAAGCATGAGCAGTTACTACTACATTATAAATCTGATCATCCCCAATCAAGCTCCCCAGCTGACCCAATTCAGCCCGAATTACTAATCTTAAAGAAGTCCCGACTATTCCAGCCCAAGCCCCCAAGACAAAATATAAAGTTCCAATATCCTTATGATTTGTTGAGAAAAACCACCGTTGCATTATAAATCTCATAGTGGAATTGTTAAGACGTTAGATTGCAAATCTAAAAATGTGAGTATTCACTGAGATTTAACATATATGTTAGTGTATAAGCACAAGAAGTTTTGATCTTCTAAGATAAGGTGAAATTCCCTACCATATATTCAATCCAACTTAAGGTTTTAAGTTAATCAAACTAAAAGCCTTCAAAGCTTTCAATAAAAGTAAAAACCTTTTACACCTTGCAAATTAATGAAAGAGCAATCGCTCACCTTTAGATTTACAGTCTAATACCTTCAAATTTCGGCCACTTCATTCTAAAATGGCAGATAAATGCCTAAGATTTAAGCTCTTATCATGGAAATTAGATTTCCTTTTAGAACACAAGTTTTTTTAGTATACACAGTATACGTGACTTCCAATCATGAGGACTAGAAACTTCTAGAAAAAACAATGATCATTCTATCGTTTATTACAATCCTAACTCTTTTAATTAGATGTGCTGTTATAATTCTAGCCTCCATTTTAGCCAAAAAAACAATTATAGACCGAGGAAAAAAACACACCCTATGAATGCGGTTTTGACCCCAAAGGATCCGCCCGTTTACCATTTTCCCTACGATTCTTCTTAATTGCTGTTATCTTCCTAATTTTTGACGTAGAAATCACCCTAATCCTCCCAGTTGCTTACATCTTAGAAATTTCTAATGTCTACTCTTGAAGAATAGTAGGACTATTCTTCATTTTAATCCTCCTTCTAGGTCTTTACTACGAATGAGCCCAAGGAGCACTCGAATGAAGATAATACACTAACTTTACTTTAGGCTATAGTTTAATAAAAAATTTTGATTTGCACTCAAAAGATGTCTCCC
This sequence comes from Coenobita brevimanus, assembly GCF_032717465.1. Lineage (NCBI taxonomy): Eukaryota > Metazoa > Arthropoda > Malacostraca > Decapoda > Coenobitidae > Coenobita > Coenobita brevimanus. Next base: position 22,924,232 of record NC_137045.1, on the reverse strand, counting down.
TAGACTAGCTTAACCATAGAGATTTAAGCCAGAAGAGAGGCTTCTAACCTCTACTTAAAGCGGTTAAACTCTGTTTACTTCTCTTACACAAAATTATTAGCTCCATTAATGGGAAGTTTACCAACTCCCAACACACAGTCTCCCCCCCCCCCAACTAAAATTTTTCATAGAAAGTAAAATTCTTAACACAGTAAACACACCCTCAAATTTCACCTTATTATAGTTATATATATCAAATCGCCTTATGTACTAGCTTATACAGGAAAATAAAGACAATGTAGAGCGACAGCCATATACAACTGTAAAAGAACTGGGCCAAGAACACTCCACTGCCGGTCCTGCTTATCTAAATATAACATATATACAATCTAGGGTCAAATAAACATACACATCGAATGGGGCTAAGTCCTTATTTAGAAGAGCCTCATGCGGCCATATCTCTGATGGAACAGGGTTCGGCTGTCCCTGAGTACCCTTTCACACACGCTCTCAACGGCAGTGTTCCCAGGGTCCTCAGGAGCCTCACCTCAAGATCGGCCCCATAATTTTTATTCTAAAATGGGTCTAATGCCACTCGTTAACTTAGTATACCCGGGAGGTCTGAGTCAAGTCTCTCTCATGAATATATAGTGGCCCTTTATTTAGCAGATTAGTGTATTGGAAAACTAAATTTTACTTCACCAAATATAGTCTCTTTTTCAGATTATAGTCAAACTAACAACAAAAACTTTATAGCAATTTTGATCTAGAAAAAATTTTAAGCTCCATAAAATATTTTATTATTTTTTTGTTCCACCTCCACCTCTTGCTAGAACAATTTTTTTAGAAAAATTTTTAAATTCGCTTTCCTTCCTGATCAAATACACTGTAAAAAATTATAGTAATACAATGCTTTATTTTAACCAAAAGACAAAATCAAGTAAGATCAAACCAGGCTTTCCAATACACTAATCTGCTAATTAAAGGGCCACTATATATTCACGAGAGAGACTTGACTCAGACCTCCCGAGTGTACTGAGTTAACGAGTGGCATTAGATCTATTTTAGAATAAAAGTTATGAGGGCGATCTTGAGGTGAGGCTCTTGAGGCTCTATGAGCATAAGTGCTGTAAGCACATGCGGTGAGAGCCTCTTAAGCCCAGCCGAACCCCGTTCCATCAGAGACATGACCGCATGAACCATCGCCTTATAAGATCAAGTCGGATCTCCTTATATATCAGAGCTAGGGACTTGAAGCTGGGCTTGAAGTGAATCAGCGGGTTGGGAGAGTAGCGTCAGGGAGGGAGGATTATAGGGTGCTCTTAGTGTTTACCTGGAATTCTGTATAATTTTGTGTTTAAGTCTTAGGTTGATGTATATAACAACGGAGAATTAAAAAGAAATTTACTATATTTAAAAATTTACTTTGCACACTTTAAAGCTATATACAATTAAGCGCTGTTTATTTTACCAATTTAAATATAAGTTTGATTCTTGCTTTAAATATTCGCTTTTCAATTAATAACATATGAAAACTCCAGTGCTCCCAAGCTAACAGGTTCAAAACTTCAAGCTTTAGTAGATCTCAGTGTGTAATATTTTCATATCAGTGAAAACTGGAAAAAGTCAATTGAATTATCTCCGGCTAAATCTTGTGCCAGCAGTCGCGGTTATACTCGAAGGGAGAGTGAATACAAATCGATATTTAACTCTTATGCTAGTAAAGAGAAGACAGTGTTCTATTAGAGAGTTATGGATCAGAAATTGAGGAAGTGGTACCAACGGAGAGAGGGAGAGAAGAAAGAATAAAAAACAACGAAAAAAGTTTGAAAGTGGCATATACTAATGTTCTATCTATCTATTGCCAGACGCCATAATCACGTAAGGGGTGGCCATTTGACTTTGAGTTATTTGTTTTATGGGGAGGGGCACTAATCCTCCACCAACCCACTTGTTGACACGTAGGGAGCACGTATGGTTTGGTTATATGGTTACCACCCAGCGTAGTAAATGGTTTCTTGGCTTACATGAAACCATTTGGCTTGTCACTTGATGGTTTAATATCAGCAAGGTTAGAAATCAACGATTTCTTGAGTGTTCATATACCAGATATTATGTGCTTTGTAGAGACCAAGTTAAAAGAGGATATTGATATCTATATGGGAGATGGTATATACAAACTATGGAGAAGAGACAGAAAAGAAAAAACGAGAGGAGGAGTGATGACAGCGGTGAAGAACAACATAAATGTGGATACTGTGGAAATGGGAGAGGGTAGGGCTGAAGTGATAAATATGAAATTAGAAACTGGAGAGAATGGCATGAGAGATATGGCAGTAGTATATGTTCCTCCTAGGACAAGGGCATGGAATGACAATGAATACCAGGAGATGTTGTAAGACATGGTTAGTTTTCTACAGAAAGTGATTGAGAAAAGCAACGATATAATTCTAATGGGTGATTTTAATTGTAAAGAGGTGAACTGGGAGGAATGGGACTCAGGAGGCAGTGAAGATTTGTGGGGCACTATATAGTTAAATATAGCAAAGAATAATGTAATGACCCAGTGGGTCAAAGAAGAGACATGATTCCAAGGGGATGACACACCAGCAAGACTAGATTTACCGTTTACCAAAGAATCTGATGTAACAGAATCCTTGAAATATCTGTGTCCTATAGGAAAAAGTGATCACGTGGTCATTGAGTTCCAGATGTTAAAAGGGAATGAACTGCCAAAAGATGAGCTTTATAGGTAGGGAAGATACAACTTTGGGAAAGCAAACTTTACAGGATTGAGAACATTATTCGAAAATGCGGACTGGAGAAAATTCAGAGAAACAAGAGAGATGCAGAGGAAGTGGGATATCATTGTAGACCTCTATAATTTTGGAGTGGAAAGATATGTTCCAAGAGTAAGTGGGAAAGAAAACAGGAAAAAGGATTGGTTTAACAGGCGTATGATAGCAAAAAATAGACAGGGACATGGCGTGGAACAACTGGAGAAAGAGAGGTAATAACAGAACAAGGAAAGAATATAAAAGAACCAGAAATATATATACAAGAATACGAAGAGAGGAAGAAAGGAACTTTGAAAAAGGCATTATTGAAAAATGTAAGGAAGAACCCAAATTGTTTTATAGATCTGTTAATGGCAAACTGAAACAAAGGGAAGGAATCACCAAACTGAAAGTGGAAAGAGAGGTCTACAAAGATGCAGCAATGCGAGCTGAAATAATGAACAAATACAGTATTTCCAATCGGTTTTCACTAAAGAAAGGGATTTTGTGAAGGGGGAGGTGAGTGACTAGAAATGCAGTGATAAAAGATATAAAACTGGAAGTGCTGGAAGTGCAGGAAGTGTATAAATTACTGGAAACTCAAGATGTAAGGAAAGCCCCAGGACCGGATAGAATCTCCAACTGGGTACTGAAGGAATGCAAAGAACAACTGGCAGATAAGATTCACAGTTAAATTGTGTGTTCTCAGGAAGAGGGGAAAGTGCCTTGGGAATGGAAGAGCGCAAATGTAGTACCCATAAGGGAGGAAACAAGGAAGAAGTATAGACCAGTGTCCCTGACCAGCATGGTCGCAAAATTGTGCGAGTGAATCCTGAAAGATAGATTGATAAAATATCTGGAGGAGATAAACATATTGGATGAAAGTCAGTTTGGATTCAGAAGTGGAAGGTCATGTGTTTCCAATCAGCTGAGCTTTTACTCAAGAATGATTGATGTACTACAGGAAAGAGAGACGGTTGGGTGGCTTGTGTGTATTGTATTTAGATTTGGAGAATGCCTTTGACAAGGTGCCCCACAAGCGACTACTGTAATATGGAAATGGGAGTACACAGGACTGAAGGGAAACCTCCTGGAGTGGATGAGAGACTTTTTGAGAGACAGACAAATGAGGACAGTAATAAAGGACAGGATGTCTGGATGGAGGGAAGTAACAAATGGAGTCCCACAGGGCTCGGTGTTAGTGCCCATAATGTTCCTGATTTAAGTAAATGATATGGTAGATGGAATGAATAGTTATGCAAGTCTGTTTGCTCATGATGCAAAGATCTTGAGGAAAGTAGAAGCTGAGGAAGACTGTCAAATGCTGCAGGAGGACATGGATAAGATACATGATTGGACCCAGATGTGGGAAATGATGTTTAATGCAAAAAAAAATGTAAAATATTGGAAATGGGTAAAAGTACCAAGAGGCCATCACTGAATTAATTGATGGGTAATGAATCAATCACAAAAATGAGAGATGAGAAATATTTAGGCATGCTGGTTCAGGATAGTTTGTCACCTGAAAAACACATTAACAAGACTGAGAGACGTATAAACTCTTGACTAACATAAGAGTAGCATTTCAATACATGGATGAGGAAATGATGAAACAACTGACAGCGACCATGATCCACCCCAGGTCAGAATATGCAGCAGTAGTGTGGTCCCCCCACAAAAAGGATATAAACAAGATTGAGAGAATGTAAAGAATAGCAATTAAGATGACCCTTAGCCTGGCACATCTGTTGTACAGAGAGAGGCTGGAAATGCTGGATCTGCCTTCCTTAAAGGAAAGGAGAGAAAGGGGAGACATGATTGCAGTGTTCAGGGCCATGATAGGAGTAGAATAAATTGACAGAGAAGATTTGTTTGTATGGGACTGGAGAGTAACAAGAGGACACGGAATGAAACTGAAAAAGCCAAGTTGCTTGAGGGATATCAAGAAATATAGTTTTCCTTATGGATGCAGAGACCTGTGGAATAGTCTGGACAAAAAGATTGTCCAGTCTAAAAACTTAAACGAGTTCAAAGCAAAATTTGACTTATCGAGAAACAGAGACAGGACCCCACTAGCGTAGCTCAATTCCTGTCTATCACAACTACGTAAATACACACACATACATAACATCAGAAGCAGCGGAGCTCCATGTACATTAGATCATGGAAAAATAATGCTAAATCAGCGGCGAAAAGGAAGCATGCCTATTGTGAATTTGCGCGCTGAATGCGTGAGTGGTGGTCCTGTATCATTTGAGTGAAAATAAGCTAGAAGTGTCGGTCAAATAAATAAATGATGCAGTCCATCGTTTACATCCAGTGATAGTGAGTTTGCAGGTTCTCCAATGAAGACCAAAACAACAGAAGTACCAAACTGAAGCAAACAAGGGTAGCAAGCATGGAGAAAATGGGTATGAAGAATACCCCCCCTGGGGGTATGGGGTTTTTTCAAGAATACTCCCCCAGTATCCCTGCTTGTCGTAAAAGGCGACTAAAAGGGTTGGCGGAGGGTTAGTGCCCCTCCCCGGAAAACAACTAACTAAAAAAACAAACAATAAGCCTCGGACAAGGACTGACCAAACGTCGACGACCAAGGACCGGACAAAGGACATTGCAATTGGAACTTGGAATGTAAGGGGAGCAAATGATGAGGTGAAAGAGAGAGAGATTGTCCAGGTGCTTGAGGATGCGAAAGTGGATGTATGTGGAATAACTGAAACAAAATGGAGAGGAGAAAGTGTCAGAGAATGGGAGTATGGATGGGGTATATGTGCAGGAGTAGGTGAGAATGAGAGGGCAAAGGAAGGAGTATGTATAGTTGTGAGTAAAAGATGGAAGAGGAGCATAAGACAGTATGGATCAGTTGGATCAAGGATTGTGTGGGTAAAGTTGAAAGTTGGAATACAAATGTGGGCGATTGTGTGTGTGTATGCACCAACGCAAGATCGTGCTAGAAGAGTGAGAGAAGAGTTCTGGACAAATGTAGAAGTGTGCATGGAAAAGTTTGGAAGGAATGAGAGAGTGTTTTTGATTGGTGATATGAATGGTAAAGTTGGGAATGTGAAGGTGGATGGAATAGTTGGTGAGTGGGGTGTGCCTGCTGAGATAGATGAGAATGGGAGTGCGTTAGTGGACATTTGTGCTGGGAGGGATTGGTGATAGCCAATACCCTCTTCAGGCATAAAATGATCCACAGGTATACATGGCGAGTGATGAGAAGGGTGGGTGGTGAACTGAGTGAAAGGAAGGCAATGATTGATTATGTGTGTGTGGATGAAAGGATGCGAAGATGTATATTGGATGCAAGAGTTTAAAGAGGTTGGGGGAGTGGACTTTCTGACCACTACTTGGTGGTGGCCAGAATTAAAGTTCAAGTAAGATGGAGGAATAGAAGAAGGGAAAGACGAGAGGAAGGAGTAGTTGCAAGGAGAGTGGAAAGGTTACAAGAGGATGAGAAAAAGGCAGAGTATAAGAGAGAAGTGGAGGAACGATTGGGCAAATATGAGTTGGAGCAGATGGGGGACGTGGAAGGTGCGTGTAGAATATTTACAGAAGAAATATGTGCAGCATGTGATGTGGTGTGTGGAAGGAAGAGAATAAGGAGGTGGGTGCAAGGAACAGCGTGGTGGACTGAAGAGGTGAAACGGGCTGTGGCACAAAAGAAGAAAGCATACAATGAATGGATGAGAAATAGGGGCGTGGAAGAAGTTGAGAGGCGGAAGAGAGAGTTATATGTAGAAAGAAAGAGAGAGGTGAAAAGATTAGTAAGAGAGAATAAGAAGAGAGTGGATGAGGAATTTGGAAGGAATTTGAGTGTAAAGTGGAGGAACTGTAAGAAAATGTTCTGGAAAGAGGTGAAAAGAGTAAGACAGGGTGGAAGTGAAGTTAGCAGGGGAGTGAAAGATAAAAATGGTAGATTACTAGTGGAGAAGGGAGAAAAAGTGAGCAGATGGAGAGAACACTTTAAGGAATTGTTGAACGTGGAGGATGGAAGTAATGCGAGTATAAGTGGCTGGGGAATGGCTGGGAGAAGGAGGGAGGTGAGAAGACAGGAAGAAATCAGTAGGACAGAAGTTGTGGAAGCAATGAAGAAAGTTAAATCAGGGAAAGCCCCAGGAATTGATGGAGTATGTGGTGAAATGCTGAAGCATGGGGGAGAGATAGTAGTAGAATGGATGTGGAAGATGTTCAGATTGGCCTGGGAGGAAGGTAGAGTCCCGGAGGATTGGCAGGCAGGTATAATTATTCCCTTGTACAAAGGAAAAGGGGAAAAAGAAGTGTGTGGTAATCATAGGGGCATTTGTCTTCTTAGTATAATAGGAAAAGTGTATGGTAGGATACTTATTGACAGAGTTAGAGAAAGAACAGAGAAATTAGTTGGAGAAGAACAGGGAGGCTTTAGGAAGGGAAGAGGTTGTGTAGATCAGATATTCATTCTCAGATCTTTAGTGGAAAAGTTTCTAGAGAAGGGAAAGAAGTTGTATGCGGCTTTCATGGATTTGGAGAAAGCATATGACAGGGTGGATAGACTAGGATTGTGGAAAGTGTTAAGAATATATGGAGTAGATGGGAAGTTGTTGAATGCTGTGAAGAGTATGTACGATGGTGCGAAGGCTGCAGTGCGTGTGGATGGTGAACTAAGTGAATTTTTCTCTTTGAAAGTTGGGTTGAAACAGGGATGTGTCATGTCTCCATGGTTGTTCAAGCTGTACATGGATGGGGTAATAAAAGAGGTACAAGGTAGGGTAGTGGATGTTGGAGTGGCCCTGGTGAGAGAGGATAGTGTTTGGAAACTCCCTGTACTGTTGTTTGCAGATGATACTGTGTTGTTGAGTGAAGACGAAGGGGAGCTGCAAGGCTTGGTGGATGAGTTTGAGAGAGTGTGTAAGAAACGGAATCTAAAGGTGAATGTAGGGAAGAGTAAAGTGATGGTCTTTGAGAGAGGTGAAGTCAGTGAATGTACAGCGAGGTTGGATGGTGAGGAATTGGAAAATGTGAGTATGTTTAAGTACTTGGGTAGTGTGATGAGTAAGGATGGTGGTTTGGAGGGTGAAGTGCTTGAAAGGGTACAGCAGGGAAGAAAGGTTGCTGGTTCTTTGAAAGCAGTGATAAGAAACAGGGAAGTGAGCATGGAAGTGAAAAAGTTACTACATGACAGTATTGTGATACCAACTCTAACGTACGGAAGTGAAGCTTGGACGTTGTTGGAAGGACACAAGTCAAGAGTGAGAGCCGTGGAAATGAGTTATTTAAGAGGAGCCTGTGGAGTCACATGGAGAGACAGGCTGACGAATGAGGATATAAAGGAGCGTTGTGGTGTTGATGTGGATGTGATAGGAAGCGTTATGAGGAACACACTGAGGTGGTTTGGCCATGTGGAGAGGATGGAGGGTGAAAGACTGACGAAGAGAGTGTATGTGAGTGAGGTGGAGGGGGAAAGAGGGAGGGGGAGGCCGAGGATGAGATGGAGAGATGGGGTGGAGAGGTATATGAGAGAGGGGGGTGTGAGTTGGAAGCAGGGCAGTGAAATGGCGGGGGACAGGGCGACTTGGAGGCGATTTGTTTGTGGCCACCCCAAACGGGATTGAGGCGTCTGGCAATAGATAGATAGATAGATAGAATTACAAGAACGAATCTCGGAATGGGAAAGGAAGATAAAGGAGTAGTGAAATGGGCAATAATTAGTGAATTACAAGAATGAACCTCGGAACAGGAGACGGAGAGAAAAAGTTGGGAAATAGGTTAGAGAGCGTCTGCTCACAGTGTTGACAAGGAGAGAAAGGTGTCTGAATTAAAAACGAGTAATGAATCAGCCACAAGTGAAATAAAACAGTTTAAATGGGAAATGAATCAGCCACAAGTGAAATAAAACAGTTTAAATGGGAAATGAATCAGCCACAAGTGAAATAAAACAGTTTAAATGGGAAATGAATCAGCCACAAGTGAAATAAAACAGTTTAAATGGGAAATGAATCAGCCAAAAGTGAAATAAAACAGTATAAATGGGAAAACAAGTGGCTGGAGGAGGAAATGGACAAGATGAAATGTAAACTTGACGAGCATTAATCTAAAACTAAGATGCACGAGGAACATATTAAGGAAATCCAAGAACACCAAAAGGAGTGGAAGAAAACTCAACAGGAAGATAAAAAAAAGACTTAAGGAGATTTTAGAACAACAGAGAAGGGAAAACCAGGAAAAGGTGGAGAAGGAAGTGGTGATGGTACTAAAACGTAAAAATCACCTGTCAAGAGATGAAAAAAAAAAATGTGATTATCTCAGGTTTGAAAGAAAAAAACAATCTCAGGTTTGAAAGAAAAAAACAATGTCAGTGAGGTCAGAAAGAGAAAAGGAAGAACTAAGAAGGGTGAAGGAAACAGGTGAAGGAAACAATGTCAGTAGTTAACAAATGAAATGAAGCCCAAGAGGAGATCAAAGAAATGTTTAGGCTGGGAAAATATGTGGAGGGAAGGGCAAGACCACTTAAAGTCAAATTTCAATCTCAGGTCATGGTAAATGAAATAATCAATAAGACTCAGAAATGAGCAGATAAGGAGGGAGTAAAAAATATCTGGATAAGGAGGGATGAAAATGAGGAAGAGGGGGCTAAAATAAATGAACTTGTTTAGGATGCTAAGGAAAAAAACAACCAGAGAACAGAGGAAAAGAATACAGAGTTCTATTGGAGAGTTATGGATCAGAAATTGAGGAAGTACTACTGAAAGAGAGAGAGGGAGAGAGAAGGTCAGAGTAAAAAAACAAAGCAAAAAGACTGAAAGTGGCATATGCTAATGTAGATGGTCTAATCTTAGCAAGGCTAGAAATAGATGATTTCTTGAGGGTAAATTAACCAAACATTATGTGCTTGGTAAAGACCAAGCTAAGAAAGAATACTGAAATCCAAATGGTTGATGAGAAATACAAACTATGGAGAAGAGACAGAAAAGAAAAAACGGGAGGAGGAGTGATGATAGCAGTGAAAAACAACCTAAATGTGAATAGTGTGGAACTGGAAGAAGTAGAGCTGAAATGCTAAACATGTTAATAGAAACCAGATGGAAAGGCAAGAGAGACATCGTAGTAGCATATATTCCCCCCAGGACAAGGGCATGGAATGAAGAGGAAAATCAGGAGATGTTGTCAGACATGGTTATTTACCTACAGAAAGTGACTGAGAAAAGCAACAACATAATCGTGATGGGTGACATAAATTGTAAAGAGATAAACTGGGAGAAGCGGAATTCAGGAAGTAGTGAAGATTTATGGGGTGGTATACTGTTAAATATAGCAATGAACAATGTAATGACCCAATGGGTCAAAGAAGAAACAAGATTTAGAGGTGATGACACACCAGCAAGACTAGATTTAATTCTAACCAAGGAACCTGATGCAACTGAATCTCTGAAATATCTGTGTCCTACAGGAAAAAGTGATCATGTAGTAATAGAGTCCCAAACAACAGAAGGAAATGGGGAGACAAAAGATGAGCTATACAGGCATGGAAGATACAACTTGGGGAAAGCAAACTCTTTACAGGATTGAGAAAATTTTTTGAAGAAGCGGATTGGGGAGAATTCAGGGAAACAAGAGAGATACAGAAGCGGGATACCTTTCTAGACTTCTACAATACAGAAATGAAAAAGTATAGGTGGGGATACTCACCATCCACTCACTCGATGTAGAGCTGCTCTTGGGTGTCTGCCCTCTCCTCTCCTCAATCCTTCTTTCTTTCCATCCTCATCTGTCTTTCTTCCCTTCATTCTTTCCTCGTCCTTCTGCCTCCAGGTGACTTTACACTCCCTCTTGTCTTTCTTACCTTCATTCCTTCCTCTTCCTTCTGCCTGTTGGTGACTCTACACTGAATGACAAGCCAAATGGTTTCCTGTACACCAGGAAACCATTTACTATGCTGGGTGGTAACCATATAACCAAATTTTGGCGCCTGGTGGTTTAGTGGGCAATTATGGCACTCAAGTCGGATTGAGCTGGTGAAGGTTTATATCCAAAGGGTGGTTGGGGTTTATTGCTCACATAATGCCACACAGGGATGAGTGAAGCTGGTCATTCTCATCTTAAATATCAGGACTAACTTGCCTAGCCCCGGGCTCTTATGCTCCTCATGGGGTAACGTAGGATTGGATGATGAATGAATGAAAATGAATGGAAAAGTATATGCCAAAAGTTTGTGGGAAAGAGAACTGGAGAAATGACTGGTTCAACAAAAGGTGTATGATGGCAAAAAAAAAGAAAAAAAAGAAAGAGATAAGGCATGAAACAAATGGAGAAAGAGAGGTAATGATAGAACAAAGGAAGACTGTAAAAGAACTAGAAATGAATATACAAGAATATACAGAGAGGAAGAAAGAAACATAAAAAAAGGTATACAGTAGCTGACAAATGTATGGAAGAACCTAAACTGTATTACAGGTTTATTAATGGCATATTGAAACAAAGGGAAAGAATACGCTGAAAATAGAAGGAGATGTCTATAAAGATGCGGTTACGCAAGCTGAAATAATGAACAAATGCTTCCAATCAGTCTTTACTAGAGAAAGTGATTCTGTGGAGGACAAGGGAGTGACTAGAAATGTAGTGTTAAAATATGTAAAAGTTGAAGTGCAAGAAGTATATAAATTACTGGAAACTCAAGATAGGAGGAAGGTCCCAGAACCAAACAGGATCTCTAACTGGATACTAAAGGAATTCAGAGAACAACTGGAGTTTAAGATTCATGATTTAATTGTGTGTCCTCTGGAAGAAGTGCCTCGGGAATGGAAGAGGGCCAATGTGGTACCAATTTATAAGAGAGGGAACAAGGATGAACCCCTGCATTACAGACCAGTGTCCCTAACTATTATGGTCGCAAAATTGTGCGAGAGAATCCTAAAAGACAGATCGATAAAATATCTAGAGGAGAGGGACATTTTGACAGAAAGTCAGTTTGGATTCTGAAGTCGAAGGTCGTGTGTTTCCAACTTGCTGAGCTTCTACTCAAGGGCGATAGACGTGCTACTGGAGAGACATAGTTGGGTGGATTATGTGTACAGTATTTACATTTGGAGAAAGCCTTTGACAATGTACCCCACAGGTGACTAATGTGGAGACTGGAACACACAGGAGGAGTGAAGGGGAACCACTTAGAGTGGATGAGAGACTTTTTGAGAGACAGACAAATGAGGACAGTAATAAAGGAGAGGATATCTGGAAGGACGGAAGTACCAAGTGGAGTCCCACAGGGCTCAGTGTTAATGCCCATAATGTTCCTGATTTACATAAACGATATGGTAGATGGAATGAACAGTTATGCAAGTCTGTTTGCTCATGATGCATAAATCATGAGGAGACTAGAAGTCGACAAAGACTGTAAGATGCTGTCGGAGGACCTGGATAGGATTCAAGATTGGAGTCAGATGTGGGAAAAGAAACTCAATGTAATAAAAAATGTAAAATATTGGAAATGGGTAACAGTACCAAGAGACCATCACTGAATAATTTGATGGGTAACAAACCAATCACAAAAGCAAGATAACAAAAGGACTTGGGAATGCTGGTCCAGGATAATTTGTCACTCGAAAAACACATTAACAAGACAGAAAGATGTACAGTGCTTGTCAGAATTATTGAGCGCCCTGCGTCCCTCCTAAGAAACAAACCTTTCAACATTGAAAAAACATATAAATAATGCATTTTATTTACCTTTAGTGCTTCGTAGGGTAGCCTTTACGTTTCTTCACGGACCTGAGACGTCTTGGAAGTGAAAGGGTGAGGCTCCTGAGGTGCTGGAGGAGTATTTTGTCCCAGGAGTCACGAATGGCAGCTTCCAGCTTAGGCAGAGAGCTAACGTCCTTCCCTTGGAGACTCTTCTTTTCGAGGTACCAGAGGTTTTCAATCGGGTTGAGGTCTGGGCTATTTCCTGGCCAGTCTGTCATGAATGATACCTCGCAGTCACGAAGCCAATTGGTGACCGATTTGGCCTTATGAGCAGGTGCACCGTTCTGCTGAAACACTCGTGCACCTGTTAGCTCGAAGGAGTCTGGTAAATGATCACACAGAAGCTCCAGATAAACATCCTGATTCACTCTAACATTCTTGGGAAGCACAACAGGCTTCCCCAGACCTTGACCTGAGAAACAAGCCCACACCATGAGTGAATCAGGATGTTTAACTGTGCTTTCTACATACCGTGGGTCTAGTGGGTCACTACCTTTGCGTCGATACACACGTGCTCCTCTGTTACAGGTAACACTAAACGTTGCCTCATCAGACCACAACACTGACAACCATTGCTCCTCACCCCAGTTTAGATATTTATTAGCAAAGGCAAGCCTACGAATTCTCTGGCTCTTGGTGAGAAGAGGCTTTTTCACAGGCCTATGACTTGTGTAACCAAGCTCATGCACCCTATGAGACACTGTTCTCACTGACACCTCACCAAATACTTCCGGGTTGCTCTCCTTAATTTTCCTTGCACTCACACGAGGATTAAACTCTACTGCACGTTTTAAAACATTAACAGACCTTGGGGAAGTTTTCCTAGGCCTACCAGACCTCGGTTTCTTTGTGGGAACTTCACCACTGTTTTCCAACCGAAACCGCGCACACCAACGATGCACTGTCGATCGTGCCACACCAACCAATTCACTAATTTCCTTTGTCTGGTGGCCTGCCTCCTTTAGAGCAATGATCTGGGATATGATTTCACTCAATAGTTCACGGATAGGTGCCATAAGAAAGTGGTAAACCCCAACACACTGCGGGACACTCGGTAAAACATGGCGCAATTTGAGAGGGACAAACGGCGGAGTTCCTCTCTCTCAGGCAGCTTGTGGGCGACTGAGGCGGGAACCAACCAGCGCGTCGGAAGGCCTCAGGCTACCGTGACATCATGCTCGCAGCGCAAACTTGTGGCTCAATTTTTACCCCCCAAAATGGGTGATTCTTTTTTGGTCATAAGTATTGCGCGCCTGGCGGACAACACTGAATAATTTTGACGAGTACTGTATAATCTCTTGATTAACATAAGTGTAGCATTTCATTAAATGGATGAGGAGATGATGAAAAAATTGATGTTGGTCATGATATGCCTCAGGTTGGAATATGCAGCAGTAATGTGGTCCCCCAACAAAAAGAAAGATATAAACAAGATCGAGAGAATACAAAGAGCAGCAACCAAGATGGTCCCTAGCCTGGCAGATCTGTCATACAGAGAAAGGCTGGAAAACCCAGATCTACCTTCCTTAGAAGAAAGGTAAGAGAGGAGTGACATGATTCCAGTGTTCGAGGCCATGATGGGAGTAAAGAAAAAATTGACAGAGAAGATCTGTTTGTATAGGATGGGAGAGTAACAAGAGGACAGGGAATAAAATTGAAAAAGCCAAGTTGCTTGAAGGATATAAAGAAATATAGTTTTCCATACTGACACACAGATCTGTGGAATGGCCTGGACAAGGAGATCATCCAGTGTAAATATTTAAACAAGTTCAAAGCAAAATTTGACTTATCGAGAAACAGAGATGGGACCACATGAGCATAGCTCATTTTCTGTATGTCACAACTAGGTAAATACACAGATATCCCTTCCACCCCCCTTCTTCTCCCCCATCCCTCCTCCATCCTACCATGCTCAACGATTTTTTTTTTTTAATAGTTTTTGGCGATCTATTTGAAAGCTATTGGTCATGTCAATATTTTTAAAACACCACAAGAAAGCTTGTGAAATTCTGCATCTAGACATATGCCTTTTTTTTTTTTTTTTTTTTTTTTTTTTTTTTTTTTTTTTTTTTTTTAAATGCAAGGAAGAAGGAACCAAAGGCCAGGAGCCCACAAACCCATTCTTTCCAAGAAAAAAAAATAAAAACAATATGAATGAGAGCCTAATTCAAGATCCGTTCATTTTGAGATGCCTGGACACAATGCGTTTGAAAGACTGGAGATCATAGGAAGTAGCAAATACAGACAGAGGGAGACAGTTCCAGAGCTGACCTATTGCATAAATGAAGGACTGAGAGTAACGCTTAACTCTTGCATTAGAGAGTTGGACAGATGGGTGCTACTTGCCCATTGTAGAGGCGGAGGGATGCAAACTGACAATTCAGAGGAGCAGTGGCCATTGAAGTAGAGATAGAAAAAAGATAAAGATGCAATAGTGCGGCAAAGAGACAGAGGTTGAAGGGCGCCAGTAAGAGTAGGAGAGTTGATGAGACAAAGAGCCTTTGACTACAACCTATTGAATAGAGCTGTATGTGGGGAGCCTTCCCACACGAGAGTTGTACTCTACACAGGGATGAATAAAACCCATGTATAAAGTCAACAACTGTGCAGAGGTAAAGAAGCTTAGCACACCTAATCTCCTGGAAGCAGATTTTGCAAGAGATGTAATATGATCTTTCCAAGATAAGTCCGAGTAAATGAAACCCCAAAGTATGTTTAAGGATGATGCAGGATTAAGCTAGATATTAGTGGGTACTCCTGTGGAAGATTTTGTCGGGTTGATAGGTGTATGAAATGAGTTTTTGATGCACTGAAAACAACAAGATTATCTTTACCCCAGTCAGATATACGAGCCAAGTCAGAGATTAGGTGTGCCATAGTCTCATCCCTTGTATGTTGAAGTAAATGCTGAGATGGATGTTACTAGAACTGAATGGAAAGGTGAAGGATGGAGTCATCAGCGTATGAGTGGATAGGGTTAGATGTACAGCTTAGAAGGTCATTGATGAATAAAAGGAAGAGAGTTGGTGATAGGACAGAGCCCTGAGGAACACCACTACTGACAGATCTTGAAGAACGATGGCCATCTACAACAGCAGCTATAGAACGACCAGAAAGGAAGCTACAGATGAAGGCACAGACAGAAGGATAGAAACCGTAAGAGGGCAGTTTGGAAATTAAAGATCTGTGCCAGACTCGATCGAAAGCCTTTGAGATGTGAAGTGCAATGGCAAGGCTTTCACCAAAGTACCAAAAGGAGGATGACAAGGAGTCTGAAAGGCAGGTGAGCAGATCACCAGTGGAGCATCCCTGACGGAATCCATACTGACAATCAGAAAGGTTATGATAGGAAAGATGCTTTAAAATTTTTGTTAAGAAGAGACTCAAAAACTTTTGAGACATAGGATGTTAAAGCAATTAGGCGATAGTTAGAGGGTTCGGAATGGTCACCTTTCTTTGGGACTGGCTGAATGAGAGCAAACTTCCAGCAAGAAGGAAAGGTACAAATTGATAGACAAAGGTGAAAGAGTTTACCTAGGCAGGGTGCAAACACAAAAGCACAGTTCTTGAGGACAACAAGAGGGACCCCCATCAGGCCCATATGCCTTGAGTGTTAGGGCCAATGATGGCAGAAAATACATCAGCTGAAGAAATTTTAATGTCAGCCACGAGGGGGAAGTGATGGAGAACAGCACCTGAATCGCCTAAGTGGAATTGGAGGAGGAAGTCTGAGCGAAGAGTTCTGCTTTATCAGTAGAAGAAATGGCTACAGAGCCATCAGTGTAGAAAAGAAGAGGGAAGGATGATGAGGTAAAGTTGTTAGAAAGGTTTTTGGCAAAGGTACCAGAAGAAGTGGGAAGAAATGGAGTTGGAGAGTTGAGAGCATTTAGTACAAATGAAATTATTTTTAGCAGAGTGAAGAACAGACTTAGCACATATCCAGGCAGAAACATAAAAAAGATGTGATTCAGGGCTGGGTTGGCTCCTGTATCTTTTATAGGCCCTCTCATTGTTGTGGACAGCATTAGAACAAGCATGGTTAAACCAAGGCTTTCTTGCATTAGTCAAAGGATATAAGAAAGGAATGTATGCTTCTATGCCCGAGAGAATAACCTCCATAATGCGCATGCACACTCAGATGGCTCCTGGCCATGGAAGTAATAACAATAATGACTCCAGGGAAAATCAAAGAAGTACGTACTGCCTAGGGGCCTCCCAATCAGCAGCTCCAAAGTGCAACAATCAATGTTTCTTTGGAAGGTCCACAGGCTGTACTGGAGTGATAGGACAGGTTAAGGTAATAAGGTTGTGATCAGAGGAGCCCAACGGAGAGGAAAGACTAACAGGTAAGCAGAAGTATTAGATGTAAGGAAGAAGTCAAGTATGTTGGAGCTCTCTCCAAGGCGGTCAGGGATATGGGTTGGGTGCTGTGCAAGCTGCTCTAGGTCATTAAAGATAGAAAAGATGTAGGCTTGTTCACCAGGTGGATCAGTGAAAGGAGAGGAGAGTCAAAAGTAGTGGTGAACATTGAAATCTCCTAGAATGGAGATTTCAGAAAAAGGAGAAATGGATTGAATGTGTTCCATTATAGATGTAAGATAGCCGAAGAATTTTTCACAGTCAGTAGAATTTGGGGATAAGTAAACAGCACAGATATATTTAGAGAATGACAGGAAAGCTGAAGCCAGAGAGTAGAGAATTCAGAAGAATCAAGTTCAGGAACACGAGAGCAAGATAAGTCATTGCATACATATACACAACAGCCATCTTTGGCTTTGAATTGAGTATAGGGAAAGTGGGTGGATACAGAAAAGGGTTTGCTATCAGTTGCCTCAGACAGCTGAGTCTCAGTTAAGATGAAAATGTGAGGTTTTGAGGAGGGGAGATGATGCTCAATAGAGGGAAGTTAGAGGAAAGGCCACGAATGTTGCAGAAATGAAGAAGAAGGGAGTCAGACAGTGGTTTCAGGCAGCTCGTTGAATCACCACCAGGAGAGGGGCAGATGGTGGGGGCATTTATGGTCCCCCCCCCTCGGGAATCCGAGGCTTGGTTATTAGATGCCATTTTTCTTTTTTTTAATTTTGAAAAGGAAGTGTAGTGTGTAATGTGCATGAAGTTTGGTGTTGATAGAGAACTTGTATTGGAGAGCATGCTGGCCTACTCTCTGTTTCACTGAAACACTGAAAAAGTTCAGCAAAAGGAGATGGTCAGGAACTAGTCCTAACGGTTGATGAAACAGGAGTTCCAGCTCTCCTTGTCCTCAGCTTTCCATCCACCTTGGGAGTACTGCCCTGCTCAACTGGTGCTACAGTCTACTCCCCTCAAAATTTTGCCTACACCATGCTCTTGCAAGGTGTAGGCAAAATTTTGGGCTAGGATGTTAGGAAGTTATTTGAAGCTATTTTTATGCTTGGACAAGTTTTATTCTCACTGCATTTCAGTTCTTTTATTCATCAGTTTTGTGTGTTTTTTTAGCTTATCTTATAGCATAAACACCACTGAAGATGATGGTTAACAATTTATACTAATATAACCAACTTCTGGGGGCAAATTTGTCAGTGGAGTTTTACTCTCTGTGCCCAGGCAAAGCCCCATAGCTGGGATGGGGGGAAGAAGAGAGGGGATGGAAGGAGTACCTGGACACCTGCGTACACCACCACATCTGCATTCAGATACATTCATTTTAACCTAGGGAGAGGGGAAGCACTTAGAAAATACTTTATTGTTACAACTTAATTTTAAACATATTTCAAATACAGGCATACCCCAGTTTAATGATGTAATTGGTTTAGTGAAACCCCATCGTTAGGCGGGGTATCGTATATCAGGGAAATTTTAACATGTAATGTGGAGCATTTACCAGCCTTTGATTTCCCCCCAAACCAAGTCCAAAACCCACCCAAATGAGCCCAAAAACAAGTTTAAAGCCAATCTAAATGGCCCAACAGCCGTCAAGGAAGCTAACCTAAGCCTAACACCTGTAAATAACTAACTAAAACCAACAAATAAAATCTGAAAATCATCAAATACAAGTCTGGAAAACAAGTTTAGTAACCTGTACCCCAATATGACAATGTTCACCCCAACTATGACCAAAACACATTAATCTAAGTCTAAAAACATTTATAAATTAACCTAAACACACAAGTTTGGTCTAAAATATCATCACAGTTCGTAAAAAAATCAAGACCCATCATTAAACCAGGGATTGGCCATCGTTAGGCGGGGTATGGTGGTATTTCTATGTCCATCATTAAGCCGAGGTATTATGTCTAGAGGTATCGAATATTGAGGTATTACTGTACTGTACTGTACAGTTTATACACCTTATTACTGTATTTACAATCTTACAAACTAAAGATGTTCACTTTGTCTGTATATTTCACTTATCACTCATCACCCTTGGACTTTTTCTAATAAATAAGAATTTAGTCTGGTCGGTTCCTCAACTCCAATAACAGCGAATTCTGGTATACTTCAGTCCGTCACATGGAGATTTTACTGTATTGTGCAAGATACTCCCTATCCGAATCTGGATCCGCCCCCAATTTTAATCATTTCTTCCTTGGCCCATGGCCCACTCTTCCACAAAATTTCATCAGAAGCCATTCATAACATTTTGATTAAAACTGCTAACAGACAGACAAACAAACAAATAAACAAAAACAAAGAAACAAACAAACCAGCACCAGCAAAACCATAACCTTCTTGGTGGAGGTAATAATAATAATAATAATAATAATAATAATAAGTACTGTAGTAGTTGGCAGAGGCACTCACCATCCACTCACTCAATGTAGTGCTGCTCTCTGATGCCTGCCCTTTCCTCTCTTCCTTCCTTCTTTCCATCCTTCCTCTTCTGTCCTTCTTTCCTTATTTCTTTCCTCTTCCTTCTGTCTACAGGTGACACTAGACTGAGTGACACGCCAAATGGTTTCCTGTAAACCAGGAAACCACTGGGTGGTAACCACATTGCCATACTATGGCACAATGTGATTTAGTGGGCAAATAAGGTGCCCCAATTGGATTGAGCCACTACAAGTTTCTATCCAAGGGATGGTTGGAGTTTATTGCTCACGTAAAACCACTCAGGGATGAGTGAGGTTGGTCACTTTCATCTTAAATGTCAGGACAAACTTGCCTAGCTCCAGGCTCCTTAGCTCCTCATGGGGCAACACTGGATTAGATGATGAATGAATGAATGAATGAAATAATCATAATTATAGGCAGTAACACTATCATAACTCGTGGGGTCTGTTTCCAAGAGGGGTAACTGCTTTTGCCTTTAGAAAGCTCAAACTGGAAAATATTTTCACACACCAGTGGTTTCAGCACATTGTGACAATCCAGTTGGGCTCCCTTCCAAGGAAGATAATCATATCACACTCCACCTGTCTGTGGGGATCTTGCAAACACCCTTCTTTTCTTTTTTTCTTTTTCTTAAAAGATGGTATTTATTGCTGTCAGACTGAAAGAAACAGGGGCAGTGTTGCCTGGTTTTATCTCAGTATCATACTTTCCTTTAAGGGATGACAGTTCATTTTTTTTAATGAAAATGAAATTATGCATCAATCTACATTAAACTTTACTGGATAATAGCTATGATACCTACTTAAGCGTGTAGAAAGTTTCAGGACGATCCATGAAGAAAAGAAAAAAATATTCGGTAAAACCTTAATATATTTAACCTAACTTTCACTGACTACTGCTCCTAAGTGAGCAGACATATAATCATTTTAAAAATATCAGTGATTAAATTAATCATTTAAAAATAAAGCTCAGGGATTAATTTTGCCAACTATAGCTATTATCCAGTAAAATTTCATGTAAATTGATGCATAATTTCATTTTCAACCAAAAAAATGAACTGTCTCCCCTTAATGATGTAGTTCCTTTACTTTCAAATTGTGCACAATTTTTGTTCAGCCATCATCAATGTTATTATCATTAACATCATCATTCAAACCTCTTTCCCCACCTAGGGATGGGGTGATGTTGGGTCTTTGTTGGGAAATAACTATTACATGGAACCCATCCTTTCACTGCAGTAAGCCTGTGGGGAACAATGCCAAGCACATCGAAGTGCATCCATTGTATTAAGTGGCTCCATTTCAACTACAAGGACTTTTGATCCATGTGAGTATCACTTTATGGCATAAAGCCACTTCATGGACTTCTGGTGGTTCTGTTGCTGATGTCCTTCATCAGCTGATGATGCCTTGTAGAAATGAGAATTTCTCAGATACTGAGAAAACCCTAGTAAATGAGACAGTTTGGCCCATATTTGATACCATCATAGTTTTTTCTTTTTTTAATAGATTTGATGCTACATAGGCAAAAGTCTCTTTGTCTGAGGCTCCATGCCAAAACCAAACCAAGTCATTTACAGACACAGCTGGCAGACTCTAGAGGGCAAGAAGAATGGCCTACCAGAAGATAATTTGAGATATGCAGTTACGGCAAAGCGAATTTCATTTTCAACCATCAAGCCTTTGCAGCTGTTGCTGCTTAACCCCAGTTGCTCTGGCTGAGGAGATTCATCAACCACAGGAAAGCTAGTGTCTCTGTGAGGATGTCCTACAGGTACAATACAGTACATACACTGTATAGGGAACCAGTGCCTCCTTGTGGCCAAACCGTCATGTACAGACACGGCTTGGCAGACTGAAGAGGGCAAGAAGAATGGCCTGCCAGAAGTTAATCGGAGATATGCAATTACGGCAAAGCGAAAATCATTTGCAACCATCAAGCATTTGCAGCTGTTGCTGCTTAACCCCAGTTGCTCTGGCTGAGGAGAGTCCTCAACAACAGGAAAGCAGGTGTTTCTGTGAGGTTGTCCTACAGGTACAATACAGTACATACGCTGTGTAGGAAACCAGTGCCCCATTGTGGCTGACAGCACTTTGCCAGAGCAAGGTGCAGGGAAATACTGTATAAGGTCTGGCTTCTGGGTGGACACTACAGATGCTTCACTCATCAGGGTACAATATCATCCCATGTAGTGAAGCAAAAAAGCAGCATGGAGTCATAGATGAGTCATGTGAATCCAGACAGTGTCAGGGATGCCCCTGACCCACTACTGCTTGATAGCTGTCTGGAGACTAAACCTGATGGACTTGAAATTTACTTCAGTAAAGGTCAAGAGTAAAGTTAAACTCCAAAGTTAAGGCTCTAATGCTGCTTGAAAAGCCAAATGGTTTCCTGTAACCCAGGAAATCATTTACAATGTTAGGTGGCAACCATATATTGTAGTCATGCTTTGGGATGTGATGGGGTTACATCAACTGAATACTTATTGCATAACAATTTATTGTATACTGAGGTTGATATAACGGGCTCAATAAGGATACTCCAAGGGTCATGTGCCACTTAACCTAAAATATCAAAAAACACCTCTGCCATCCACCTAAAGTATGGTATGTCTTAGGCCAGACCAAGTCTTCATCAAGGGTCCCCTCCAAGGCTGAGGAACAGCTGGAGGGTACTGACAATCACTTTGGGTTCTCATTTTTTTTCTCTTTTTTTATGTGATCAAGACGGAACCAAAGGCCAGAAGCCTACAAGACTGTTCCATAATAATCAGTGTTGGGCAGGTGGGCAAGCACTTGCGCAAAGCGCAATTGTGCACTGTTGCGCTCCAGTTAATATATCGTTTGCGCATTGCGCACCGCACGAGACCATGCGAAATATTGCACTTTTGCACATGAAAAGGCAGGTGCGTAAGTGCAAATTTAGTTGTGCTTGCACAACTAAATTTGTGCTTGCGCACCTGTCCTGTGGATTGCGCACTGTGCAATCAATGGGACATGTAGTCTTGGGAGCTTCCTGTATGTCTGGACAAGGGATGGGGGAGGCTCGGGGAGGGTCACGAGGGTTCTGCTGGGTGGAGGTGGGAGGGACAGAGGGTAGTAGCATTTCTTAAAGTGCTTCAACAGAGATAATGTATTTTAATATTTTTTAAATTATTATTATTAGTAAATAATAATAAATTAAGAATACATTATTCATTAATAGTAGTACAGGCAATTCCTCACAAAAATCGTTAAAACATATTATTTACATCAAACATCCACAGCCTAATAATATTTGATGTAAATAATGTGTTTTAATGATTTTTGTAAGGAATTACAATGCTATTGTATATCTATATTGAGTTATTAAATAAAACGTCTTGCGAAAATGCAGATAAAAGTAAAACTGGCAACATCACAGCCTTTGTTTTCCTCTCCCTCCGCTTCGAAGCCCGCTCACTCCTCTGTTTCAACTTCCACGTGTGAAAAAGTTACATGATAGTATTGTGATACCAGCTCTAATGTAGAGAAGTGAAGCTTTGACCCTGTTGGAGGAACAGAAGTCAAGAGTAAGAACTGTGGAAATAAATAAAGTTATTTGAGAGGAGCATGTGGAGTCACGTGGAGAGACAGACTAACAAACGAGGAAGTGAAGGATCGTTGTGGTGTGGATGTGGATGTGATAGGAAGCGTCAGGAGAAACACAATGAGGTAGTTTGGTCATATGAAGAGGATGGAGAGTGAGAGACTAATGAGGAGAGTGTATGTGAGTGAGGTGGAGGCCAAGGATGAGATGGAGGGATGGAGTGGAGAGGTATATGAGAGAGAGGCAGGGGGGGGTGAGCTGGGAGCAGGGAGGTGAAATGGCCGGGGACACGGTGACATGGAGGCAAATGGGACTCAGGAGGCAGCGAAGATTCGTGGGGCACTATATTATTAAATATAACAATGAACAATGTGATGACGCGATGGGTCAAAGAAGAGACACGGTTCCAAGGTGAGGACACACCAGCAAGACTAGACTTACTGTTTACCAAAGAACCCAAAGTAATAGAATCCTTGAAATATCTGTGTCCTGTTGGAAAAAGTGATCATGTGGTCATTGAGTTCCAGATGATAACAGGGAATGTGGAGCCAAGAGACGAGCTTTATAGACAGGGAAGATACAATTTTGGGAAAGCAAGCTTTACAGGATTAAGAAAATTTTTTGAAAATGCAGATTGGAGAAAATTCAGAGAAATAAGAGAGATACAAAGGAAGTGGGATATTATTCTAGGCCTCTACAATTCGGGAGTGGAAAAATTTGTGTCAAGAGTAAGGGGGAAAGAAAACAGGTAAAAAGAGTGGTTTAACAGAAGGTGTATGATAGCAAAAAAAAAACAGAGACACGGCGTGGAACAATTGGAGAAAGAGAGGCAATAACAGAACAAAGGAAGAATATAAAAGAACTAGAAATGAATACACAAGAATATGTAGGGAGGAAGAAACGAACTTTGAAAAAGGTATAATAGATAAATGTAAGGATGAACCCAAACAGTTTTATAGATTTGTCAATTGCAAACTGAAAAAAAAGGAAGGAATCACCAAACTGAAAGTAGAAGGAGAGGTCTATAAAGATGCAGCAATGCAAGCAGAAATAATGAACAAATGTTTCCAGTCAGTTTTCACTGATGAAAAGGAGTTTGCGGAAGAGGAGGGAGTGACAAGAAATGTAGTGATAAAAGATATAAAAGTGGAAGTACAGGAAGTGCATAAATTACAGGAAACTCAAGATGTAAGGAAAGTCCCAGGACAAGATGGAATCTCTAATTGGGTACTGAAGGAATGCAGAAAACAACTGCAGATAAGATTTACAGTTTAATTGTGTGTTCTCTGGAAGAGGGGAAAGTGCCTCAAGAATGGAAGAGGGCAAATGTGGTACCAATTTAAAAGGAAGGAAACAGGGAAGAACCCCTGAATTATAGACCAGTGTCCCTAACCAGCATGGTCGCAAAACTGTGCGAAAGAATTCTGAAAGATAGATGGATAAAATATCTGGAAGAGATGACTATCTTGGCTGATAGCCAGTTTGGATTTAGAAGTGGAAGGTCATGTGTTTCCAACATGTTGAGTTATTACTCAAGAGCAATTGATGTGCTACAGGAAAGAGATGGTTGGGTGGAATGTGTGTATTTAGATTTGGAGAAGGCCTTCAACAAGGTACCCCATAAGAGACTAATGTGGAAACTAGAGCATATAGGAGGACTGAAGGGGAACCTACTGGAAAGGATGAGAGACTTTTTGAGAGACAGACAAATGTGGACAGTAATCAAGGATAGGATGTCTAGATGGAGGGAGGTAACAAGTGGAGTCCCACAGGGCTCAGTGTTGGCACCAGTAATGTTCCTGATTTATTTAAATGATACGGTAGATGGAGTGAACAGTTATACAAGTCTGTTTGCTGATGATGCAAAGATCTTGAGGAAGGTAGAGCTTGAGGAGGATTGTAAAATCCTGCAGGAGGATCTGGATAGGATACACGATTGGAGCCAGTTGTGGGAAATGAAACTTAATGCAAAGAAATGTACAATACTGGAAATGGGTAAATGTACCAGGAGGCCATAATTGAATTATTTGAAGGGTAACGAACCAATTACAAAAGTGAGAGAAGAGAAAGATTTGGGAGTGCCGGTCCAGGACAGTTTGTCACCTGAAAAACACATTAACATGGCAGTTTGAGAGACGTATAAATTCCTGACTAATATAAGAGTAGCTTTTCATTGTATGGATGAGGAGTTGATGAAAAAATTGATAGTGGCCATGATTCACCCCAGGTTAGAATATGCAGCAGTAGTGTGGTCCCCACACAAAAAGAAAGATATAAATAAGATTGACAGAATACAAAGAACAGCAGCCAAAATGGTCCCCAGTCTGACAGATTTGTCGTACAGAGAGAGGCTGGAAAAGCTGGTTTTGCCTTCCTTAGAAGAAAGGAGAAAGAGAGGCAACATGATTGCATTGTTCAGGACCATGGTGGGAGTAGATAAAATTGACAAAGAAGATCTGTTTTTATGGGATAAGAGAGTAACAAGAGGACACAGAATGAAACTGATGAAGCCAAGCTGCTTGAAGGATATGAAGAAATATAGTTTTCCATATAGATGTACAGACCTGTGGAATAGCCTGGACAAAGAGATCGTCCAGTCTAAAAACTTAAACGAGTTTAAAGCTAAATTTGACTTATTGAGAAACAGACAGGACCCCACGAGCATAGCTCATTTCCCGTATATCACAATTAGGTAAATACAATTAGGTAAATACACACACAAAAGGTCATGTGACTGATGTGGTAAAATCCAGTGGTGTTTCGGAGTACGTCGAGGCTAAGGTGAATAGACTCGTCAGGAAGTAGCGAGGAGAGAGAAAGAAAATAATTGGTTATAGAACTGACGTGATTAACTCAGTAGCGGTTTAGAAGTAATGGTGTTGTGGTGGGGACGTGCAGCAGGGAGAGGTGGGAAGGAGGGGAGGGGTAGGGGGAAGGGGAAAGACGTGGTGGGACTGCACAAAAAAAAAAAAAACTACCTATACACTGCTGTATGTACAGTGTCCCTCCTAATTTTGGCACCGTTTTCAGGTCAATATGGCATATTTAGACATCAAAACACACACTGGAATATCTAAAATAATACTAAACACCAAGAAAACCATGAAATAAAAGAAAAAAACCTTACCCATACACTACTGAATGTACAGTACCCATCCGAATTTTGGCACTGTTTTCTGGTCAATCTGCCATATTTAGACACCAAAACACACATAGGACTGTCCATATTAAAGCTAAACACCAAGGAAACAATGCATAAGCAATAAACATCCACAAAATACCTCAGGACGGTTGGAAAATCAGTTATCTGACACCAGTGATAGCTGGTCCCGGGCCACAAAATAATTCCACGGCCATATATGCCACCGGAAATTGGTTAAATTGGTATTATAAGTGGCACACCATCATTTTTGCTGGTGTTTATACTACAATACTCAAAATAGACTAGTATTCAAGGATGTTTTGGTAATTATCTCAATCACGATATAAATTATTCCAAATATGATACTTAATTTCTATTCAGGAGTGTATCGTGTTCATTTTGTCATGTTTTGTTTCAGCCATGCTTCGTTGGTCATGACTCAAAAAGCAGCTCTCCCAAGTCAGGTCAGAAGTGCAAGTTCACAATCACTTGCAGGTGATTGTTTTCTGTTGTTAAAACATGTCTTTGACAATTCTAACCCTGTTGGTTTGCTTTCTGTCGGTCATTCGTGGTGTGAGAATACAATTGAATGAGATTCAGTGTGCTAGAGCATGATCGATGCTCGACAATGGCCAGACGCAGCGACAGGTTGCTCAGCTAATGGGTGTGAGTCAGGGGTGTATTCGGAACGTGTGGCATCGCTACCAGGATACACAGAGTTACCATAGGAGATGTGGGACAGGTCGTGGAAGGACAACTGATGACAGAGAGGACTGTCATATGGCTCTATTGGCACGTTGGGACCCCTGTTTCACAGCTCGGCGGATACAGAATGAGTTTCAGGCTGCCACTGGGAGGACTCTGAGTGACCGAACCATCCGTAACAGGCTCCATGAAGTCGGCC
Source organism: Coenobita brevimanus (assembly GCF_032717465.1). Classification (NCBI taxonomy): domain Eukaryota; kingdom Metazoa; phylum Arthropoda; class Malacostraca; order Decapoda; family Coenobitidae; genus Coenobita; species Coenobita brevimanus. The sequence continues at coordinate 22,897,342 of NC_137045.1, read as the reverse complement.
TACACTCCAGGAGACCAAACATTGTGCCTCGGATGACTGTTGCACATCGCAGAGCTCGTCTCGCGTAGGCTAGACAACACCTCCATTGGATGGTGAACCAGTGGGCACATGTACTGTTCACTGATGAGAGCCACTTCAGTGTTGATCACCCAGATGGTCGTATTCGGGTCTGGAGAGGTGTACAACAGCGTTACAACCCTCAGTTTGTCAAGAACGTGACCGATGGGGGCGTGTATCAGTAATGGTCTGGGCCAGAGTCTCCACCAGTCATCGTACAGACCTCCATATTGTCCAGGGTAACATGAATGCCCAGAATTATCGGGACAATATTCTGCAGCCTCACGTCTTGCCAATGGCAAATCGGATTGGTGCTGGTTTTATCCTAATGGACAATAACGCCCGTCCCCACCGAGCCAGACTTGTCTCCACAAGTCTTCAGGATAACAATATCGAGCATATGGAGTGGCCAGCTTTGTCAGCGGACTTAAATCCAATTGAAAACATTTGGCGTATACTCGGTGACAGAGTTAGGAGCCATCAGCCCTCTGTTTCCAATGTCCAGGACTTAATTGCTGCTCTCCAGGACAAGTGGAGGAACACTGACAATAATATGATCCGGAACACTATTCTGACCATGCGTAGGCATTGTCAAGAGTGTGTGAGACTCAATGGTGCGGCTACCCATTATTAATGTTGATTTGGAGTCGAATTAAACTCATTAAGTCAATAAAATGTGTTATCTGATTCATTGTGTGATTATCATTTTGGTGCTCATCTTTTTCAGAGATAAAGTTTTCATCCAATCTTTTGAAAATCAGTGGTCATATCCCACTGAGAGTCTCATTAGTGAATGATTCTCATGATCAGCATATGATATTGAACATATGTTTGCTATAAACTCAATATAATCAGGAAAATGATCCTGAGTACTATTCTATTTTGAGCAGTGTATATGATAAGCTAATAAAAACACAAAAAACTGATCAGTAAAAGTATGGAAATGCAGTGAGAACATACAGTGTTCAACAGTAAAACTTACCTTCATTAACTTACCACCATCCTCATGCTAAATTTTGCCAGCCCTTCCAAGAATTATGCACATGTCTACATGTAGATGTAGAATTTCATGAGCTTTCTTATGGTCACTTCAGAATTTTGATATGACAGTATTCAAATAAATTGCAAAAACTTTAAAAACTCATGAGCCAGTGCTATCAGCACGAAGGAGGGGAGGGACTGAGGTAGTGAGGGGGAAGCCAGGAGGGTATGGAAGAGGGACGGGAGGGGAGCAGAAGCGTGGCTGTGGACAGGATTTTCACCTTTCTGTCACAAGGTGGACAGGTACTTTTACCGTACATTTACTCGTGGCTTCTGGTCTGTGTCAGAAGTGTGGTGGCCATTTGGAAACAAAACTCCCAGTGACCTGGTGACTTTGGATGTTCAGCAGAGAGGCGGACGACCGCTGTCACTGAACATGCACTCGTGGCTTGTGGTCTGTGTTCAATGCGTGGTGGCAGTTGGAAAAGACTTACCCATGTGACTTTGGACATTCCATGGGGATGCGTACAGAAATTTTGACACCACATGTGGGTTAGTCATATGACTTGGGTGCTGAAGCTTCGCTGGGAGTGATTGGACCAGCGCACGACTGGCCATTCAGTACAGGGGCAACCAGACATTTTAGCTCTGGTTGTGGGTTACAGCCTACTTCCTGCTCACGACTCGAGCCCAGCAACCACGATACCGAATGTTTGAATGTGTCAGCTGGCCGGCCGAAGTTCTCGGTGACTTTTAAGTCCGGATAATAGCAAGTAAATTTGGCTAATGGTTTAATATAGCCATGGTCCAGTATCCAGATAATGAACCGGTCCAGATACCACATTCCTGGATGAATGAGGGATTACTGTTTTAAGGTTTGAAAACAAGCTATTTTCGGAAAAATGCCCGCAATGAAAGAATGACCACACCATAAATAGCCTGGTGTGGCGGGGTTAATACCAGTGTTAGGGCAGAGGAAATGGGTCAAGAGGCGAAAACTTTGAAAGCCTGCTCACACTTCTCTTTCTTCTCCATAATATATTACAGTAACCTTCATCTATGCAATTCTGATCTCCAAGCTGTCTCTCATTCTCCATGCCCTTAGAGACAACAGGAGCTAAGTGTAGATGTAAGACGACTGCTGCATATTAAAACCCCGCTTAGCCCAGTATACATTTTATCTGTACACAAAGCTGTCCCTGAATGCCTAGAGAAGTAGGTGTTCACTGTCTGGTAAGAAAATCAATACAGCTTTTTGACAGATGCAATCTATAATTACAGTATTCATTCAGTTTCGCTAAAGTATGAGGTGGCAAAACTTACAATTCAAACTTTTCCTCAAATACAGGAGAATCACACTTTCTCTGGATTTTAGTCTTGTGGCTTGTGGCATTAGGAAACCAATCACTTGGGACCAGCTTCACTTGCACAAATGTGTCCAGTTTTACTGATGATCTGACAATATTCCTCGCCATGATGACCTCCACAATGAGTTTACCAGTTACCAAGAAGAATACCTGCAATGAGAAAGTGATTGTTATGAACAGTATTTATTAAAAAACAAAATAAAGGTTTTACAGAGTGGAAAAAAATAATAATAATTATGCAAATTGTACACTCTCCACTCTCTCCCTTTGGAGGTACACTAGGAAGAGGCTACAGAAGACACCACACCAGGCAGTTAAAAAAAAAAAAAAAAAAAAAAAAAAAAAAAAATCCATACTCAAGAGACTTGGGGAGTGGGTATATCATTAATTGTCTCCAATTATTCTGCTGTTGTAAGTAGCCACTGTTCATCTCCTAGGGCTATCAATAACGGTGTTCCTGAGGGTTCTGTCCTATCACCAACTCTCTTCCTTCTGTTCATCAAATCACCAACTCTCTTCCTTCAGTTCATTAAATCACCAACTCTCTTCCTTCTATTCATCAATGACCTTCTAAGCTGAACATGTAACTCTATCCACTCATATGCTGATGACTCCACCCTTCACCTTTCCATCTGCTTCCCGCAGTGTCCATCTCAGCAGTTACTTGAGCAAACAAGAGATGAGGCTATGGCACACTTTGTCTAACTTGGCTCATACCTTTGATTGGGATAAAAGTAATCTTGTTGTTTTCAATGCATCAAAAACTCAGTTTTTACATCTTCTGACCCATCAGAATCTACCACAGGAGTACCTTCTAATTTTTAACAATATACAACTCAATCCTGCATCAACTTTAAACATACTTGGGGTTTCATTTTCTTGGGATTTAACTTGGAAAAATCATATTACCATACATCCATCCATCCATCATCCAATCCTATGAGGAGCGTAGGAGCCTGGGGCTCGGCAGTTGGTCCTGACATTTCTCTCTTGGAAAATCTGCTTCCAAGAGATCAGGTGTGCTAAGCCATCTCCATGCCTTCCTTACTCCAACACAGTTGTTGACTTTATACAGTTTTACTTGCCCCTGAGTAAAGTACAACTCTCATGAGTGGGGAGGCTTCCCACACACAGCTCTTCTCAACAACGTGGAATTAATGGCTTTCGTCTCATTAACTCTCCTCCTCTTGCCGACTCCCTTCATCCACTACCTCTTTGCCACACTATTGCATCTTTTATCTCTCTTCTATCGTTACTTCAATGGTCACTGTTCCTCTGAACTGTCTGTGTGCATCCCTCCACCTCTATGGTGGATGCACAGCACCTGTCTAGCAACAAATTCTTATCCCTTTTCTGTCTAACTCCTTCATGCAAGAGTTAACTGATACTCCCAATCCTTCATGTACGTAGCAGATAAACTCTGAAACTGTCTTCCTGTCTGCATATCCTACTGCTTGTGACCTAAAGTCTCTCAAACACACTGTACCCAGGCATCTTGAAATAAATGGATCTTGAATTTCGCTCTCTATAATCTTGTTTTTATTTCTTCATGGAGGGAACAATACTGCAGGCTTCTAATCTTTGGTTCCTACTTCAGTGCTTTAACATAAATAAAAAAAAAAAAAATACCTGTGGGGTACTGTGGGATGGATGAGCAAGAAGGGAGGATTCAGAACTTTGAAAACTGATTGCCTTTACCTTTACCACAGGCCTATTATGTGTGTAAAGTTGGAAAACAAAATGTTGCCAAGTTACTATAATAAGACCTTTGCAATCTGTAACCCATAGAATACGTTGGCAATGACCTATAACCTTGAAAATCTATATGGTTAGTCTTCATCACAGGCCTACTATGTGTGCAAAGCTGGAACCTATTATGTGCCTTTTTTTCCTATAAGTTCAACTCCAGTCATAAGCTGGGTACGTCATTCCTTGAGACCCTGCAGTATCATGCATATCACACATCACATGTCGCCATTCTGAAGCTAATAAGCATCTTACATTCTGAATACTTGCTAAGGCTGTATCAATCAAGCCTGATGCAATAGTATCTGTATTAGTATCTGTATGAGCACTGGTGATATTATGACACTCCAGTGGGTCTTGTGGAAGATCTGCAAAGTCTGTTTTAACTAAATTCAAATAATCAAACTGTTACTTGCCCCAGCCTGGGATCCAACCCACATCCATTCAGACAGCAAATGACTTCTCTAACTACTAGGCCTAAGCCTCCTCCCTACAAGCTGTGATGCATGGGGTGGGTAGTGAGTTGAAGGGGATGCAGAACCTTGAAAAGTGAAGGTCTATTGTGTGTAAAGCTTCGCATGCAAAGGTGGCCTGGATAATGAGATACAGCATCCATGAGCTGTGATGTGCGACAGCAGATGCCAATAAAATACATCATTCCTCTGTAAACTATGGGATACAGCTGTGTTCTTACCCATATTTGGATGCATGTGAGTGAGGTGGAGGGGGTAAGAGGGAGGGGGAGGCCGAGGATGAGATGGAGGGATGGGGTGGAGAGGTATATGAGAGAGGGGGGTGTGAGTTGGAAGCAGGGCAGTGAAATGGCAGGGGACAGGGCGACTTGGAGGCAATTTGTTTGTGGCCACCCCAAACGGGACTGAGGCATCTGGCAATAGATAGATTGATTTTCTACAAAAAGCTCTCACTGAAACACCTTCAAACAAATGAATATAACATCCTACAAGGCAATAAGATTGGGCATATATGAGTAATTTTGAGTAGAATTCTTCTTTATATTAAAGTGAACTAAAGATATAAGTAATCCCTCTAATATCCGATGTACTAGAGCCAAAGGCATATCCGGATAATGGTCCTGTCCAGATATTGGGCCCCAGCCTCCTGGGCTTGTACTTATGGACCCTATCTCAGAAAAACACCTATACAACTTCCTCTGGACATGCATTGCACCTATTTAAGACCCAAATCACACCAATAAGGGACATAAAAGACTCAAAAAATGCAAAAGAACCATAAAATGAGGTTTTTGAGGTGAGTTTATACAATATTAAACATTCTGGGTACTTACAAGTCCCTGGCTCCTGGACTGGTTTGAACCGCCAGTTTGCAGTCCACAGTTAATCCTTTGCACTCTAAATTCTAATTTCTTAACACTGCACAACACTGTAAATGCCCATGTGTTCTAGTGGCGAGGTATTGCAGTTTATTCACTGTTTATTCACAAAAAATGAGCACCTGTGGCTTGCATTGCTATAAGCATCTGCTCTCGATCGAAGTGAGGCTGTGACTGTTGATGATGGCAGGGTAACAGAGTTGCCAGATCACAACGGCCACACTACCAAACTCCTCAATTTTCATTACCATTTTTACCTTTCATTACCAAATTCGTAAAGCTAGCATCTATTCTTCACTAATTATATACACAAGTGGAAATAAATGTAATCACACTTCTTATAATTAACAGCATGTTGATTATTATCACAGTATATAGGCTACCAAATTAATCAGAGATAGCAAACAATCCACCATCTCCATCCTGTGTGGATGTGAAAAATCTGTTTGGTATTGTATTATTCTGATTCATTACCAAACGAATTTTTCATTACCAAATTGGCCCACATTTGGTAATGAAAAATACCAAATGGCAACCCTGATAGGGGAGGGGGGAGGGGGGAGGAAGGAAGGGGTGAAGGGACCATGGTGTAACAGCTGTTCGGCGCCACGCGGCAATTTCAGATTACGGGTGGGAAAAAAGTAAGATTTTTTTCAAATTTTTTGCAGTTTTTTACCCATTTTGGGAATATTGGATCCCAGGACGAAAATGTCCGGTTACTGGGGATGTCCGGAAATTGGGCGTCTGGATATTACGGGGATTACTGTACTGTCTGCTCATAAACATGCTTAATTTTGGGATTATGACAAAACGTCAGTGAGCTGAAGAAAATAGAATGAGTCAATTCCATCATCATCATCATCATCCAGACCTCCTTTCCCACCCAAGGGCAGGGTGAGGAGTAGCAATGTCCAGACAGCCCAAAATTGCCCAATCCAATGGGCCACACTTCCATTCACTCATCATTCAAGCCCACGGAATCCTGGCTCTACCGGATACACCAAAAACATTCACCACGTTCTGTAGATTCACATAATCGTATCCGACAGGGTCAATCCAGATGCTGCCATGTTAAAAAGGGGTGCCAAAAATCCCTGATCATGCACTTCTCCTCACAAAATTCATCCAGCCAGCTTGATCTCCTGTCAGTTCCCTAGCCTCACCGACTTCGAAACCTCTCTTCCTCACACATTTATCCACCATATCTCTCCACCTTCTCCTTGGCCTACCTCGCCTCCTCCCTCCTTCGAATTCACTCAGATATACCTTCTTCACCACTCCATTGTTATCCATTCTCTCCACATGACCATACCATCTCAGTACACTCTCTTCAATTCTGGTGTCCACCGACTTCCTCACTCCGCATCTTTCACGAATCACATTATTTCGTATCCTATCCACCCTCTGTACTCCACATACATTCCTCAGCAGTCCCAGCTCCACTGCTCTTACTCTTGACTTTTCATTTTCATGCCTCACCATAGTCTCACATCCATATGTTAAAGTTGGCACTAACACTCCTTCATGTAAGCCTTGTGCTGCTGCAACACTCAAGTCTCTGTTTCCTATCAAGGCCTTCATTGCACCAGCTACTTTTCTTCCCTGTGTCACTCTACTTTCAACTCCTTTTGCACATTTTACTCTCTTTTCTATCACTGTACCCAGGTATTTGAACTCTCTCACCAATTCCAGTCTCTCTCCATTCACTGTGACATTGCACTGGGGGTCACCTTCTCTCTCAATAACCATCACTTTACTCTTTTCTACATTTACTCTCAAGGAATGACGCTTACAGACATCAGCAAAACTCTGCACTAGCCTACCAAGTTCTTGTCCGGTACTTGCAAGCAGTACTGCATCATCAGCATGCAACAAATTTGAGATATTTCATCCATCACCATTCATTTCCAATGCCATCCCTCTCTTTTACTTGTGTTTTCACTTCTCTCATCACCCAATCCATATATACATTGAACAACCATGGGAACATCACACAACCTTATCGCACGCCCACACTGATCATGAACCATTCACTTAGATGCCCTGAAAGACAGATGGATAAAATATCTGGAAGAGATGAATATTTTGGCTGAATGTCAGTTTGGATTCAGAAGTGAAAGGTCATGTGTTTCTAACTTGTTGAGCTTTTGCTCAAGAGTGATTGATGTGGTACAGGAGAGAGATGGTTGGGTGGATTGTGTGTACTTAGACTTAGAGAAGGCCTTTGACAAGGTACCTCATAAGAGACTAATGTGGAAACTAGAATATATAGGACCGAAGGGGAAACTTCTGGAATGGATGAGAGACTTTTTGAGAGACAGACAAATGAGGACAGTAATAAAGGATAGGATGTCTGGATGGAGGGAAGTAACAAGTGGAGTCCCTCAAGGCTCGGTGTTGGCGCCAGTAATGTTCCTGATTTACGTAAATGATATGGTAGATGGAGTGAACAGTTATGCAAGTCTGTTTGCTGATGATGTAAAGATCTTGAGGAAGGTAGAGGTTGAGGAGGATTGTAAATACTGCAGGAGGATTTGGATAGGATACACAATTGGAGCCGGACGTGGGAAATGAAATTTAATGTAAAGAAATGTACAATATTGGAAATGGGTAAAAGTACCAGGAGGCCATCACTGAATTATTTGTTGGGTAATGAATTAATCACAAAAAGGAAAGAAGAGAAAGATTTGAGAGTGCTGGTCCAAGATAGTTTGTCACCAGAAAAGCACATTAACAAGATAGTTGGAGAGACTTATAAACTCTTGACTAACACAAGAGTAGCATTTCATTATATGGATGAGGAAATGATGAAAAAATTGATAGTGGCAATGATCCACCCTAGATTAGAATATGCAGCGGTAGTGTGGTCCCCACACAAAAAGAAAGCTATAAACAAGATTGAGAGAATACAAAGAACAGCAACCAAGATGGTCCCCAGTCTGACAGACCTGTCATACAGAGAGAGGCTGGAAAAACTGGATTTGCCTTCGTTAGAGGAAAGGAGAAAGAGGGGAGACATGATTGCAATGTTCAGGACCATGGTGGGAGTAGATAAAACTGACAAAGAAGATCTGTTTGTATGGGATAAGAGAGCAACAAGAGGACACGGAATGAAATTGAAAAAGTCAAGCTGCTTGAAGGATATCAAGAAATATAGCTTTCCTTACAGAAGTATAGCCTGGACAAAGAGATCGTCCAGTCTAAAAACTTAAATGAGTTTAAAGCTAAAGTTGACTTATTGAGAAACAGTGACGGAAACCCACGAGCATAGTACATTCCATGTATACCACAATTAGGTATATTAGGTAAATACTTAAATATTTGGAACGACTTAGACAAAGAGGTGGTGCATGAGAAAAACATTCATGTGTGTAAAGGTAGACTTGATAAATGTGGATATGGAGACAGGACAACACGAGCATTGCTCAATTCCTGTATACTACGAATAGGTAAATACAAATAGGTAAATACATGCTTCACTACCATCATAAAAACTCTTGACGGCACCTAGCAGCTTACCCTCTACACCATACATGCGCAGAACTTTTCACAATCCTTCTCTGTCCACTTTGTCATATGCTTTTTCCAGATCCATGAATGCCATAAACACCTTATGGTCCTTCTTACAAGCCTTGTCTACTATCTGTCTCACTGCAAATATTTGGTCCACACATCCTCTGCCACTCCTAAAGCCTGTTCATCACTCACTAGGACTTCTGATATCTCTCTTACTTTCTCTATAATAATTCTTCCATATACCTTCCCTACCACACTCAGTAAGCTTATGCCACGATAATTCTTGCACTCACTTCGTTCACCTTTATTTTTGCACAGGGGTACTATCACAGCCTTTTTCCACTCTGCAAGCACAGTTTCACTCATCCATGCCTTATGACATATCTCCAACAAGCATTTCATTCCATTCTCTCCACTACATTTAAGCATCTCTGCATATACCTCATCAACCCCAGCTGCTTTCCCATTTTTCGGCCACTTCACAGCACTCTTCACCTGTGCGAGTGTCACACCTCCTGGCACTGAATTCCTTCTCTGCACACCCCCAAAACCAATCATGTTTACAGCATCTCTGCTCTCTCTATCCCCAATCATCAGACTTTCAAAATATTCTTTCCATCTGGTCCTTACTTCATCTCCATGGGTTAATAATCTACCACCTGCATCCTTCACACCATCCCATTTCTTTCCGCTTTCACTTCTACATTTCTGCACCTCTTTCCAGAATAATTATCTATTTTCAGAGTAGTTCGCATTCATTTTTCTTCCTAGATCCTCATTTACCTCCTTCTTTTTCCTCTTCACTAGTCTCTTTACTTACTTCTTGCTCTCGATATACTCAGTTCTTATTTCAACTGAACCTCTATCCTGTAACCACTTTATCCACTTTTTCCTCTTTTCCTCCACCGCTCTCTTTACCTCCTCATCCCACCATGCCGTACCTTTCTTCTTTGTTGTTACTCTTGCCACACCACACACCACTTTAGCATTCCTAACTAAGCAATCCCTATATGCATTCCACAGTCTGTCAAGATCCATTTCATTCCAATTCAGTAATTCTAACTTGTCCTCTACTTTGGTCCTGTATTGATCTGTCATTTCTTTGATCCTCAGCTTCTCAACTTTCAGTCTTTCTCCCTGACTGCTTCTCTCTCTCCTGATTCACCTCACTCCTCCCAGCTTGATCTTGCATACCACAACCATATGATCTGACAGACCTCCACATCGTCCTCTCACAGCCCTCATATCAGCAACCATTCCCATCATCGACCTCTATACAAGCACGTAATCAATCAGGCTTCTTTCAACACGATCCCCGTTCCCTCTATACCATGTATATTTATGTGCATCTCTGTGTTTAAAATACGAGTTACAAATGCACAACCTCCTCTCCTGACACATATCGTTTAGTCTCTTCCCATTATCATTTTCTCCTGGTACTCCATAGCAACCCATTATGTCATCCTCAGGACCAGTGCCTACTCTTCCATTCGTATCCCCCATCACAATCACTTTATAGCTCCTGGGCATTTCTCCCACTACTTCACCCAGCTCATCCCAAAACCTGTCTTTCTCTCTCTCACTCCTGTCCTCAAATGTTGCATACGCTACAATCACTGCCACTTTCACCTTCTCAAACTTGAACTTTACATACATACACCTCGAGCTGACACATTTGTAGTCTCTCATTCCACTCTGCCACACCTCGTTCATCAACAAGGCAACTCCTTCCTTGCATCTTCCTCGCCCATTCATTCCAAGGTACAGTAAAAGCTCGATTAAGCGGCATCCAATGCATCGGCACATCCGTATAACCGGAACGCATATTCGATCCGCCATGGGGTTGAAAATACAGTATTCCAGATGCCGGTCGTCCCCCAATAATTCTTGATTAGTTCTGCAAAGTACAGGAAAAAGTAGTGTACACAGATAAGTTTTCAAAATTATTTTGGCCTGTAACATACACTCAATCCTCGTAAATCACATGTTTATAAATCACGGATTTGTAAATCACGGCTAAGTGGCTGTCAGACTGCCGGCACCCTTAAATCGGTGTTAAGCCACGAAAATTGCGGATCTAGGCACCGAAGAGGGCCTTTTCCGAGAAGAATCATAAACCGCAGCATTCAATTTGAAAATCGCGACCCAATAACCAATCACCTGGTGGCAAGTGTGCATACTAATGCCGCAGAGTTAATGAGAAACTTCAGGAACTCATCACCCACTATTTTGCCCTGGTAAGGACAGAAGCTGAGCCTGAACCACAGCCTGGCCCTTCACACACTGAGGACGTGGATGACGTAGCATCTGTCATCTCTGAGGCAGACTTTTAGGGCTTCCTGAAGGAGGCACAGGAGCTGGAGAAGGGAGAACAGCATGAGGGAGCACCCCCACCTCATGCTGAGAGGTTCTAAGTTCTTCCCAACACCACCCCACTCCATTCACTTAAGCAATATCATCATAGGATTAAGATGAGATCCATTAACATTGCTTATTTCTATTAAATACATGCACTGAATATTCCAAAATTTGTATGTTTGTGTTTGATGGTGCCTAGAAAGGTGTAGATAGCGTGCTGTGGGGGATGGTTGGCCAAAGTCCAGACACAAATTCATTTTTCACATAAGAGGTATTATTTATAAACTGCGGAATTTGTACATCGCGGCAATGGTCCAGACCCAAATTGCCACGATTTACGAGGATTGAGTGTATGTTAAATTTTTCTTTACAAATATTTGATAATGTTTACTGGTTTGTGTTCAGTCCTGTAAAATTTCCCTTGCTGTCTTTTTGTATGTACTGTATTGTAGTGTACACTCACGATCACTAATTTCTGCTCAGAGATGACCCACTTGTACCCCCATATACCCAAGGAAGACGGGAGGGGGGGACGAAATGAGCTACAACCGTCTCCCCAGCTCCCAACCCTCCCCCATACCCCTACCCCTCCCAGCCCTCCACTCGTCATTCTTAACTGGCAGTTACATGTCAAGCTAACCTCATACTTTACACTCACAGTCACATTACTAATACACAAATATATAACACTAAGATATGTAAAAACTATATAATATGACTATGAACACGCTCCAGCAAGAAATTAATGCATTATAATGTTGACAATAAAACAAAAACGTTAACAACGGTCATCCCAGGCCTCGTGCGTTGGGTGTTTGCATGCGTCCGTGTCTGTGCCTGCGTGTTTGGGTGTGTTTATGTCTGTGTTTTTCAGTGTGTGTGTGTGTGTGTGTGTGTGTGTGTGTGTGTGTATTTACCTATTTGTAGTATACAGGAATTGAGCAATGTTCGTGTTGTCCTGCCTCCATATCCACATTTATCAAGTCTACCTTTACACACATGAATGTTTTTCTCATGTACCACCTCCTCATCTAAGTCGTTCCAAATATTTATGTATTTATCTAATATACCTAATTGTGATATACACGGAATGTGCTATGCTCGTGGGTATCTGTCGCTGTTTCTCAATAAGTCAAATTTAGCTTTAAACTCGTATAAGTTTTTAGACTGGACGATCTCTTTGTCCAGGCTATTCCATAAGTCTATACTTCTGTAAGGAAAGCTATATTTCTTAATATCCTTCAAGCAGCTTGACTTTTTCAATTTCATTCCGTGTCCTCTTGTTGCTCTCTTATCCCATACAAACAGATCTTCTTTGTCAATTTTATCTACTCCCACCATGGTCCTGAACACTGCAATCATGTCTCCCCTCTTTCTCCTTTCCTCTAAGGAAGGCAAATCCAGCTTTTCCAGCCTCTCTCTGTATGACAGGTCTGCCAGACTGGCGACCATCTTGGTTGCTGTTCTTTGTATTCTCTCAATCTTGTTTATATCTATCTTTTTGTGTGGGGACCACACTACCGCTGCATATTCTAACCTGGGGCGGATCATGGCCACTATCAGTTTTTTCATCATCTCCTCATCCATATACTGAAATGCTACTCTTATGTTAGTCAAGAGTTTATAAGTCTCTCCAACTATCTTGTTAATGTGCTTTTCTGGTGACAAACTATCTTCGACCAGTACTCCCAAATCTTTCTCTTCTCTTATTTTTGTGATTCATTCATTACCCAACAAATAATTCAGTGATGGCCTCCTGGTACTTTTACCCATTTCCAATATTGTACATTTCTTTACATTAAATTTCATTTTCCACGTCCGGCTCCAATCGTGTATCCTATCCAGATCCTCCTGCAGCATTTTACAATCCTCCTCAACCTCTACCTTCCTCAAGCTCTTTACATCATCAGCAAACAGACTTGCATAACTGTTCACTCCATCTACCATATCATTTACATAAATCAGGAACATTACTGGCGCCAACACCGAGCCTTGAGGGACTCCACTTGTTACTTCCCTCCATCCAGATATCCTATCCTTTATTACTGTCCTCATTTGTCTGTCTCTCAAAAAGTCTCTCATCCATTCCAGAAGTTTCCCCTTCAGACCTCCTATATATATTCTAGTTTCCACATTAGTCTCTTATGAGGTACCTAGTTAAAGGCCTTCTCTAAGTCTAAGTACACACAATCCGCCCAAACATCTCTCTCTTGTACCACGTCAATCGCTCTAGAGTAAAAACTCAACAAGTTAGAAATCCAAACTGACATTCAGCCAAAATATTCATCTCTTCCAGATATTTTATCCATCTGTCTTTCAGGATTCTCTCACACTGTTTTGCGACCATGCTGGTTAGAGACACTGGTCTATAATTCAGGGGTTCTTCCTCATTTCCTCCCTTACAAATTGGTACCACATTTGCCCTCTTCCATTCTTGAGGCACTTTCCCCTCTTCAGGACAACACAAGATTAAACTGTGAATTTTATCCGCCAGTTGTTCTCTGCATTCCTTCAGTACACAATTAGAAATTCCATCAGGTCCTGGGGCTTTCCTTACATCTTGAGTTTCCAGTAATTTGTACACTTCCTGTACCTCCACTTTTATATCTTTTATCACCGGTACATTTCTAATCACTCCCTCCTCTTCCACAAACTCGTTTTCGTTAGTGAAAACCGATTGGAAACATATGTTCATTACTTTCGTTTGCATTGCTGCATCTTTATAGACCTCTCCTTTTACTTTCAGTTTGGTGATTCCTTCCTTTTGTTTCAGTTTGCCATTAACAAATCTATAAAACAGTTTGGGTTCATCCTTGCATTTGTCTATTATATCTTTTTCAAAATTCCTTTCTTCCTCTCTACGTATTCTTGTGTATTCATTTCTAATTCTTTTATATTCTTCTTTTGTTCTGTTGTTACCTCTCTTTCTCCAATTGTTCCATGCCTTATCTCTCTCTTTTTTTTGCTATCATACACCTTCTATCAAACCACTCCTTTTTCCTGTTTTCTTTCCCTCTTACTCTTGGTACAAATTTTTCCACTCCCAAATTATAGAGGTCTAGAAAGATATCCCACTTCCTCTGTATCTCTCTTGTTTCTCTGAATTTCCTCCAATCCGCATTTTCAAAAAAGTTTCCCAATCCTGTAAAATTTGCTTTCCCAAAGTTGTATCTTCCCTGTCTATGAAGGTCGTCTCTTGGCTCGACGTTCCCTATTATCATCTGGAACTCAATGACCACATGATCACTTTTTCCTAAAGGATAGAGATATTTCAATGATTCTATTACATCGGGTTCTTTGGAAAACAGTAAATCTAACCTTGATGGTGTGTCCTCACCTCAAAACCGTGTCTCTTCTTTGACCCATTGCGTCATCACATTATTCATTATTATATTTAATAACATAGTGCCCCACGAATCCTCGCCTCTTCTTGAGTATCATTTCTCCCAGTTCACCTCTTTACAGTTAAAGTCACCCACCAATATTATACTATTGCTTTTCGCAATTATTTTTTGCAAATAGCTAGCGATATCTGACAACATCTCCTGGTATTCGTCATTCTTCCATGCTCTCGTCTTAGGGGGAACATACACTATCGCCATATCTCTCTTAACATTCTCTCCAGTTTCTAAATTCATGTTTATCACTTCAGCCCTGCCTTCTCCCATTTCCACGGTATCTACATTTATGTTGTTTTTCACTGCTATCATCACTCCTCCTCCCGTTTTTTTCTTTTCTGTCTTTTCTCCACAGTTTGTATTTACCATCTCCCAAATGAACATCAATATCTTCTCTTAATTTGGTCTCTACAAAGCACATGACATCAGGTTCATGTTCTCTCAAGAAATCGTTAATTTCAGGCCTTGCCGATATTAAACCATCAACATCAGTATATATCACCTTCAAATTATTTTTGATGTTTTTTATATCCCCTTCTCTCCTACTCTCCATCAGTACCACTTCCTCAACTTCTGATCTTTCACAGCCATCCCCCTTAGTTTCCTTCACTTCTATTTCCTTAAATACCACTTCCTTACTTTCATATCCATTACTCTCCAAAGAAAAGCATTACATTCTTCCTCTGTCCTCTTATCATTTTTTTCCTTTACTTCTTCCTTCAATGATTTTAAAACTTCTCTTTCTTCTTCATTCATATCTTTTCTTATTATAATATTTTCCATCCCTGCCTCTTTGCTTAATTTCCAGGTCACTTTCAGTATATCATCTACTACACTTTCTGCTGACAACTTGACTCTCATTGGTCTTGTTTCCCCTTTCTTATAAGGCCCTATTCTCCTTACTTCTTCAATTTCTTTTACCCACTTGTCACCTTCGGGATCAATCTTGCCTAATATTCCTCTCACCAGGTTCGTGTCTTTCTCGAGTCTCACGGATCTAACCTTTTCTTCCTCCTCCCTGTTTCCAAATATTACCACGCATCTGTTCCTTTCTACAGTTTCTCTCACTATTTTCTCTTTTTTCTTCAGTATTTTCACTACATTTTCTTCCAATTTTTTCTTGTTCATTTCTCTTTCTTCCTGGATGATTTCCCTTAAGCTGACCACTTCTTTCTGTTCTTCTTCTACATGTGCCCACTTTGCCTTATGCTCTTCCAATACACTGCTCACCTTCTCCGTTTTATTAGTACTCTCTTCTAGTTTTCTCCTCAATTCAATATTTTCACACTTCAAATTTCTTATCTCCTCATTCGCCGTCTCACTGGACTGGATGAGACTCTGTATAGTAATCTCCGTATTCTCAGACACATCTTTTAACACTAGATTCTCCACTTTCTTTTCAAGTTCACTAATCCTCATAATCAATGTTTTAACCAGATCCATGAAATTAGTATTTCTATCAAATCCAGGAAATTCGAGTCGCTCAGTGTTTACATTTTCGGCCATGACTGAGGTTGGTTACAACTTACAGTACCAAAACAGCTGTTACCAAAAATACTACAAACATTCATGTATACTCTTGCCAATAAATCTTTACATTTTTGGTAGTCTATATTAACTTACAGTATTTTAAGCTGAAAACAAGACCATAGGAGACAGGACAAACATAATTCCTGAAAACTACTTAAGGTTTGCAGCGGTGGCTTAGCCTTGGCCTGGGAGCAGTCAAGACATGTCCGTTTGCTATGGCTGTGTGTGTGTGTGTGTGTGTGTGTGTGTGTGTGTGTGTGTGTGTGTGTGTGTGTGTGTGTGTGTGTGTGTGTGTGTGTGTTCTTACCTTACCTAATTGTTCTTACCTAATTGTATCTTTACAGGAATGAGTCAAGCTTGTACTGTCCCGTGTCTTAAACCATATTTATCGTACATATCCTTAAATTTGTGAATTGTTTTGGCACACACTATTTCATTCGGTAGTGCATTCCATTGATCAATTGCTCTGTTTGGGAAACTGAATTTCCTTACGTCTTTATCACCTCTCTTCTTATGCAGTTTTTTGCAGTGTCCTCTTGCTGATGCTTCTCCATATGTTAAGTAATCATTTATGTCTATTTTCTCCTTTCCTGATATGCACTTATATAGCATTATCATGTCATCTCTTTTCCTTCTCTCCTGTAGTGTTGGTAGATTCAGTTTATTTAGTCTTTCTTCATAGCTTAGATTCCTTAAGCTTGGTATCCATCTTGTAGCAGCCCTTTGAACTTTTTCAATCTTGTCTATATGCTTTTTGAGATGAGGACTCCAGACTACTGATGCGTATTCCAGGGATGGTCTAATGAATGATGTTATTATCCTTCTTAGCATGTCTTCATTTATGTATGTGAATGCTATTCTCATATTTGCAAGCAGTGTATACATGTTCCGTACCTTCTCGCTGATGTGGTCAGCCGGAGATAGTCTGTTATTGATAATCACACCTAGGTCTTTCTCTCTTTCTGATGTGTATAGGGTTTTATTTCCTAACTTATAATCCCAATCAGGTCTTTTTCCACTTTTACCAAACTTGATTACATGACACGTCCACATTGAATTCCATTTGCCATGTACTACTCCATTCATGAAGTTTATTTAATTCTTCTTGTAGCTCCCTACAAGAGTCTGTGCTAGCAATTCTCCTTTGTATTTTTGCATCATCTGCAAACATATTCAGATAGCTTTCATTTCCAGTGTTACTGTTTATATCATCTATATACACTAAAAACATGATTGGTGCCAGCACTGAACCCTGTGGTACTCCACTAGTCACTTCTTTCCATGATGAGTAGTTTCCTCTTAGTACTGTCCTCATTTCTCTTTTTATGAGAAAGTCTTGCATCCAACAAAACAGTTTGCCTCGAATTCCTCCTTGATGGTACAGTTTCCATAAAAGTCTTTGGTATGGTACTGTGTCAAAAGCTTTCTTGAAATCTAAATTGATACTGTCCACCCATCCTTCCCTTTCCTGTATTGTGTTTGTTACTCTGTCATAGTAGCTCAACAGATTTGTAACACATGATTTTCCTTTTCTGAAACCAAACTGTCTTTCTGTTACCATACTGTGTTCTTCTAGATGATTTACCCAAGCTTTTCTTATAAGTTTTTCATACTGGTCGGTAGTTTAGAGGATTTTGTCTATTTCCTTTCTTGAATAAGGGGACAATATTTGCTTTTTTCCAAATATCAGGTAGTTTTCCTTGACTCAAGGATCTCTTGAAAATTAAAAATAATGGTTTACTTAACTCCTTTGCACATTCTCGTAATACCCAACATGAAAATTTCATCAGGACCACTTGCTTTTCCTCTGTCTAATCTACTTAACTCCTCCTGTATTACTTTTTCTGCTATTTGTATATCTGGTAGTATGTGTGGACATGTGTGTTCCACATAGTCCCTCTCAAAATTTTTTTCTTCTGTAAAAACTAATTGGAAATTCTTATTTAGTGCTTCACAAATATCTTGCTCTTGTGTATAAGTGATTCCCTCATCCGTAATGGATTGTATTATATCTTTTACTTTGGTTTTGCTTCTGATATAGCCGTAAAACAGCTTTGGTTGATCACTACTTTTATTTATTATATCCTCCTCAAACTGTTTTTGGGCTTCCCTCCTTATTCTTGTATAGTCGTTTCTTGCCTGTTTGTAATTATTATACGCCCTTTCACTATTGTGTCTTCTGTATCTATTCCACAACAAATCTCTTCTTTCTTTTGATTTTTTACATTCTGTATTGAACCATTTCTGTATTTTCTTATCTGCTTCTTTGTGCTGTGGGATGTACTTCTGGACTCCTATTTCATAAAATTCACAAAATTTTTTATATACAGAATTTAAATCTTGTCTTCTAAGCTCATTTTCCCAATCAACTTCTAAGAAATACTTCTTTAGGTCTTGATAATTTCCCTTTTTATAGTTTAGGCTCTTTTTGTAACTGTCATTGCTGTTTACTATGTCATATGCTGTCCTGAAGTTATAATTTAGTACTGCATGATCGCTTTTGCCGAGTGGAAGGTGATATATTAAACTGTCAATGTCATTTTCTTGCCTAGTAAATATTAGATCTAGCACTGAAGGTACATCAAGTCCTCTTTTTCTGGTGGTTTCCCTCACATGTTGCGTTAAGAAAAACTCTTGTACGAGATCCAGGAGCTTTTGGTCCCAACAGCTTTCTTGGCTATTTATATCTAGAGTATTCCAATTTATATTTGTATTGAAGTCCCCAGTTAGTATGATTCTTTCCGATTTCTCTTCCATTTTATGTAGCAATGATCTCATACTCTGAATTGTACTCTCTGCCAGGTTCTCATATTCGTCTCTTTCCCATGTGTTTGATCTGGGTGGCATGTACAAATTGGCTACAATTACTTTACCTTCAGATGTGTCGATCTCTACTGCAATCAGTTCTACTTGTGATGGTATATCTAGGTTTATTTCCTTGACTTTTAGATTTTTCTTAGTTAATATTATAATTCCTCCTCCTTTTTTTAAATTTCTGTCTCTTCTCCATATATTGTATTCCTCTAAGTTTGGTATGTCATTGGATATCATTGGTGTTAATTTTGTCTCAGTTAGGCATATTATTTGTGGTTCATTTTCTCTGACATAATCATTCATCTCTAGTAATTTAGATACCATTCCATCCACATCTGAGTACATCAACTTTATCATCTTGTTTATATACTTGTCATGACATGGTTCTACTACCTTCCTCCTTTTTCTTCCATCCTGTTTGTGTACCACTTTCGTACCTGCAATCCCATTACTTTGTAAAAAAATTTCTTCTTCTCCTCTTCTGATCTTCCCTCATTTTTTGTTTTTGCTTCCTCCCTTTTCTCTTTCAGTAATTCCAGTTCCTCTTGTGTTAGGCATCTTTTTATCCATACATTTTTTAACTCCTCTTTTTCCATAAGATTCTTTGCATTTTTTAGTATCTCTTCCACAGTGTTTACACTCTGGAAAGTCACCCTAACCTTTTGTACCTGCAATCCTATTACTTTGTAAAAAAATTTCTTCTTCTCCTCTTCTGATCTTCCCTCATTTTTTGTTTTTACTTCCTCCCTTTTCTCTTTCAGTAATTCCAGTTCCTCTTGTGTTAGGCATCTTTTTATCCATACATTTTTTAACTCCTCTTTTTCCATAAGATTCTTTGCATTTTTTGGTATCTCTTCCACAGTGTTTACACTCTGGAAAGTCACCTTTAGAGGTCTTGTCTTGCTTTTCTCGTATTTCCCTAACCTTTTGTGTTCCTCTATGTCTTTACTACAGATTTCCTCTGATACTTCTTCCAGTAAGCTCATTACATTTGCCAACTCCTTTTTGTCTCTAGTGATCTTGTTTTTAACTTCTTCCTCTTCTATACCAGTGATTACTATTGATTTGTTTATCTCTACTGAATCTCTGACTAACTTTGGATTGTTTTGGATTATTCTTTTCACTTCCTTTTTAATGCTTTTTTCCTCCACCCTTGTTTCTAAGTCTTTCTTTACTTTCACCATTTCAGCATACGTGGTTTCTACATCATTTTTGTAGCTTTGCACAGCTTCATTCACCTGTGTTATCTTCTCAATATCACTGCTCTGGTCTATAAGACTGCTTGCTTGCCTAATTGTCTCTGTGTTATTTTTGAACTCTTCCATAACACTCTCGTCACTGACTACTGTACTTGCCATTTCACTCACTTTTTTCCTAAGTGTACTCAATTCCACTGTTAGTTCACTGATGGTTGTGTCTTTCTTATTGGCCTCCCTTCCAAGTTTTTCTATCTCTTCCTTTTGCAAGTGCATTTGCTTCTTTATTTCATCAATTTCATTTTTGAAAGCCATTTCTAGTTTGTGTACACGTTCAACCAGTCTATTGTGAGTCTCCACTTCAACCAGTTCTTGGTAGAAATCATCATTTTGCTTTTTACTTATATCCCTTTTCTTTTCCAAATTTGTTTTACTGAAGTATGTATCCATTTTGTAATACTAAATGAACAGAGTATGTACTTACAGAGTATGTACACTTTCCCCATGTTGCTGTAGTCTAAACAAACCCAGCTGACTCAGCGCATCGTGGTTCTTTGTTCTGTTTGAACCAGTCTTATTTATACTTATTATTTCTTTTCCTTTTAATAATGAAAAATCATTTAGTCTAACCTGGTACAGAGCTTGACTCATTCAAAGATGCTAATTTAGGTAATGCCACTGGCCGTGTTGGTCTGGTACGGAGCGCCGATGACGGACGTCTACCTCCGATGTCTCCCTGTGTTTGTGTGTGTAATTCACCGGGTCAGTCAGGATCACTTGATGGTCGTATCGTCAGCTTTTTACCATCCCGGAAGGGAGCTGAGAGCTCATATAGTCCGATCTAAGAGCAAGGCTGTGACCTTCACACACCCACACACCCGTCCCCTTGCTCAAGGGGGACAGTAACCACCCACTTCGTCAGTGAAACTTTTCGCAACCTGAGCGAGGCGCGAACTCCCGTCCACCAGTTGGCAAGCGAGAACGTTACCACTGCACCAGCGAGCGGTGTGTGTGTGTATTTACCTATTTGTATTTACCTATTTGTAGTATACAGGAATTGAGCATTGCTCGTGTTGTCCTGTCTCCATATCCACATTTATCAAGTCTACCTTTACACACATGAATGTTTTTCTCATGCACCACCTCTTTGTCTAAGTCGTTCCAAATATTTAGGAATATACCTAATTGTGATATACACGGAATGTACTATGCTCGTGGGTTTCCGTCGCTGTTTCTCAATAAGTCGAATTTAACTTTAAACTCGTTTAAGTTTTTAGACTGGACGATCTCTTTGTCCAGGCTATTCCATAAGTCTATACTTCTGTAAGGAAAGCTATATTTCTTGATATCCTTCAAGCAGCTTGACTTTTTCAATTTCATTCCGTGTCCTCTTGTTGCTCTCTTATCCCATACAAACAGATCTTCTTTGTCAATTTTATCTACTCCCACCATGGTCCTGAACACCGCAATCATGTCTCCCCTCTTTCTCCTTTCCTCTAACGAAGGCAAATCCAGTTTTTCCAGCCTCTCTCTGTATGACAGGTCTGTCAGACTGGGGACCATCTTGGTTGCTGTTCTTTGTATTCTCTCAATCTTGTTTATATCTTTCTTTTTGTGTGGGCACCACACTACCGCTGCATATTCTAACCTGGGGCGGATCATGGCCACTATCAATTTTTTCATCATTTCCTCATCCATATAATGAAATGCTACTCTTATGTTAGTCAAGAGCTTATAAGTCTCTCCAACTATCTTGTTAATGTGCTTTTCTGGTGACAAACTATCTTGGACCAGCACTCCCAAATCTTTCTCTTCTCTCCTTTTTGTGATTAATTCATTACCCAAAAAATAGTTCAGTGATGGTCTCCTGGTACTTTTACCCATTTCCAATATTTTACATTTCTTTACATTAAAT
Organism: Coenobita brevimanus; assembly: GCF_032717465.1. Lineage (NCBI taxonomy): Eukaryota > Metazoa > Arthropoda > Malacostraca > Decapoda > Coenobitidae > Coenobita > Coenobita brevimanus. The sequence goes on along the minus strand of NC_137045.1, from coordinate 22,875,113 downwards.
TTCATTTCCCACGTCCGGCTCCAATTGTGTATCCTATCCAAATCCTCCTGCAGTATTTTACAATCCTCCTCAACCTCTATCTTCTTCAAGATCTTTACATCATCAGCAAACAGACTCACATAACTGTTCACTCCATCTACCATATCATTTACGTAAATCAGGAACATTACTGGCGCCAACACTGAGCCTTGAGGGACTCCACTTGTTACTTCCCTCCATCCAGACATCTTTTCCTTTATTACTGTCCTCATTTGTCTGTCTCTCAAAAAGTCTCTCATCCATTCCAGAAGTTTCCCCTTTAGTCCTCCTATATATTCTAGTTTCCACATTAGTCTCTTATGAGGTACCTTGTCAAAGGCCTTCTCTAAGTCTAAGTACACACAATCCACCCAACCATCTCTCTCCTGTACCACATCAATCGCTCTTGAGTAAAAAGCTCAACAAGTTTGAAACACATGACCTTCCACTTCTGAATCCAAACTGACATTCAGCCAAAATATTCATCTCTTCCAGATATTTTATCCATCTGTCTTTCAGGATTCTCTCACACAATTTTGCGACCATGCTGGTTAGAGACACTGGTCTATAATTCAGGGGTTCTTCCCTGTTTCCTCCCTTGTAAATTGGTACCACATTTGCCCTCTTCCATTCTTTTGGCACTTTCCCCTCTTCCAGTGAGCATACAATTAAGCTGTGAATTTTATCCGCCAGTTGTTCTCTGCATTCCTTCAGTACCCAATTAGAAATTCCATCAGGTCCTGGGGCTTTCCTTACATCTTGAGTTTCCAGTAATTTATACACTTCCTGCACCTCCACTTTTATATCTTTCATCACCGGAACATTTCTAATCACTCCCTCCCCTTCCACAAGCTCCTTTTCTTTAGTGAAAACTGACTGGAAACGTTTGTTCATTATTTCTGCTTGCATTGCCGCATCCTTAAAGACCTCTCCATCTACTTTCAGCTTGGTGATTCCTTCCTTTTGTTTCAGTTTGCCATTAACAAATCTATAAAACAGTTTGGGTTCATCCTTGCATTTGTCAATTATACCTTTTTCAAAATTCCTTTCTTCTTCCCTACGTATTCTTGTGTATTCGTTTCTTGTTCTTTTATATTCTTCCTTTGTTCTGTCGTTACCTCTCTTTCTCCAATTGTTCCACGCCTTATCTCTCTCTTTTTTGGCTATCATACATCTTCTATTGAACCACTCCTTTTTCCTGTTTTCTTTCCCTCTTACTCTTGGTACAAATTTTTCCACTCCCAAATTATAAAGGTCTAGAAAGATATCCCACTTCCTCTGTATCTCTCTTGTTTCTCTGAATTTTCTCCAATCCGCATTTTCAAAAAAGTTTCTCAATCCTGTAAAATTTCCTTTGCCAAAGTTGTATCTTTCCTGTCTATGAAGCTCGTCTCTTGGCTCGACGTTTCCTATTAACATCTGGAACTCAATGACCACGTGATCACTTTTTCCCAAAGGACAGAGATATTCCAATGATTCTATTACATCGGGTTCTTTGGTAAACAGTAAATCTAACCTTGCTGGTGTGTCCTCACCTCGAAACCGTGTCTCTTCTTTGACCCACTGCGTCATCACATTATTCATTATTATATTTAATAACATAGTACCCCACGAATCCTCGCCGCCTCCCGAGTACCATTCCTCCCAGTTCACCTCTTTACAATTAAAATCACCCACCAAAATTATATTATTGCTTTTCTCAATTATTTTTTGCAAGTAACTAGCCATATCTGACAACATCTCATGGTATTCGTCATCCTTCCATGCTCTCGTCTTTGGGGGAACATACACTACCGCCATATCTCTCTTAACATTCTCTCCAGTTTCTAATTTCATATATATCACTTCAGCCCTGCCTTCTCCCATTTCCACAGTATCTACATTTATGTTGTTCTTCACTGCTATCATCACTCCTCCTCCCATTTTTTTCTTTTCTGTCTTTTCTCCACAATTTGTATTTACCATCTCCCAAATGAACATCAATATCTTCTCTTAATTTGGTCTCTACAAAGCACATGACATCAGGTTCATGTTCTCTCAAGAAATCATTAATTTCGATCCTTGTCGATATGAAACTATCAACATTAGTATATATCACCTTCAAATTATTTTTGACATTATTAATACCCTCTTCTCTCCTACTCTCTGTCCGTACCACTTCCTCAACTTCTGATCTTTCACAACCATCCCCCCTAGTTTCCTTCACTTCTATTTCCTTAAATACCATTTCCTTACTTCCATATCCAATACTCTCCAAAAAAAAGTATTACGTTCTTCCTCTGTCCTCTTATCATTTTTTTCCTTTACTTCTTCCTTTAATGATTTTAAAACTTCTCTTTCTTCTTCATTCAGATCTTTTCTTATTATAATATTTTCCATCCCCGCCTCTTTGCTTAATTTCCAGGTCACTTTAAGTATCTCATTTATTACACTTTCTGATGTAAACTTGACTCTCATTGGTCTTGTTTCCCCTTTCTTATAAGGCCCTATCCTCCTTACTTCCTCAATTTCTTTTACCCACTTGTCTCCTTCGGGGTCAATCTTGCCTAATATTCCTCTCACCATGTTCGTGTCTCTCTCGAGTCTTGCGAACCTAACCTTTTCTTCCTCTTCCCTGTTTCCAAATACTACCACACATCTGTTCCTTTCTACAGTTTCTCTCACTATTTTCTCTTTTTTCTTCAGTATTTTCACTACATTTTCTTCCATTTCTTTCTTGTTCATTTCCCTTTCTTCCTGGATGATCTCTCTTAAGCTGACCACTTCTTTCTGTTCTTCTTCTACGTGTGCCCACTTTGCCTTGTGTTCTTCTAATACATTACTCACTTTCTCCGTTTTATTAGTACTCTCTTCAAGTTTCCTCCTCAGTTCAACATTTTCCCTCTTCAAATTCTTAATCTCTTCACTAGCTGTTTCGTTGGACTGGATTAGACTCTGTATGGTGGTTTCCGTATTTCCTGACACATCCTTTATCACTAGATTCTCTACTTTTTTTTCGAGTTCACTAATCCTCATAATTAATGTTTTCACCAGGTCCATGACATTAGTATTAGCATCAAATCCTTGAAATTCCATTCCCTCATTGTTTACATTTTCGGCCATGTTTAACGTACCGGTAAAGTACCTAAACAGCTGTTACCGAATAAGCCACAAACATTCATGTATACTATTGCCAACAAATCTTAACATTTTTGGTAGTCTACCAACTTTCATTATTTTAAATTTAAAGAAAGACCCTAGGAGACAGGACAGACAAAATTCCTGAAACTACTCAAGGTTAGGAGCGATGCCTGGGGCGTCCTCTCTCTCCGGCTGTGTGTGTGAGTGTGTGTGTGTGTGTGTGTGTGTGTGTGTGTGTGTGTGTGTGTGTGTGTGTGTGTGTGTGTGTGTGTGTGTGTGTGTGTGTGTGTGTGTGCGGAAAGCAGTGCACCCAATACAGGAGGCCTGAGGTGGCCGTTGTTAACGTTTTTGTTTTACTGTCAACGTCATGATGCATTAATTTCTTGTTGCAACATGTTGATAGTTATATTCTTTTAACATATTCTAATGTTCTTTGTTTGTATTAGTAGTGGGACCAAGAGTGTTAAGCATGAAATCAGCTTGAGATGTAACTGCTAGTTAAGAATGATGGATGGGGTGGGGGGTTTGGTAGGGGTATGGGGGATGGTCGGGAGCTGGGGTAGTGGCAGGTGGAGCTTGTTTCGTCCCCCCCTCCCCTCTTCCCTGTGTATTCTGAGGTAGGGAGGGGGCACCCCTGGGCAGATATTAGTAAGCATAAGTGTACCTGTACTGTATCTTACCTGTACTGTATCTAATACTGTACTGAATAAATGTACTTTATGAAATAAAGTCCCAAGTTTGGTACTATTTCATTTGTCTGACCTCCCAGAAAATTTCTAAGAGTAACATTTGATTATCCAGAAGGTTCAATATCCGGAATGGAAGACTCCCCATGCATTCCGGTTAATCGAGCTTTTACTGTACTTTGTATTGTTTTTTAAAGATTGTGTCTACAACTTACCCTGACTACCAACTCGGCATTGCAGGCATGGTATGAGCGCTGCAATTCTTCATAGCGCTCCTTGTAGTACTTTGCTATCAAGCTCTCAGTTGGCATCTTCAAGTTACATAATGTCTTCTGAAGTGCCTGGTACTCTGAAAAACAATGGTAAAACTTAATAAGAAATATAATACCAGAAGTAACATCTAAACAGACAAGAAGGTGTTACATCTATGCAGGCATAACTGAAAAGATGGCTAGCAAATACTGGCATTTAGGGCTACTACTACTGACTTCCCAGATTTTCTATTTTTTTATGAGGGATGCTATTTTACTGTGTAGGCTAGGAGGCTAAGAGGAAGAGAAATGTTCTGCCTCTCAACACTGGGGTGCTTTCTAGGCTAAATAAAATGTCTGGCAGTAAACAAAGTACTGTTAAATATTGTAAATGGATGTTAATATGTAAAGGTCTAAGAGAAACTGTAAACCACTGCAAGGCTGTCATCCACTGCATGAATTTTGGAAAGCAAGCAAAGTACAGTTGGCCCTAAGCATTCATGGAGCTGAAAGACAACACACAGCTGCATGCACGGCCTCCTGACATCCACCCTTCTGAATCCTATCTTCCTCGTGAGGACAGGGTCCACCTGGCCAGGCTGAGATGTGGGCACCATCCAGCCCTCTCAAGCTACCAGAAGAGGCTGGATGACTCCGTCGCTGATGCCTGTCCAGGATGCAACACAACACCCCATACTATCAAGCACATTATGGAAGACAGCATTGCACATAATCACCTACGCCAACAACACAACATACACTCTTTGAGAGCTCTGTGGGAAAGCCCGGTCTCGGCCATGGCCTTCCTAAGGGACTCGGGGCTGTTCGGCCAGACTGCCTAGGGAACAACTGCTACTACTACTACAAAACTGAAGTCATCATCATCATCATCATCATCCGTACCTCCTTTCCCACCCTAGGCCAAGGTGAGGAGTAGCAATGTCTAGACAGCCCAAATCTGCCCAATCCAATGGGCCACACTTCCATTCACTCATCATTCAAGCCCCCAGAATCCTGGCTCTATCAGATATGCCAAAAACATTCACCACATTTAGTAGCTTCTCATAAACGTATCCAATTGAGTCAATCCGGATGCTGCCACATTAAAAAGGGGCGCCAAATCCATGATCCTGCACTTCTTCTTACAACATTCATACAGACAGCTCGATCTCTTGTCAGTTCCCTAGTCTCACCTATGTCCAAATCTCTCTTCCTCACACACTCATCCACCATACCTCTCCACCTTCTCCTTGGCCTATCTCGCCTCTTCCATCATTCAAATTCGCTCAGATATACCTTTTTCACCACTCTATTGTTATCCATTCTCTCCACATGACCATACCACTATTGTTATCCATTCTCTCCACATGACCATACCATCTCACGACACTCTCTTCAATTCTGGTGTCCACCGACTTCCTCATTCCACATCTTTCATGGATCACATTATTTCGTATCCTATCCACTCTCTGTACTGCAAATACATTCCTCAGCAGTCCTGTCTCCACTGCTCTTACTCTTGACTTTTCATTTTCATGCCACACCCTATGTTAAAGTTGGTACTAACACTCCCTCATGTAGGCCTCATGCAGCTGCAACACTCATGCCTCAGTTTCTTATCAAGGCCTTCATTGCACCAGCTACTTTTCTTCCTTGTGTCACTCTGCTTTCAACTTCTTTTGCACATTTTCCTCTCTTTTCTATCACTGTGCCCAGGTATTTGAACTCTCCCACCAATTCCAGTCTCTCTCCATTCACTGTAACATCACACTAGGAGTCACCTTCTCTCTCAATAACCATCATTTTACTCTTTTCTACAATTACTCTCAAGGCACAACATTCACAGACATCAATAAAACTCTGCACTAGCCTACCAAGTTCTTGTCTGGTACTTGCAAGCAGTACTACATCATCAGCATACAAAATATTTGAGATATTCCATCCATCACCATTCATTTCCAATGCCATCCCTCTCTCCATTACTTGTGCTTTTACTTCTCCCATCACCCCATCCATTTATATTTTGAACAAAACTGAAGTTAGTTGGTAATGAATGGTGTTTTTAACCTGCCTGTACAAGCTAATATCTTTATACAATTGGGATGTATTCCTGGATAACAAATCAGATATGAGGTGGTGTGTGGGGTGAAGATGAAAGGGGGTTCAAGGAATATCATGGTGGAATGAAGAGGTGCGACAAGCTGTCACATAAGAAGAAAGCATACAGTGAGTGGATGGGAAGCAGAGGCATGGAGAAAGTTGAGAGACAGAACAGAGTTATACAGTATGTGAAGAAGAGAGGTGAAATGAGTAGTAAGAGAGTGGCTGAGGAGTTTGGAAGGAATATGAGAGTATGGTGCTGGGAATGAATGAAAATGTTCTGGAGGGAGGTTACAAGAATAAGGCAGGATGGTAAAGAAGGTGGCAGAGGTGTGAAGGATAAAAATGGCAGAATGCTGGTGGAGAAAGGAGAAAAAGTGAATATGGAGAGAACTGTTTAAGGCATTGTTAAAAAGAAGATATTGAAAGTAACACGAGCATAAGTGGCTGAGGAATGGCTGGGAGGAGAGGATAAGAGGAGGAAGAGACCAGTAAGATGGAAGTAGTGGAAGCAATTTAAAAAAAAAATAAAATGGGGAAATCCCCAGGAGCTGATGGAGTGTGTGGTGAAATGCTGAAACACTTGGGAAAGACAATAGTAAAATTGTTATTGAAGATGTGCAGACTGGCCTGGGAGTAAGGTAGAGTCTCAGAGGACCGGAAGTCATGTATAATTATTTCCCTCTACACAAAAAATGGAGACCATGCAGTGTGTGGTAGTCACATGGATGTACTGTACAAAGAAAATGGGCAAAAAGAAGTGTGTGATAATTATAGGGGTATTTGTCTTCTTAGTGTAATAAGAAAATTATATGGCAGGATACTTATTGACAGAGTTGAGGAAATAACCAACGTATACAACAGGAAGGTTTCAGGATGGGAAGAGGTTGTGAAGATCAGATATTCATCCTAAAGGTGTTTAGTGGAAGATTTTCTAAAGAAGGGAAAGATGTATGTGCCTTCATCCATTTGGGGAAACCACAGGACAGGGTGGATAGACAAGGAATGTGGAAAATATTAAGAATATGCAGAGTAAATGGGAAGCCGTCGAATTCCACGAGGAGTATGTACAAGGGTGCTAAGGCTGCAGTACCTGTTGACAGTGAACTGAGTGAATTTTTCTGTCTGAATGTTGGATTGAAACAGGGATGTGTCAGGTCTCCATGGCTGTTCAATCTGTACATGGATGAATTTATAAAAGAGATACAAGATAGGGCAGTGGTTGTTGAAGCAGACCTAATGAGAGAGGGCAGCATCTGGAAACTTTCTGTTCTGTTGCTTGCAGATGATATTGTATTATTAAATGAAGATGAAAAAGAACTGCATGGCTTACAGAATGAGTTTTGGTGAGTATGTATGACATAATATAAAGATGAAAATAGGAGAGTAAAGTTGTGGTCTTCGAGAGAAACGAAGTCACTGAATGCACAGTGAGGTTGGATGGTGAGGAAATGGAAAATGTGAGTGCATGTTTGTATTTGTGTAATGTGATACGGAAGGATGGAAGTTTCAAGGATGAAGTGCTTGAAAGGGTACAACAGGGTTCACTGAAAGCATGATAAGAAACAGGGAAGTGAGCATGAAAGTACAAAAGTCGCTGCATGATAGTACTGTGATACCCACTCTTATGTATGGAAGCAAAGCTTGGACTTTGTTGGAAGGACACAAGTCAAGAGTAGTTATCTGAGAGGAGCATATGGAGTTACACGGAAAGACAGACTGACAAATGAGGACATGAGAGAGCATTTTGGTGTGGATGTGGATATGACAGAAAGCATCTGGAAAAATACACTGAAGTAGTTTGGCCATAAGGAGAGGATGGAGAGTAAGAGATCAATGACAGTATATGTGAGTGAGGTGGAAAGGGGGGAAAGGGAGGTGAAGACTGAGGATAAGGTAGTGAGATGGGGTGGAGAGGTATATGAGTGAGGGAGGTGTAAGTCTGGGGGAGGGCAACGAAATAACAGGGGACAGGGCGACATGGAGGCAATTTGTTTGTGGTCCCCCCTTACAGAAATAGGGCATCTGGCTATAGATAAACACATTTTTTTTTTTTATAACCAAGGAAAAAGGAGCCAAAGGCCAGATGCCCACAAGATTGTTTCCTCTAAGAAAAAAAAAAAAAAAAGATAAAAGAGCCAACTTCAAGATCTGTTAATTCTGAGATACCTGGACACACTGCATTTGAAAAACTGGAGGTCATAGGCAGTAGGAGATACAGAGAAAAACAGTTCCAGAGCTGACCTCTTGCATACATAAAGGACTGGGAGTAATGGTTAACTCTTGCATTTGAGAGCTGGACAGAAAAGGAATGAGAGTTTGTTGCTTGATGGGTGCTACGTGCCCACTGTAATGGTGGAGGGATGCAAGCAGACAGTTCAGAGGGGCAGTGACTATTGAAGTAGAGACAGAAAAGAAATAAAGATGCAACACTGTGGTGAAGAGACAGAGGTTGGAGGGAGCCAGTAAGAGGAGGAGAGTTAATGAGAAGAAAAGTCTTTTACTTCATCTTAATGAGAAGAGGTGTACAGGTATACCCTGATATATGATACCCCTAGATGCAATACCCCAGCTTAGTGATAGGGGTACAAATACCACAGTACCCCACTACATGATGGCAGCACCCCTGTTTAACAATGGGCCCTCCCATGTCGCGTCCATAGGCAATAGGCCAAAATTTTGAATCATGCATGTTCCTGTGGCCAGCTGATCCCACCCGCCTCCTAGGATGTGCAGAAACGCTCACACAACCCCCACAGCCATCGTTCACCCCATGCTCACCCGTATCATTCTTCTCACACCAGCCATCTCAGAGTGAGGAACTCTTTTACGCTTGGCAGCACACATCATGTTGCACCACCAACATTACGCAAGCCACTATAGTAGTGCATTGTAACTAAGTACGAACAGAGATAGTAATTGTGTGTGGAGTGTGATTTTGTGTGATTTTTGGCCTAAATAAGTGTGATCATGTCTGGTAAGGGTGTTGCACGTAGTAGGGCTGGTGGTGGTGCTAGTGGAGGCCCTAGTCAGTGTGGTAAGAGCCCTGCTAGTGTTGGTGCTGGTGATGTTCCAGTGAAGCGTGTGTGTAAAACTGTGTCTCTGGAAGTCAAATAAGATATTCTTAAGCGCCATAAAAAAGGTGAGGGTGTGTGTGCTATCGCCTCAGCTCTCCACTTGGCCCAGTCAACTGTCTCCACCATCATCAAGAAGGGGAAGGCCATTAAGGCTGCTGCTGGGGAAGTTGCAACCTTATCCACCTCCTGTATCACCCACCAAAGAGAGCCTGCGATGGAGGAGCTGGAGCAGATGCTCCGTACGCGGGTGGAGGGCCAGAACAGGAGGAAGGCACCCATAAGTCAGGCAATTATTTGCACCAAGGCTCTCTCACTATGGGATGAAATCAAGGTGAGGCAGGATCTTGATGCTAGCCAGACCTTAAAGGCTAGCCATGGGTTTTTTGACCGCTTCAAGAGGTGTGCTAATCTCCTCCATGTGAAGATGTACAGTGAGGCGGCGAGTGCGGATACGGTGGCAGCGGCAGCATTTGCTGATGAGTTAAAACCCATCATTGCAGAGTGTGGCTACTGTGCAAAGCAGGTCTTGAATATTGATGAGACTGGGCTCTTTTGGAAGAGAATGACCTCAAAGACATTTCTTGCAACAGAAGAAAAGTCTACGCCAGGGTTCAAGGCCTTGATGGACCGGCTTACACTGCTGCTGGGGGGCAGTACCGAGGGCTACCTCAAGTTGATGTCGCTCCTTGTCTACCACTCCAAGAACCCCAGGGCTCTGGTGGGGAATGTGAAAGAAAATCTTGGGGTGATTTGGAAGTCCAACAAGAAGGCCTAGCTGACTTCCAACATCTGTTCGTCACATTTCCACTCCTGCCTCTCACGTGTCCTCAAGAGGCATGCTAGGGAGAATTTGGCGAACAGATTTTTCTTGGTGATAGACAACGCACCTAGCCACCATCCCATGATGAAGGAGTGGGCAAGCAACACTGAAGTGGTGTTCCTGCCCCCCAACACCATGCAGTTGTTGCAACCCATGGACGAAGGGGTGATCGCTACTATTAAAGTGTATTACCTCTGCCGCACTATGCAGCAGTTGGTGGGGGCCTGCGACAGCGACGATAAGATGACAGTGCAGAAGTTCTGGAAAGGCTACAATATACACCATGCCACAGAGAACATCACTGCTGTGTGGCAGGAAGTTAGCCTGCCCACCATGAACAGTGTGTGGCGGAAGCTGTGGCCAGAGTGCGTGCACTCCTTCGCTGGCTTCCCCGAGGGCATGCAAGCTCTGCCGGTGCAGCGTGTGTGGCAGGAAATTGTTGAACTGTCGTACGAGGTGGGCTTCTGGAAGGTTGATGAGGAGGACATGGAGGAGGTCCTGGAAACCACAGGGAGGAGCTCAGCAATAAGAAGCTCCTCAACATGGAGATTCAGTGGGTGCACCAGGAGGGACAGGAGGAGGAGGTTGTCCCTTAAGTGCAAGCCCTCAATATTACAATTCTGAGGGAGATGCTGACCAAGCTGGACAAGATCACTGCACTAATGCACACCTCCCAGAACAAAACAGAGACACAGCTAATCAGCTGAAGGAGGGGATGAAGGTGAATAGGACGATGAAGGTGAATAGGACGATGAAGGTGAATAGGACGATGCTGGAGGAAAAGAAGAAGGTGGCCAGGCAGACTACAATCACTGCCTTCTTCAAAAAGGCCCCCACCATGCCAGCGAGCCATAATGGATCTCCCCAGCCTTTGACGTGCAGAGCATCATCCCAGCCATCAGCCAGCAGAGCATCTCCCCATCCTCCAACCAGCAGAGCATCTCCCCAGCCACCAATCAGCAGAGAAACACCCAGGGCCTCATCCTGCTGAGGACGTGCTCAGCCGCTTGTGCTGGACCTAACCTCCAGCCAATCCCCATCTCCTGTGTCACCTGTGTCTCCACTGCGGCACTCCATCTCTCCATCGCTGCCTTCCTTGTCCCAGCCTCCATCTCCCTCACCACTTCAGCCACTGTCTCTGTCTCCCTCACCATGATGTGAGCCACTGCATCTGACTCCATCGCTACCTCATCAGTCATCACAGCGGTCTCCCTCATCCCCTCACTGGTCATCGCAGCTGTCTCCCTCACCACCTCCTCTGTCATCGCCTTGCACTCCATCGTCACCCCCAGAACCATCGCATCACATCTCATCGCCACCGCCTGAACCATCGCATTGCACCCCATCACCACAGCCTGAGCCATCGCATCGCACCCCATCGCCACTGCCTGAGTCATTGCATTTCACTCCATCACCACCCTCCAGAGCCAGTGCATCAGTCTCCCACTACGATCACCCCACCTCGCCAGGCTTCTCCCTCCCCCTGACCCTCCCACAGAGATGGGGTCTGAGGGCTTTGAGGAGGAGGACTGAGTGCTAGGGAGCATCACATGTCCCCTAGCCTCTGGGGGGATAACAAAGATGATGACCAGGACCAGACATGGACTTACAAGAAGTAAGCAATGAGAGGTGTTTGATATTTTCTAAGCTATTTTTTATGATTTTCAGATATTTGTAGGTTTTGTGAGTTATTTACAGGTTTTAGGCTTAGGTGAGCTTTCTTTACAGCTGTTAGGCCATTTAGATTGGCTTTAAACTTGTTTTGGGGCTCATTTGGGTGGGTTTTGGACATGGTAGGGGGGTGGAACCCAAGGCTGATAAACACTTCCCATTACTTTACATGTTAAAAGTACCCTGCTATACAATACCCTGCCTAATGATGGGGTTTTACGTAACCAATTACATCGTTAAACCGGGGTATACCTGTATGTGGAAAGCCTCTCCACACACGAGAATTGTACTCTACACAAGGCCAAATAAGACCCCTGTATATAATTAACAACTGTACAGGGGTACAAAACACTCAGAATCAGCATACCAAACCTGATCTATTGGAAGCAGATTTTACAAGAGGGGTAATATCATAAATCCAAGATAAATCTGCGAGAATGAAATCCCCAGTATGATCAAAGATGATGCAGGATTGAGTTGGATATTGTTGTTGTGTAAGGGTGTGATTGAAGGCTTGCATAAATGTTGTTGTGTTGGGGTGTGATTGAAGGCTTGCATAAATGACTGCTGAGTATCCAACAGGGTTTGATATTTTCACATCAAGCATGAAGCTTGTATAATCATGCCTGATGGTGTATAGGAATGACTGTGTAATCATGGTCCTGCAAAAGGGCTGTGTGTGTGTGTGTGTGTGTGTGTGTGTGTGTGTGTTCTGATTTTCTCTTATGTTGGTCCTTCATCCACACTTTTTTAACCACATTTTTTATTTTTTTCCCCCCCCTCTTGGGCTCTGTAGTGTCAAGTACTAGTCCAGTTATGGGGTGGCTCAAAGAATACTCTCTAGGGAGACTGGGGATATTCCCTCAGAAATTTGGGGTGGCCAGGCTTATTTCAAGGGTGGCCAGTTTTACAACACTTCTCTATAGCAAGAATTATTGCCATATATACTGCCTCCAGGTACTCATCTTTATAAGGTGCACCACACAAAATAAGTGACGATTGCACAATCTGGATACTAGTGTATGGCTAAAGTCAATGATTGCACAATCACCATGACAGCACAATCATGACTGTGTATAGGGCTTTTAACAATTATTAAATGTCCAAGTTACTAGTGCTCATGAAAACTATTAAACTGCACAAATCGAACACAGCCTGCCCTGAATGAAGAATACAGGCATATCCGGGTTTAACCCGCCACGTGCCAGTGCCATTTTAAAACGGTCTGACATAATTCTGTGGCTAGTGTCAGTGCCGTTTTAAAACAGTTTAAAATAAAGAAATTCACTGTGACTGCATTTTTCAAGATTCAGGGGTAAAAATTGGCAGGCATGGATGGTAACTGTTCCTCTACCATCCCACAGGATATCAAAGCCGTACACTCACTCACTCCCCCCCTCACGCTCACTCTGCCTGTGCGCCTCACCCAGTGCTGTACATAGTGAAGGCATTTTGTAAATATTTTCATGTAAGTGTAAGTTGTAAATATTTTCTTGTAAGTGTACGGACTATATAGTGAAGTCAAGTTGTAAATACCTTCTTGTAAGTGCCAGGACTGTACATAATGAGGTCAGGTTGTACCTATCTTCAAGTATGTGTAAGATAATGAATTCACAGTGAGAAAGACACACAAATTGTGATACCTGTTGAAGTAATAAGTAATCAGAAAAGTGTACGGAACATTGCTATACCTTCCCAGCATTAATACCTAAGTATACCTTACACAGGAAACGGCTTTCTCTCACGTTCATGGCGAGCGTGAGAGAGCGGGTATACCTGTATACAAGTATGCAGGTCGCAATAAAACCCATTTCTGAGCTTCGGTGAGCATTTTAATGGTGAAATTCATTGTTTTCATATCAAAATCTGTCATTTTAGCCAATAAAAAAATGGTCGAAAAATGGCCGGCACGGAAGCGGCCCACAGGGCTAAAAATAGCTGGCACACGGTGGGTTAACAATGTAACTGGTTAGGTAAAACCCCATCCTTAGGAAGGGTATTGTATATCAGGGTACAATTACCTCTCAAATAACACAAGGGTTAGGTTCCTGGAGAGGTCGTGTTACTTAAAAACGTGTTTTTTTTAAATAATTTTCCCATAAGAAACAATGGTAATATTGGGATTACGTTCCTGGACTCTGGGAAAGTCTACCCATTTGGGGAGTTATGCTGCTCTAAACTTAAAAGCAACAATATTAATTTCAAGGAAAATCCACATAAAAAACAAAAACAGTATATTTGGGGAGAAATAAACAACATTTGAGCCCTAGTTTGGCCAAAGCATTGTTTACTTCTCCCAAATTACATACTGTTTTCTTTTTTTACGTGGATTTTCTTTTAATTCTGCTTCATTCAAGGCATTGTGAAAGTTCCTCAACATTATTAATGCAGTAGTAGGTCATAAAAACACTACAGTAAAAGCAACATTTTCATTACAGTAAGTAGGTCACAAACAATAACAACACACAGCCTCACTTCATCTATGTATCACTCGCTCCCCCACCTCCCACCGCTCCCCACCCTGAATTTGTTGACTCTCTTCGCTCTGCTGTCCCTCCTCACTCTGCTGTCCTTCCTCTTCCTCTTCCTCCCGTGCTACTGGTGATGAAGATAACTCTCTTAAGTTTTCTGTCTTCTTCATAATGAACTGCTTTATCTTGGTCTGAGTGGTTTTCTCCTTTCTGTTCTGCAGCATCAAGTTGTAACAGCTTAGATCTGCCATCACTTTCCTGGCCAAGTTTTGTCCAAAAATGAGCCAAATTGCTCAGAATGGGGCCAAACTTCATTTTCGATTATTACAGTGTGAATAAAACCAGTTTAAGCAACAAACAAATAGAAAATTGTATTTATGCATAAACTGCCACACACGGTCTATCAGCTCGGGACTGTCCAAGGCACCCACAGCTAATCTGAAACCATCACGTACGTGTAAAGTTGCGTTAAATCGAGAAACCCTTGTTAGTTAAACATATCTCCTTAAATATCTGCTCGTGTTAAAACGAAAACGTGTTCTTTAAACTCGCGTTAGTTGAGAGGTTACTGTACTTTTAATATGTACAGTAATGTGAAGTGTTCACCACCCTTGGGTTCCCCCCCCCCCAACCAAGCCCAAAACCCATGCAAATGAGCCCAAAAACAAGTTTTACCCGCCCCGTCCCGACCGATTTTCCACCACTGACTCCCCCCAATCCCAACCAATTTTGCAAAAAAAATTTTTTGGCTCAAACCTCCGCTTTTGGCTAGAAACATCAAAAATTAATATAGAAATTGCTCATCTGAGGTTTAAAATACTTAATACAGGTAGCAGTAACTCTTACCTTACTGAGTGTTCTATTAGGCTGGCTCCAAAGAAAACAAGTTCTATGGGAGGGTAACTATTCCACACCGCTCATAAACGGTATTTATTTATTTATTTGGTACGAATTTATATGTAGTACGAGAGTATATTGGTTTTCACACAGTAATATAGGCAATATAAGCATTGTTTCACTCACCAAACACATCAACATACCTGACCTTTTTTGGCGACATTACCTGATCATCATTTCTGATTGTTTCTTCCTCTAATGCTACGTAAACTTTGTCCTCCACATTGTCATCGATTGGGGAATCACTCTGGCCCTAAATTTCGTACTGTGGCACGACATGTCTTTACTGGCCAAGTCACTGGTAACAGGTGAACTGCTGAGACAATAGCGTGAGGAGGGGGGGAGGTCATGCGGGGTAAGGCATTGTCCGTGCCTGGCATCTTGTAGAGGAAGGTGTCCCGTGTATACGTACCAAAAGTCACGCACGAAAATTGAAAATTGTGCAAATTAGGGACCTTGCAATTGATGCGCGTTTATATAAGTCAATAGGACTGACAGTGACAAAACATGTGGATGTATATATACCAGTACGTCAATGGGACGCGGCAGGTTAAAGCCAATTTATATAGCCTAACAGCCATCAAGGAAGCTAACCTAAGCCTAACACCTCTAAATAACTCACTAAAACCAACAAATAAAATCTAAAAATCGTCAAATATAAGTCAGGAAAAAATCAAGCTTAGTAAACTGTACCCCAAAATGACAATGTTCACTTCACATATGGCTAAAACACATTAAGTCTAAAAACCGTTTATAAATCAACCTAAACACAATTTTAGTCTAAAATATTGTCAAAAAAAAAAAAAAAAAAAAAAAAAATCAAAATGCATTGTTAAACCGGGGTTTGGCCATCGTTAGGTGGGGTATGGCGGTACAGTATTTCTACTCCCATTGTTAAGCCATGGTATCTCATCTAGGGGTATCGTATATCAAGGTATTACTGCACTTCAAAATAACATGTAAATATTACATTTAAGCAATCCACATTGTGTGGAAAACAGAGAAGATTTACAGTAGACCCTTGCTTCACCATACCCCACTAGACCAAATATCAGCTTTAATGAACATTTTGAGGGCCCCTGGACATACCGTCATACATATTGGATACTATCTGTTAAATGATAAAAAATCACGGGGACCATCCAGATAACTATAGGCCCACTGGACACTTTTTTGCATTTAATGTATGCTATCCATCACGCAGAGAGTATCGCACAGGCCTAACGGATTGTTTCCCGCACATTGGTTGGATGGCTTGGAATGCAGTTACCAACGCTGGTGGTGGTTTTCCCCAACTGCCTGGGCTTGGTCGGGGATGTGCGGGTGGGAAGCAGTGGTACATTGGGATATTTCCAGTAGGTCTGGGTGGGATAGGCAGCTGTGGACACCCTGTACTGCACATGGTCAAAGTCAGTCTTGCTGCATCTTTCACTGTGTAAACATCTCTGCCTCCATATCTCATGTCTTTTGAATGTGAAAAGTGTTACCCCAGAGTGACTGTGAAAAATGGTTTCTCATAAGGAATCATCTTCCCACTCCTCCACTGAGAAAGCATAGAGGAAGATTTTAAACTTTATGGAGATGGAAGCGATCGAGACACATTAGCAGGGGTGACCTCAGTTGCAAATTTAGGATTAAGTGATCGACCCTGCATGACATCCTGAAGGCCAACAACAAAACAAAGGGCTTCTAAATATATATGGAAGGAGTGAGGAAGGGAAAGGATGCATTTAGGAGCAGGAAACTGCCCAACCAAAAACTAGACTCAGTGGTGAATATGTGGTACACAAAAGTATAAGCTGGGGATGTTCCTGTATGTGGCCTGGATATCCAACATGTTACTCAACTAGGAGAAGAAAATTTCTAGTGTGGTGATGGCTGGCTGAGGAGGTTTAAGGGATGTCATGGTATTATTAATAGGGTCATAACTGGGGAGATGCTTGATGCTGATGTCAATGCTTTGGAACCATTTATCCAGCATCTTAGAAAGCTGATGGAGGACGAGGGCCTACATGAGTTTCAAATCTACAGTGCAGATAAGACTGGGCTATTCTAGTGTGCTCTTCCTCAAAATACCCAGGCCCTGAAAAATACTGGCAGCACTCCAGGGCATAAAACAATAAAGTGGCATCCCTCCATTCTAGCCTGTGCCAACACTGATGGCTCTTGTCGTCTACAGCCAGTAACAGGTAAAAGCAAGTAACCTAGGTCACTCAAAGACATCATGGCCAAGCTTTCTGTGGGGTAAAATGGGAACAAGTCTGCCTAGTTTAACCAGGATATCATTAATGACTGGTTCCACCACAGCTCTGACCCTTATACGAGGCAGCATCATAAAATGTATGGCATCAGCTTGACAACATGAAAGCATTGTTGTTGGTGGATAATAAACCAGCCCATCCTTCCTCCACCAAACTCAGCAGCAAGAATGGATGAATCATGGCTTTGTTTCTGCCAGCTAACACCATTGCCTTCATCCATCCTATGGACCATGAAGTCACAGAGATTGCAAAGAGGTACTACAGAAACCTGTACGCGCAACAGTGCCTCTTGTGATTGAGGATGGGATGGACCAAGAAGGCTATGAGGACACCTAGGGCAATAATACTCTGCAAATTTTTAAAAATTACAGTGTCAAGGTCATCATTTTTAACTCTGCAGAAGCGTGGAAGAAAGAGTGACTCTTGTCACATTCAAGAATGGGTGGTGCAAACCCCTCTGAACCCCCAAGACTCTAGCACCATTGCATGATTCTGAGGAGTTTGAGCCACTGAGGATGAAAGAAATGTTGGTAGCTCCAAGGCAGGTGAACACTGCTGTGGAGGAGCTGCAAGAGTGGGTGGATGAGGATCCTGGTGTGCTTGGCCACCTTGACCAGACACAAGAGGGAACTGCTGCTGAACTGCAACAAATCACTGGCCAAGGATGAAGATGACGAGAAAGAGAAAGTGGAGCACTTCCATGTTCACTTCTCTGTTTCTTATCACTGCTTTCAAGGAACCAGCAACCTATCTTCCTTGTTGTACCCTTTCAAGCACTTCCCCCTCTAAACTCCCATCCATACTCATCACACTACCCACGTACTTAAATGCATTCACATTTTCCATTTCCTCCTCATCCAACCTATCTGTACATTCACTGACTTCACCTCTCTCAAAGACCATAGCTTTACTCTTCCCTACATTCACCTTTAGATTCCGTTTCTTACACACTCTCCCAAACTCTTCTATCAAGCCTTGCAGCTCCCCTTCGTCTTCACTTAACAACACAGTATCATCTGCAAACAACAGTACAGGGAGTTTCCAAATACTGCACTCTCTCAATAGGGCTGCTCCAACATCCACTGCTCTACCTTGTGTCTCTTTTATAACCCCAACCATATACAGATTGAACAACCATGAAAACATGACACATCTCTGTTTCAATCCAACCTTCAAACAGAAAAAATTCACTCAGTTCACTATCCACACGCACTGCGCCTTACCACCCTCATACATACCTTTCACGGCATTCAACAATTTCCCATCTACTCATATCCTTAATACTTTCCACAATCCTTGTCTATCCACCCTGTCATTTGCTTTCTCCAAATCCATGAACAGTCTACATCCATATATACAAGTACAGTGTACAATACATAAGTTTCCTACCTTTTTTACTGCAACCTGGCCCTCTCCCCCTCATGACTGTTGAGTTGCAATGCAAGGCTGTAGTTACAGAGTACTGTGCAAGTCATGAAGAAGTGCTTGACAGGGGTGTGAAATTATGGGCCAAGTTAGTGTATAATGGATATAATTTTCATTTTTTAAACTAGAATATGCTATTTTGCTCATTTATTCCATTATGTGCTTGAAATCTCACTTCGGGGGGGGGGGGGGATCGGACTTACCAGATTATTGGCTTTATCAGATTAAGCTTTCCCACAACTGATCTGGTGCAGAGACGGTCTACTTTACTGTGTTTATTATTTACTTATGTACTGAATTTCTTAAGTTCTTCTACTATTGTGATTAACTGAAAGTTTGTTTATACTTATCCATGTTGGGAGGGGACTTAAATGGTCATGTAGGTGAAGCAGCACAAGGTTATGAAGGAGTGCATGGGGGATGTGCGTATGGTATAAGGAATGCAGAAAGGGAAAGGATACTCGAGTCTGGGGAGGCAACGGACATGATTGTGTGCAACACATATTTTAGGAAAAGAGACAGTAGGTTAATTACTTATGAGTCTGGGGGAAATAACAGTCAGATAGATTATTTTCTGGTTAGCAGGGCCGACAGGAGGTTAGTGAGGGATGTTAAAGTTATAGGGAGTGAGGAGTGTGTGCAGCAGCACAAACTATTGATTTGTGATATGGTGCTTAAAGAACGAGTGATGAAAAAGAGGACTTATGTACCTAGGAGGAAAATATGGAAGCTGAAAAACCAAGTAGTAAGGGATGCCTTCTATAGCGAGATGAGGAGAGTGGTGGCTGAACAGGGAGCTGTAGACAGAGGCGTTAATAAACAGTACAGAGCCCTCAAGAACAATTTCTTGAGAGTTACTGATGTAACATGTGGTTGGACAAGAGGACCACCAAGACATAAAGTAACTTGGTGGTAGGATGAGGGTGTAGAAGCTGCAGTTAAGGAGAAAAGAAGGCTTTTCCGGGAATGGAAGAAAGGTGGTAGAAAGAGGAATATTTGGCTACCAAGCGTAGGGCTAGAAGAGAGGTATACAGGGCAAAGTCTGAGTCACAGAGACTATTACTTGATAACCTGAATCATGTGGAAAGGAAAAATACATTTAGGGTGGCAGGTCAGGTGAAGAGGGATAATCGGGATATTATAGGAGAGCAGTGTGTGAAGAATGATGAAGGAATGGTAGTGATGAACAGTGAGGATATTAAAGATGCATGGAGAGAGCATTATAACCGGTTGTTGAACGAGGAGTTTGACTGGGACAGGGAAGGTTTGGAGCCAGCAGATCCAGTGTCTGCCCCTTGGCCTTTGATTGATACTGCTACTGTGAATGAGGCAATAGGCAGGATGAGGGTGGGGAAGGCAGCAGGTGTGTCTGGGTTGACTGCCGAAATGTTGAAGGCCTCAGGCGATACAGGGGTGAGTTTAGTCACTGACCTGATTAATAGGATTATTTATGAGTGTGTTGTCCCAGATGATTGGCTGAAGAGTGTAATTGTAAATGTGTAAAAAGGGAAGGGTGATGCCCTGGAAAGAGGAAATTATAGAGGTATAATGCTTTTAGATCAGATAATGAAGGTAATGGAAAGAGTTTTAGAAGGTATGATTCAAGAAAGAGTGAATATTGATGAGATGCAGTTTGGGTTTATGCCAGGTAGGGGGACCACTGATGCTATATTCATTGTTTGACAGCTTCAGGAAAAATATATTGGTAGGAGAAGGGATCTTTATTTTGTTTTTGTTGCTTTTGAAAAGGCCTTTGACAGAGTTCCTAGAGAGGTGGTGAAGTGGGCAATGAGAAAGCTTGGCTTGGAGGAGTGGCTGGTTAGGGTGGTTATGGCTATGTATGTGGGTGCTCACACCCAGGTAAGAGTGAATGGAGATTTGAGTGATGAGTTTTCCGTGAACGTTGGTGTGCATCAGGGGTCAGTCTTGAGTCCCATGTTGTTTATCATGGTACTTGAAGCCCCTTCAGGTGACTTTAGAAACGGACTCCCGTGGGAGTTGTTGTATGCTGATGATTTGGTGTTGATTGCAGAGAACGAAAGGGAGGTGGAGGAAAGGTTTAGGAAGTGGAGAGATGGTATGGGGCACAAGGGTTTAAGGGTGAATCCGGATAAAACATAAGTGATGATATCTAGGGTTGGTGGCGGTACTGTCAAAGACGAGGGAGAGTGGCCATGTGCAGTTTGCCACAAGGGCGTGGGAAGTAATTCCATCTTGTGCAGTGTGTGTGATAAATGGGTGCATAAGAGATGTAGTGGTATCAGAGGTAGACTGCAAGATAATGCTGATTTTATGTGTACGGCGTGTCAGGGTGAGCAGGTGGAGATTGTTAGCCGTGAAAGGATTGAACTTGCTGGTGAATCTCTTGAGTATGTGGAAGAGTTTTGTTATTTGGGAGACATGTTGTGTGCTGGAGGTGGGGCTAGAGCTAGCTCTGTAGCTAGGGTGAGAAGTGGTTGGAAGAAGTTCAGGGAGCTCTCGCCTCTCCTGACATTGAGAGGACTCTCCCTACGTGCTAAGGGATCTTTGTATGCAGCATATGTTAGGAGTGTAATGCTGTATGGTAGTGAGACCTGGGCAGTGAAGGAGGAAGATATTCGCTGGCTCAGACGTACAGAAATGACAATGATTAGGTGGATGTGCAGTGCGTCCCTGCGTCCAAGGCCTTGAGGGGCTGGGTTTACGATGGAAGAGTTGAGAGGTAGGATGGGATTGGAGTGTATTGGCGTTGTGATGAGGAGAGGTAGATTGAGATGGTTTGGACATGTGAAGAGGATGGGGGATTATAATTGGGTGAGGAAGGTGAGAAGTGTTAATATTGGGGGTGGGGTTATGAGAGGTAGACCAAGAAAGACGAGGACGAGGTCATTAAGAGTGACCTCAGGATTAAGGGACTGAACAGGGAGGCTGCAATGGATTGTGCAGCGTGAAGAGCCACCATTAGGTGACCAAGGCCGACACATGCAAGCATGTTGGAGCCTTTAAAAAACGAAAAAGGAAAAGAAACATGTTGATATTTTCTCTTGTTCAGTTTCCAGTAAAGTACACTGAGATCACTAAACTGTGGGCTTAATGGGGGGGAGGGGGGTGGTATCTGGGGGAGCATCAAGAATTTGTGGGGGAGTGTATGTTCACCACACCTGTCCAGTAGCTACATTACTGACCACAATGTACTTTGCATTTTTTAATACATTCACTACATCCATTCTTACATTCATCATACACAGCTCTTACATTCCAACAGGCCACACAAACTTGCTTATTCCTGGGACAGGACCCAAATCCGATTAAGAATAGAGGATGTGGGAGTGCTAATCCCAATCATCCTCTCATATTTTATTATTAGGCCCACAGGGAATATGAGGGGCAATATTCTTCCTCTCTCACCCCTTGGATTAGTTATATGGTTACCACCCAGTGTAATAAGTGATTTCCTGAGTTACAGTAAATAACCTGAAGGCAGTGCATGGATGGTGGGTGCCCCTCCCACCATAACTTTCAACAATCCAATCTGCCCTTACTTAATGTTGCTCTTTATATCATAGCACACTTACCCTTTTCAAGAATCACATCCTCAGATCACACTCATTTAACATGATCTAAACCAAAGACCTCTGGGAGTGCCCAGCTGAAAAACTGAAAATAATGCACTGAGTTCATGTCAGTGTGAGGAAGACAGAAGACCATGATAAAATCCACTTTGTTGTCAAAGCCATGACAAGACCTGCTTCAAACCATGGTGTGTGACTAATCCCAAACTCCATGGGCATGCAACCTACCTTAAATGAGTGGGGTTTTGAACAAAGCACCAAGAAGTTTCTCACTGGAGCACCATCAAACAGTTATTGTCGTTACTGGGCTACCCCAGTCTGTCTGACTGAGCAAGCTCATCAACCACTGGCAAGCAACCACCCTTGCAGGGCCATCTCATGCAGAAAACTGGTGTTCCCGTGTGGCGGATGGTGCCTCACCATGGTGAGGCATGAGGATAAGTGTGAAGATTTGGTTTCTTTGTGGATGCTGCATTTGTTGTCTCTCCACCCAGTTAACAGGGGCACCATAGTAAGTGCCACATCACCCTGTTATTTGGCTAAATGGTTACCACTGAGTGTTGTAAATGGTTTCTTTAGTTACAAGAAATCATTTGGTTTGTCATTCAGTGTAGAGCCATCTAAAGTGGAGGAAAGAGTAGTAACAGTGACAGGATGGATGGAAGAAACTGAAAGCAGAGGAGGATAGACACAGAAAAAGAATCATAGACGAGAGGTAAGAAGTAGGTGGCACTATATCAATTTGGTGGATGATGGGCACCACCACCTGCCACCTGCATCATGCAGTATTTATGGGATATTAGGTTTCCTATCATCTCTGATCTCTACCTCCTAGGTTAAGATCACAAACAACATACAGTAACAGTACGGTAGGCTAGCTATTGTGAACATAATTCATGCACTTCTAGATCCATTTACCATGGCATTAGCACCAAAGGAAGACTCAAACCTGTCTCATAAAACCAGTTTTTGAAGATAAATGCAAGGCTGACAGTGGCTAAGAGAAGAAAGGGAATCATGAAATAAATCATTAAAAGTTGCATGTCAAGTTCAAATTATGGCTTACCTGGTCAAATGGCATCTAAATGGGGCTTTGACAGAAGTGAGTCCTGTTCATTTAGTTGTCAGTTTCCTCCCAACTAGGAAATTTCTGACCACCACAGCTCCATTACTATTGTGAGTTGAACAAAAAACATTTCATGGGTAGATGTGTAACACTGTGTCCACGACGATGATCCATTTCAAATCATATTCCAATGGTTACAAATTTGGCAATAATGCCATACTACAGAGGCTGTTTTGCAACTCCCCCTGCTGCAGTCCATGGATTAAAACCCTCTACAGTGTTCTAACCCTGGTCACTCTGCCATACTTAGATTTATCCTGCCCCATCCTATCCTATTTGATCTGTCCTCTTCCTAGCCAAACTTCTACCCTCTTTTCACTGCTATCTCTCATTCTTACCTGCAGTGTGGGCAAGATGAGGGTCAAGTCCACGGGAGTCAGCCGGGGTGAAGAAATACCAGGTTCGCTCCAGTACTCGATAAACGTTCTTGAAGAACTCAGCTTTCCGTTTCTATTTTTCCTCCATGATGGGTGAATGATTATTATTTATTAGGTTAAGCATGGATTTTTAAAAAATATAACTGGTTTAGTCATCATTATTCATATTCCAGTACGTATAAAGTTTATTGAAATATCCATCCATTCATCATCCAATCCATCATTGCCCCATCCAGTGCATAGCAGTTCCAGACTAGGCCATTCAGCCTAGACATTTATGGCAAGAGTGGCCAGTTGCTCATCCTTGCGTGACATTATGTAAGTAATAAGCCCTAACCATACCTCAGACGTTAACCTGTATGGGCGACACCCAGCCAGAGTGCCTCCATCCACTAAACTATAAGGCGTTCATTTACTAGTTATATGGTTACCACCCAGTGTAAAAAATGGTTCCCTAGTAACAAGAAACCATTTGGTTTGTTACTCAATGTACAATCATCTGAAGGGAAGAGGGCATTTCACCACACACTCTATCAATTCCTAGGGCCTTTCCCATCTTGATCATCTTCATTGCTTCCACTACTTCCGCCCTACTGATCTCTTCCTCCAGTCTCTCACCTCTTCTTCTTCCAGCCATTCCCCAACCACTTATACTCACACTGCTCTCACTCTCAACATTCAACAAATCCTCAAAGTGCTCCTTTCATCTCCTCAATTTCTCCCTCTTCTCCACCAACAATTTATTATTCCTATCTTTCACTCCTCTACTATTTCCCCTTTCACACTGCCATATTTTCTTTACCTCCTTCCAAAACAATTTCTTACTCTCCCTCCATTTCACACTCTGATTCCTCCCTAACTCTTCATCCACTTCTTCTTACTCTCCTTCACCAATCTCTTCACCTCCCTTCTCCTGCTCACATATACCTCCCTCTTCTCTCTCTCTCATCTTCTCCCCTACCTCTACTCGCTAACCATTCACTATATGCCTTCTTCTTTTGTTGCACAGCTCGTTTTGCCTCATCATTCCACCATGCTGTCCCTTGCACACCCCTGCATCTCCTCCTCACTCCACAAACCATCTCACACGCTGCGCCTATCTCTTCCGTGAATATCTTACATACATCTTCCACCCCTTTCATCTGCTCTAACTCATACCTTCCCAATCTTTCTTCCACTATGCCCTTATACTCTGCCATTTTCTCACTATCTTGCAACTTCTCCACTCCTCTCACAGGAGCTGTTCCTCCTGTCTTCCCCTTCGTCTCCTCACCCGCTTTCCTTGCAGCCTTACCTTGGCCATCACTGGTCTGAGATTCCATTTCCCCACCCTCTCCACACTCTTGCATCCAACACTTGTCTTCTCATTCGCTCATACACACACACACGTAGTCTATCACTGCCTTCCGTTCCACAAGTGCACCATCCATCCTCCTCATGACACTCCATGTATACCTATGAATCATCTTATGCCGAAAGTAGGTGTTGGTTATTGCCAACCCCTTACCACATGTATATATATATATATATATATATATCCCTCGCGACCAGGTAAAGGCTCTCCTTCTGCTCGACAATGCACCTGCCCACCCGTGCGACAAGGACTTGGTTGCTGAGAATGGCCGTATTAGGTGCATGTTTCTGCAACCTAATACGACTGCTCTCATTCAACCCATGGACCAAGGAGTGATCATGGCAACAAAGCGCCTGTACCGTTGGAAGTTCCTGGACGAGGTGATGGTTGTTCTCGAGGACGAGGACGAGCGCAGGGAAGGACGTGACACATGAGGCAAGCGGACTTTGGAAAACCTTCGCCGCTACAACATCAAGTCTGCGCTGTACAACTGAGCTAGTGCATGGAAGGAAGTCCCTGTGAAAACTCTGGAAAATGGTTGGTCTCATCTGCTTCTCGGAACGGATGTGGAGTACGATTTTCTAGGGTTTGACGTGGATGACTTCCATGCACGGCTACGTACGCACGGCGACGTTGTTGATGTGGACAATGTTCGTGAGTGGCTGGACGATGACGAGGGCGATCCTGGGTATCAGACATTGTCTGATATCGAGATCGCGTCTTCGGTTGCTGGTGTCAGTCCCGAACTTGAAGATTCCGACGACGAAGGCGACGATGATGCGGACTCCTCTCAGCAGGACACTACTCCAGCCATCCCCAAGCTGAGCGCACTCCGGGAACATCTAGAGTTCGTCCTAGACTACCTGGAACACCCGGACTGCGAAAGGGAGATGGGGCCCTTGGGACTCGTGGAGGAAGTGCGTGCTTTCAGGCAGCGCATCATCAATCGCCAGAATCGTCGGTCCTTGCGTCAGTCAACGATTGACAGTTTTTTCAGGCCCGTGACCCCCGCTGTGCCAAGCCCTGGCTCCACTCCGTTGCCTCCCCAAGACAGGCCCTCATGCTCCGAGCCACAGCCCAGCACATCAGCCACAGTGGAGTCACCGCTCGACGTGAGTTTGCGGCTTTCCTCAGAGTCTTCTGCAGTGGGTACGCCATCACCACGACCCAGCGATGCACCCCTTGGTCGCCTGCCAGTGATACTCTCGGACTCTGACAGTGAATAAACAGCAAGAACTTCTCCGCTAGACCACACGGGAATTTTGAGCGTTGTGCAGTGAAAAAAACGGTGTGTTGTGTTAAGGTTTTTGAGTTGAGAGAAAAGACTCAGTGGAAACAAAATTTAACGTAAATAAACTTCTTTGTTTTGGCTTTGGAAAATTAAAAAAAATTGGGAAAAGTTAATGTGTAACACAAAATTAAACTGGAACAATATTTGGACTAAAGTGAACACTGTGAAGAGAACGGACTTCTGTGTGTTATTGACTAAGTTCAGTGCAAGACTTCAGGAAGAGCGTACTGCAAGTGCTTCAGGAAATCGTTCTTACTGTCAGAGTCCGAGAGGAGGCGGTTATTCATCGAGGTGGCCAGGGACTTGCTGTAAGTAGCCAGAATGTTTCATACTGTACTTTTTTCCATACTATACTTACCAGAATGTTTCATACTGTACTTTTTTCCATACTATACTTACCTCATGCATGTGCAGTAGAAATGTGTTTTTCAGAGTTAGGCTAGGTTAGGGTCCATAAGTACCAGAATGTTTATTAATGTATGAACATACTTCTAAACCCTCATTTTATGTTTCTTTTGCATTTATTTCAGTCATTTATGTGCCTTATTGATGTGATTTGGGTGTTAAATAAGT
The DNA here is from genome assembly GCF_032717465.1 of Coenobita brevimanus. Lineage (NCBI taxonomy): Eukaryota > Metazoa > Arthropoda > Malacostraca > Decapoda > Coenobitidae > Coenobita > Coenobita brevimanus. The sequence continues at coordinate 22,848,044 of NC_137045.1, read as the reverse complement.
GCTATGCATGTCCAGAGGGAGTTGTATAGGTGTTTCTCTGAGTTAGGGTCCATAAGTACAAGTCCATAAGCTGGGGCCCAATATCCGGACGAAACCAATAACCGGACCTACCGATGGCTCTATTACTCCGGATATTGGAGTGATTACTGTATTAGTTTATTGTCACTGTAGGGATTCAATTTCTTTCAGTAAAATACGTAGCATTCACTTTCTCGTCCTGTATACTAGCATTGAGAGTGAATCTGTCACTTTCAGTTTCATTCTCATAACTCATAGTATTCAGACATGCTAGAGTGAAACTTTCACTTTCATTACTCCTATGGTATATACTCGTATTCTTATAATACTACTCATTTACATTTCTATTTACGTTCTCTATTTCATTTATGTATTTACATTTCTATTTTATTTACACTGTGTTATGCACTGTCACTTGAAGTAACTTATAAAACTATTTTCCACTGTTCACGTATATTCACATTCATTACTTTCACTTGCTGTTTACACATTATTTACACATTATTTACAATTCCACTTGCACTGTTTTACTCAATAGAACGATCGTAGTCACTCTTTTATCAATTGTCAGCCCTTTACCTCTTTCCACACGAGGTTTAGTAGGGGGTAAAGGTCACAGGGCCCTTTGCATGGGGGTGAAAAAGTCCCTGAAGCTAGCAAGAGCGAAGACGTATCTCCACACTGGAAGATAATATAATGACCTAGTGGGTCAAACAAAAGACAAGATTTAGAGGTGATGACACACCAGCAAGACTAGACTCAATTCTAACCAAAGAACCTGATGCAACTGAATCTCTGAAATATCTGTGTCCTACAGGAAAAAGTGATCATGTAGTGATTGAGTTTCACATGATAGATGGGAATGTGGCACCAAGAAATGAGCTATACAGGCATGGAAAATACAATTTTGGGAAAGCAAATTTTTCAGGATTGAGGAGATTTTTCGAAGAAGCGGACTGGGCAAAATTCAGAGAAACAAGAGAGATGCAGAAGAAGTGGGATATCTTTCTAGACTTCTATAATTAGGGTGTGGAAAAATATGTGCCATGAGTAAGTGGGAAAGGGAAGTGGAAAAAAGACTGGTTCAACAGGTGTATGATGGCAAAAAAATGAAAGAAAAAAATAAAAAGGGATGTGGCATGAAACAACTGGAGAGAGAGAGAGAGAGAGAGAGAGAGAGAGAGAGAGAGAGATCAAAGGAAGAATATAAAAGAACTAGAAATGAATATACAAGAATACACAGAGAGGAAGAAAGAAACTTTGAAAAAGGTATAACTGACAAAAGTATGGAAGAACCTAAATTGTTTTATAGGTTTGTTAGTGGCAAATTAAAACAAAAGGAAGGAATCAAAAAGCTGAGAGTAGAAGGAAAGGTCTACAAAGATGCGGTAATGCAAGCTGAAATAATGAACAAATGTTTCCAATCAGTTTTCACTAAAGAAAGTGATTCTGTGGAGGAGGAGGGAGTGACTAGGAATGTAGTGTTAAAAGATATAAAAGTAGACATAGAAGAAGTGTATAAATTATTGGAAACCCGGGATTTGAGGAAGGCCCCAGGACCTGATGGAATGTCTAATTGGATACTGAAGAGGGAATGCAGAAAACAAGTGGTGGATAAGATTCATGGTTAAATTGCACGTTCTCTGGAAACAGGGAAAGTGCCTCAAGAATGGGAAAGGGCCAAGGTGGTACAAATTTTTAAAGGAGGGAGTAAAGAAGAACCACTGAATCATAGACCAGTGTCCTGACCAGCATGGTCACAATATTGTGCAAGAGAATCCTAAAAGACAGATGGATAAAATTTCTGGAGGAGACAGACATTTTGGCAGAAGGTCAGTTTGGATTCAGAACTGGGAGATCTTGTGTGTCTAATTTACTGAGCTTCTACTCAAGGGTGATTGACGTGCAACAGAAGAGAGATAGCTGGGTGGATTGTGTGTATTTAGATCTGAAAAAGCCTTTGACAAGGCACCCCCATAAGTGACTAATGTGGAAATTGGAGAATATAAGAGGACTGAAGGGGAATCTCTTTTAGAGTGGATGAGAGACTTCATGAGAGACTGACAAATGAGGACAGTAATAAAGGACAGGATGTCAGGGCGGAGGGATGTAACAAGTGGAGTCCCGCAGGGCTCGGTGCTAGCGCCCATAATGTTCCTGATTTACGTAAATGATGTGGTGAATGGAATGAACAGTTATGCAAGTCAGTTTGCAGACGATGCAATGATTATGAGGAGAGTAGAAATTGAAGAGGATTGTAAAATGCTGCAGGAAGATCTGGACAGGATTTATGACTGGAGCTGGATATGGGAAGTGGAATTCAATGAAGAAAAAAAAAAAAAGTACTGTAAAATACTGGAAATGGGTAAAAGTACCAAGAGACCATCAACGAATTAGTCGATGGGTAATGAACCAATCACACACAAAAAAAAAGGGAAGAGATGGGACTGGGAGTGTTGGTCTAAGGTAATTTGTCACTTGAAAAACAGATTAACAAGATTGTTAGAGAGACATACGAGGCGTTCAGTTGAATAACGATGAACGTGCCAAGTATCTAAAACTTAGATTTAGGTTGCAACACACTCGTCCACCATTTTTCTATCCAGTGGAAAAGTTTTCATGGTACATTCGTCTTTACAACATGGTCGAAAGTCCTATACAACAAGGTAGATTCTTGTCCCAACATGCTGAAGGTTGGTACATGTGGCCTGTGTCTCTCCCATGGAAAGTTGTAGTGATGAAAGACGAACATGGCAGCTAGCACTCCTCCAGGCTGCCAACGAGTGGTGGGTCTCATTATGATATCTTACTCACAGCCAATCAGCGGCTGTGTTGGCAATTGGGTGTGGTTGGATCCTGCCCTTCCCAGCTCTGTTTACATTGCAAGCCACACACATGTGCTTTTGGTCTAATTCATTATTTTCACCTCAGATTTACAGTGATTTACACTGCAACATAAGTGAGTTACACAGTGATGACAACCAGGAGGTCCCTGAGCATACACGGAAGTGAAAACATGATCCGTCTTCTTGGAAACATGCAGTTGCCAAACAAAAACGAAATGCTGGGGAAGCATACGTGAGTTATAGAACAAAAAAGGAAGTGCCAACCAGGAAAATTGGTCCTCCTTGTAAGTGTGGCTGCTTCAACAAATTGGGCAATGATAAAGTTAGTGATCCATTTACAGCTTTTTGGGCAATGAGTGATTATAACAGACAGAACAGTCACACTGCCGGTCATGTGAAAAGTGGCCTTGTGTCAAGGGCCATAAATCACTCAAGCCACGTACGATTAGTTATTGTGTTAAGTAAGCTAGTGTGACTTATGATGTCTGTCAATCATCATTCCTCAGCATTCATGGTTTAGGTGAGCATAGAGTTCATTCTGTACTCGACAACCTGACTAACTGGATCAGTGGAAGCTGACAGGCGAGGCACTGGTCCTAATCTGAAACAAGTTAGTGATGAACAGAAGGCACTAGACTGACAGTATAATGGACTACTGTTAATCCTCACACCCACCACAGGAATTAAATACATGCAGCACTACTGTCCATCGGTTGGTGACTTCTTTCCATTTTTGTGGTTATTTTCATATTACATTTTTTTTTTTTCTTGAGATACTATGGTATGGGGTTAATAACTGGACAGCATTATAAACTGATATACAGTATAAAGTAATCCCTCCAATATCTGATGTAATAAAGCCAAGCTCATGTCCGGAAAGTGGGTCTGTTCGGATACTGGGAAAATGCCTCCTGGACAGGTACTTATGGACCCTAACACAGCCTAACTCAGAAAACCATCTACATAACTCCCTACCGGACATCCATAGCACCTATTTAAGACCCTATTCACACATATATCAGACACAAAGCATGAAATAAATGAAAAGGACCAGAGAATGAGGAATTAGATGTGAGTATGGAAAATATTTTGCAGTGCACAGGGTACTTACAACATGTCCATGGCCGTTATGAAGATTAACCCACCTCCTCTAAGGCTCTGGCAGTGGTGAAAATGCTCTTGAAGCACATACAGTAATTCAGTGTTGAGCTGCACTTAATCCTTTGTACTGTGAACTATAACTGTTTAACACTGAACGTTTTGTTCTTACTTGGGCCACGCCAGTTGCAACCACCAGTTTGCACTCTGCATTTAATCCTTTGCACTCTGAATTCTAATTTCTTAACACTGCACAACACTGTACATTCCCATGTGGTCTACTGGGGAGGTATTGCAGTTTATTCACAAAAACGAGCATGTGCAGCATCCATTGCGATGAGTGTCTAGTCAGGATGGTAGTTAGGTGGTAACAAGGGAGGGGAGGAAGCAAGGGGCTGCACGTAAACACAGATGTTCGGTGCCGTGCGCTAAGTTCAAAGTCCGGTTGAAAAAAATGTTGGATTTTTTTTTCCTTTTTATGTTTTTTGGCCATTTTGGGGTTCCGAAGGGCCAGGCCCAAAATGTCTGGACATTGGGGAGTCTGGATATTGGGCGTCCGGATGTTAAAGGGATTGCTTGTATTTTATTCTTACATGTCTTAAAGTATTTTACCAGCTCTAATTTTTTGAGACATTGTTTACTGAAATCATGCTACTGGTTAATGAGTTACAATGAAGCAAATTTTTAACACGTTTACCTCAAAATATAGATTTGGTAAGTTTGTTGTTATTTGACTAAGTGCCTCACATAAGCTTTTGACAAACATAAGAGTGGCATTTCATTACATGGATGAAGAGATGATGAAAAAATTGACAGTGGCTATGATCTGCCTCTGGCTGGAATATGTAGCAGGGGTGAGGTCCCCAAATAAGAAAAAAGACATGAACAAGGTCGAGAGGATATAAAGAGCTGCAACCAAAATGGTCCCTAGCCTGACATATCTATCATACAAGACTGGAAAAGCTGGGTCTGCCTTCCTTAGAAGAAAGAAGAGAGAGGAGTGACGTGATTGCAGTGTTCATGGCTATGTTGGGAGTAGACAAAATTGACAGAGACTTGTTTGTATGGGGTAGGGGAGTAACCAGAGGGTATGGTAAGAAACTGAAAAAGACAAGTTACTTGAAGGATGTCAAAAAATACAGTTTTCTGTATAGATGCAATGACCTGTAGAATAGCCTGGACAAAGAGATCGTCCCATGGAAAGGGAGGTAGCCAAGACAGGACAACACTCCCAATTTACTCATCCACTCCAACACATTCATTCGCATCTTAGCCACAAAGGGAGAAGGGACAGAGCCTCACTGCACCACACCGCACGAGGCTCAACTGCGCAGTGCAATCAGTGACATCCACAGCAGTGCCCGACAACAGAGCTGGTTTACCCTTGCGACATCATAATAGACCCATCGCCTTACCCACACCTGACCTGATCAGCTGATCAGACCAAATGTGGGAGAATATCCCTTCAGGGCTGCATCACCATTTATTTATTCACAGTTTCTCTCCAGTCATTTCTATCACACACAGCCACTCTTCCTTGCTCAACAGACATCCCTCTCACATCCAACGCTCTCTTCACATTGTCCATCCATCCTATTCGTGGTCTTCCTCTCAGCCTTACACCTCTCACATCAGATCTAGTTATCTTTTTCACCAATCGCTCATTATCCATTCTCTCCATATGCCCAAACCATCGCAACACCCTCTGCTCAACTCGATCAGCCATCTCCCGCACAACTGCAGTTTTCCTTCGCACTTCATCATTCCTCACTCGATCCATACGTGTCACTCCACACATACTCCTCAGACACCTCATCTCCATTACATTCAAACATTTCCTCTCTGCTACACCCACATTCCCTGTTTCAGCCCCATATAATGCAGTCAGTACCACAACACCCTCATACAGCCTTCTCTTTACATCCATTCTAAGCGAACGACATCTAAACACTTCATTCATTCCTCTCAGCACATTTTCTACTTCATTCATTCTAAACTTCACTTCTGCATCTATTCTTTCATCCACTGCTACATGTGGCCCTAAATACTTAAACACTCTACCTCCTCAAGCAACTCACCATTCAAAACTAAATTCATCCTCCTGTCATCTACCAACCTCACACACTTCATCACTTTACTCTCATTCTCATTTACTCTCAATTTCCTCCTTTCACACACCCTTGCCAAACTCCTCTACCAACTGTCTCAATCTCCTCCTCTGAATCAGCCACCAATGCAGTATCATCCGCAAACAGCAGCTGGTTCAGATTCCACTCTCTACCATCAACTTTCACCAGACTCAGACCTCCACCTAACACTCTTGCATTCGCCTCCATTACAACACCATCCATATAAATATTAAACAACTAAGGTGACATCACACACCCCTGCTGCAGCCCCACTCTCACGGGAAACCAATCACTCACAGTATTTTCTGCTCTTAAACACGCTCTACTATTTACATAAAAACTTTTCACTCTTTTTAGCAACCTACCATCAAGTCCATACAATCTTAAAACAGTCCACAAAGCCTCCCTATCAGTTTTATCATATGCTTTCTCTAAATCCATGAACGACCAAAACACATCCTTACCTTTCGCTAAATACTTTTCACACACCTGTCTCACAACAAACACCTGATTCATGCATCCCCTCCCTCTCCTAAAGCCACATTACTCATCACCAATCACTCCCTCTGTACCCTCTCTAACTCTCTTAATTAACACTCTACCATACACCTTACGTACAACACTCAACAGACTTAATACCCCTTAAAGCTTGTACATTCATACTTATCACCTTTACCTTTACACAATGGAACCACACAAGCACCTGCCCAGTCAACTGGCACTATACCTTTAACAAAGCACACATTCTACAATCTTACTAAAAGTCAACAATAGTCGCTCCACCATCTTTAAGACATTCCACAGCACACCCTTCCATACCTGCAGCTTTCCCTGTTTTCATTTCCTTCACTGCCTCCTGCACTTCCTCCAAAATGATCAAAGAATCATTCAACTCTCCCAACACACTTATTCCTTGTACCCTTCCATTTGCCACAATCTCAACCTCCCTTTCCTCCTCAACATTTAACAATCTTTCACAATACTCCACACATCTCTTCCTTATTGCATCCATCTCAATTAACATCTTTCCAGTCCAAAAACTTAAACATATTTAAAGCTAAGTTTGACATGTTGAGACACAGAGACGGGACCCCACAAGCGTGGATCATTTCCTGTATATCATAACTAGGTCAATACAACTACGTAAATACACACACGTGTATATATTTTTTCTTACACTGGAGGAAAAAAAATTAATTGGACTTAACTGCATAATGATTAAACTATGACAGATACTGACTTTATATAAAATATAACCATCTTTTAACATATTCTTTATTATGAGTATATCACGAGAGAAAAACTTCTGAATATATCTATCTATTGCCAGACACCTCAATCCCACAAGGGGTGGCCACAAACAAATCAACTCCATGTCACCCCGTCCTCTGCCATTTCCTTACCCTTCCCTCCAGCTCATATCCCCCACTCTCATATACCTCTCCACTCCATCCCTCCGTCTCAACCTCGGCCTCCCTCTCCCTCTACCGCCCTCCATTTCACTTACATACACTCTCCTTGTTTTGAATAAAAGTTTGAAATTGATATATCCTGCACACCACGGGAAGGGTGGAAAATCCTAATGATACAGTTTACAAACTAAGTACATATAAACTGTAACTATTGTAAAATGTAAAGTGTAAATGTAACCACTTTCAGGTGGGTAAAGGTTGGGTACATTGATTGGTGGAATGCATAACATCTAGGTCACTGCTGCCTAGAAACACACTCAACTGCAGAAGTTCAGTACTAGGTCCACTTGTAGTATGACAGTGTGCTTAAAGCAAATTTATCCTTGATATATCACTTGCCGTTATTCAAAGCAGCTTATGATCAGTCATACAGACTCATATGCGACAAGAAGAGTCATACCTCAGTACCCCATTCATTCAGTAACTTTAATCAAGGGTGTGTTGCCAACCAATGACAACTTAGTATATTTCTGAACTTAACAACCATAAAAGGTTGTGCTTTTCTGGCAACTGTAAATGAAGAGTACTGACTGGCAACTGTTAATGAAGAGTAATGAAATATAAAATCTGAAATACCACTTATGTCTTGAAGCTTAAATTTCACAGTGCCACACTTACCGCTGATTGTAACTTTACTCATGAAAAGGAACTAATTTTTCTTGACTCCAGTACTGCCTATGACATTTAACAAATTTATGCAAATGATGAGATGAAAGAGAGAGAGACTGTCCAGGTTCAAAACCACATATATGGGGACTAACTGAAACTAAATGGAGAGGTGAGAGTGTGAGAGAATGGGAGTATGGATGGGGTACATAAGTGGGAGTGGATGAGAATGAGAGGGCAAAAGAAGGAGTGTGTATTGTTGTGTGCAAGAGATGAAAGGAGAATATAAGAGAGTATGGGTCAGTTGCCTCAAGAATTGTGTGGGTAAGATAAAAAGTTGGACTACAAATGTGGGCAATTGTGTATGTGTATGTGCCAATGTAAGTTCAAGCAAGCAGAATGAAAGAAGAGTTCTGGACAAATGTGGAAGCATGCATGGAAAAGTTTGAAAGGAATGAGAGGGTGTTTTTGACTGGAGATACGAATGGAAATGTAGGGAATGTGAAGGTGGATGGAGCAGTGGGTGAGTGGAGTGTATCTGATGAAACTGATGAAAATGGCAATGCGCTAGTGGACATTTGTGCCGGGAGGGAGTTGGTGATAGTCGATACCCCCTTCACACATAAAATGATCCACAAGTATACTAGCGAGTGATGAGAAGGGTGGTAACCGAATGAACGGAAGACAATGACTGATTATGTGTGCGTGGATGACAGAACGAGAAGCTGTGTAATGGAAGCAAGAGCATATAGAGGTTGGAGGAGTGGACTTTCTGACCACCACTTGATGGTGGTGACAGTCAAGGTTGAAATGAAGTGGAGGAATAAAAGAAGGAATGGACAGGAGGAAGCAGTTCTTACAAGGAGGGTGGAAAGGTTACAAGAGGACAGCACAAAGGCAGAATATAATAGAGAACTGGGGAAGCGATTAGGTAAACATGATTTGGAGCAGATGGGGAACGTGCAAGGTGTGTGCAAGATGTTCACAGAAGAAAAATGTGCAGCATGTGAGGTGGTGTGTGGGGTGAAGAGAAGACAAAAGGGGGTGTAGGGAACAGCATGGTGGAATAAAGAGATGAAACAGGCTGTGGCACAAAAGAAGAAAGTATATAGTGAGTGGATGAGAAACAGAGGTGTGGAAGAAGTTTAGGGATAGAAGAGAGAATTATATGTAGTCAAGAAGAGGGAGGTGAAAAGATTAGTTACAGTAAAACGAGAGTGGATGAGGAATTTGGAAGGAATTTGAGTGTAAAGTGGAGGGAATGTAAGAAAATGTTCTGGAAACAGGTAAAGAGAGTTAGAAAGGGTGTTGAAAGAAGCTAGTCAGGGAGTGAAAGGCAAAAATGGTGATTACAAGTGGAGAAGGAAGAAAAAGTGAGCAGATAGAGAGAACACTTTAAGGAATTGTTGAACATTGAGAATGAACGTAATGCACATATAAGTGGCTGGGGAATGGCTGGGAGAAGGAGGGATGTGAGAAGACAGGAAGAAATCAGTAGGATGGAAGTTGTGGAAGCAATGAAGAAAGTCAAAATGGGGAAAGCTCCAGGAATTGTTGGAGTGTGCCATGAAATGCTGAAGCATGGGGGAGAGCTAGCAGTAGAATGGATGTGGAAGATGTGCAGATTGACCTGGGAGGAATGTAGAGTCCCGGAGGATTGGAAGTCAGGTATAGTTATTCCCTTGTACAAAGGGAAAGGGGAAAAAGAAGTGTGTGGTAATCATAGGGGCATTTGTCTTCTTAGTATAATAGGAAAAGTGTATGGTAGGATACTTATTAACAGAGTTAGAGAAAGAACAGAGGAATTAGTTGGAGAAGAACAGGGAGGCTTTAGGAAGGGGAGAGGTTGTGTAGATCAGATATGCATTCTTAGGTCTTTAGTGGAAAAGTTTCTAAAGAAGGGAAAGAAGGTTTATGCAGCCTTCACAGATCTGGAGAAAGCATATGACAGGGTGATTGTGGAAAGTACTGTATTATGAATATATGGAGTAAATGGGAAGTTGCTGAATGCCATGAGGAATATGCTTGAGGGTTCTAGGGCTGCAGTGTGTGTGGACAGTTAACTGAGTGAATTCTTCTATCTGAAGGTATGACTGACACAGGGATGTGTCATGTCTCCATGGTTGTTCAATCTATATATAGATGGGGTAATAAATGAGATACAAAGTAGGGCAGTAGATGTTGAAGCGGCTCTAATGAGAAAGGGCAGTGTGTGGAAACTCCCTATACTGTTGTTTGCAAAATGATACTGTGTTGTTAAGTGAAGATGAAGGGGAGCTGCAAGGCTTGATGAATGAGTTTGAGAGTGTGTGTAAGAAACGGAATCTAAAGGTGAATGTAGGGAAGAGTAAAGTTATGCTCTTCGGGAGAAATGAAGCCAATGAATGTATAGTGAGGTTGGATGAGGAGGAAATGGTAAATGTGAGTGCATATAAGTACTTGGGTAATGTGATGGGTATGGATGGAAGTTTAGAGAGTGAAGTGCTTGAAAAGGTACAACAAGGAAGAAAGGTTGCTGGTTCTTTGAAAGCAGTGATAAGAAACAGGGAAGTGAGCATGGAATTGAGAAAGTTACTGCATGACTGTATTGTGATACAATACCAACTCTAATGTATGGAAGTGAAGCCTGGACCTTGCTGGAGGGAGAGAAGTCCAAAGTGAGAGCAGTGGAAATGAGTTATCTGAGAGGAGAATGTGGAGTCACATGGAGAGACAGACTGACAAATGAGTCAGAGAAGGAGTGTTGTGATGTGGTGGATGTGACAGGAAGCGTTTGGAGAAACACACTGAGGTGGTTTGGCCATGTGGAAAGGAAGGAGTGCGAGAGACTGATGAGAGTGGAGGGGGGGGGGTAGGGGAAGGACAAGGATGATACAATGGGATGGAGTGGAGAGGTATATGAGAGAGGGGGATTGTGAGCTTGGAGCAACGTAGTGAAATGGCAAGGTACAGGTTAACATGGAGGCAATTTGTTTGTGGCCATCCCTCACAGGATTAAGGTATCTGGCGACAGATAGATATTTAACTTCATGGTACTACAGATGAATCAGATAATAAGTATAGCTAGTTGTACATCAGAAATAATGACAATACTTACAGTTGAACTTCTCTCCACAATACTGCCAAAGATGGTAATAATGGTATTCCAAATCTTGAGGAGGAAATGCTGAAAGGTGTTTTCATTCAGGCTGTCTCTTAGAACACAAAGGCCTTGATCAAGGGCATCCTGAAGCAAGGGGGCTTCATTGCCAGTTTCGCAAGACCGTTCCACTGCTGAGAGTAGTGATGGCATCATCTAGAAATGCAAGAGTAATTTAATGAATTGTAGTTCATAAATACAAAACAGTAAAATTCAGGAATAGTGAATCTGAGTCTACAATAACCAGAAAATATTTTATTCATAATTTATGTAATTCTCCACATAGCCCTATGAAACATGTGCCAGAACTGGTAGCAGAAAGTGTTCTTGTTGAACCCAATCAATACAAATTTCTGGTCAAGATAAATGCTATAGCTACACATCAAGTACTGTACTAAAGTAATAGAAGCATGACTTCAGGTTCTTTATGTTAATATCCTTGGTGTGGTAAGGTGTGATAAAGTGAGTTTGTGTAGTGTGGTGTGGGAGGGTGGTAATGATGTGTGGTGTAGTGTGGCTTTGATGAAATCTAAAGCAGTGAATCACTTCACATCCAGAAATTGTTTGCGAGATATACATGAATGAGCCACTCCTGGAGACACTCCAGCATCTAAAAATATTTAAAAGAGTTGCTAGGCATTATCACAATGTGGCAAAATTATGAGTGTAAGTTTTTTCTGTTGTTGTTACTGTTGAGTAACCCTGGTCAGTCTGGCCAAGCAAACTCCATTAACTGCAGGCAAGCAACCACCCTTGCCTCGCGCAGTGAACCAACATTCCTTTGTAGCAGACAACACCTTGCCACAGTGATGTGCAGGTAAATGTGGCGGATTTGTTCCTGGATGGCCCCCAAATTTGGGTCTCTCCACCAAGTTGACATGGGCACCACAGTAAGCTCCACATCACCCCATTATATGGTTACCATCCAGCATTGTAAATGGTTTCCTGGGTCACGGGAAACCATGAAGTTTGTCACTCACTGCAGAATCACCTGAACGTGGAAAGAAGATTAATAAAAAGTGACAGGAAGGATGGAGGAAATAAGATGAGAGGATTCAGACCCAGACTAGGAATGAAAAAGGTGAACAAAGAAATAGGCAGCACTACATCAAGTGAGTGGATGATGGTCTCTACCACCTACCAACAGCGTAAAAAAAAAAAAGTCTACAATACATGAACAATAACTTTATTAACCCCTCCATGGCCGTGGGTCAGGAATTTTACGTGCACCCCAGGCCGACGTGGGGGCCATTTTCTGAAGTTTCGAAAACTGATTTTTTTCTCTTGCCATATTGAAGAGAAAGTTCAGACGCACCTAACAGTGCAAATCCCAGCTTCCTAGACCCATTCTGTTGCTTGGAATGAAGCAGAAAAGTTGCAGAAATATCGGCAACCGATCTGCCGCCCAGAGGTGCTGCCGCAGTGCAACTTCACTGGTGTTGTTATTTTTTTTTTTTACTCCCAAAACAATGCGAATGGTACTGAAATGTTGCGCATATATATGATGATATCGAATGATTTCAGTACATAATATGTCAGAAATGGCTATAAAAAAAAATTATTATGAATAATTTTTCACCTTTTTGATATAAATTATGTTTATGGTAGTTTCGAGATATTTTTTTAAGTTGGTATAAAATATGTTTATGGTAGTTTCAAGTTATTTTTTAAGTTATCGTTGTGCCCACGCTTGGAAAAGGGAGTGAAATGGTTAAATTTTCAGTCCTAAATGAGAAACTTGCCTGTCCTCTGACGCTAGGCTCTCCCACGGGAGATGAAAGTGGAGGGTCGGATCCGATTAGCAATACAGAAATTGAGTCGCAACTTCCAGCCCCCACAACACGTGCATGGCTAAAAATATAATTGTAATGCATTTTCAAAGCTACAAATAAGTCTAATTATTACAAATGCAGAGACAATGCAGAAATAAATACATTTACAGACGGGGGAACACATATTTTTTCCATAACAACACGTTCACTTTCCTCTGTCATTTTACCCTGTTATTTTAACAATATATGTTGCTGTCTCATACACAGGGTGGTTGTGTGTGCTTTGTAAGGGAGGAAAAAGATTATATTTTCTGTCTGGGTCGAGATAATGGGTGTAACTATGTGTTTTTAGCCCTGGCCACGATCGAAAAAATCGTACATCCACTCATCACGGCAGCAGGTGGTGAAAGACAGATGATATATGAGAGGGTGGAGTTGTGTTTTGCAAGAGAGGACAAAGATGATATTCTCTGCGAGAGGACAAAGATGATATTCTCTGCCTGAGTTGAGATAACAGGTATACTTGTGCTTGTTTAGGAATGTTAGGAATGGCCAGGAGCAAAAAAATTAAAAATCTACCCAGCAGCAGGCTCTGAACTGCTTGATGGGGTGTATGGGAGTGTAGTGTGGGTCAGTCTGAAGACACTCAGAACGTTCATTCACTTCTCCAAAATTTTTGCAGTTTTTTACAGGCCACGTTAAAAAGACGCTTGAGGCCATTTATCGGCTACAAGTCATTCGACGCCGGCGGCCACAGAGGGGTTAAGACCAATAATCAGGGCTACTTACTTTTCTAATGGCACTATCTAAAAAGCACATGATAGAGCCCTCCATTTTTGAAAGTGCTTTAGCTGGGACAGAAAACTGGTCATCATCATATTCATCGGCGAGGCCACACAACTTTGGCAGCTTCCCCACTTCATGCCGAACGAACTCAATGTTGTTCAATCCTGTGCAACTCTAAAAAATAAAATGTAGGTTAATATCTGAAATCTACCTATCTATCCATCTACTGCCAGATGCCTTAATCCCGTAAAGGGTGGCCACAAACAAATTACCTTCATGTCGCCCTGTTCTCTTCCATTTCACTGCCCTACCCTCAGCTCACACCCCCCTCTCTCATATACCTCTCCAATCCATCCCTCCATCTCATTCTTGGCCTCCCCTTCTCTCCCTCCCTTCCATCTCACTCACATACATTCTCCATGTTAGTCTCTTGCTCTCCATCCTCTCCACATGGCCAAACCACCTCAATGTATTTCTCCTGACGCTTTCTATCACACCCACATCCACACCACAACGCATCTTCACTTCCTCATTTGTCAGTCTGTCTCCCCATGTAACTCCACATGCTCCTCACAAATAACTCATTTCAACTGCTCTCACTCTTGACTTGTGTCCTTCCAACAAGGTCCAAGCTTCATTTCCATACGTCAGAGTTAGAATCGCAATACTATCCTGCAGAGACTTTTTTACTTCCATGCTCACTTCCCAATTTCTTATCACTGCCATCAAAGAACCAGCAACCTTTCTTCCTTGTTGTACCTTTTCAAGCACTTCATCCTCCAAACTTCCATCCTTACTCATCACACTACCCAAGTACTTAAATGCATTCACATTTTCAATTTCCTCATCATCCAACTTCACTGCATTCAGTGACTTCATTTCCCTTGGAGACCATAGCTTTACTCTTCCCTACATTCACCTTTAGATTCTGTTTCTTACTCATTCTCCCAAACTCATTCCCCAAGGCTTCCAGTTCCCCTTCATCTTCACTTAACAATACAGTATCATCTGCAACAACAGCACAGGAAGTTTCCAAATACTGCTCTCTCTCATTAGGGCCACTCCAACATCCACTGCTCTACTTTGTATCTCTTTTATAACCCCCATCCATATACAGAAATCCCTATACTGTCCAGATGCCCACTATCCAGACTCCCCACCTACTGGACATTGTGGGCCTAGACCTTCTGAACCCAAAAATGGCCAAAAAAAGAAAAAAATCCCTCAAAAGTCCAAATTTTTTCCCACCCGTAATTTGAAATTGTCGCGCAGCACCAAACAGGCCAGCTGTGTTCACACATGGCCCCTTCACCCCTTCCTTCCTCCCCCCCAGGGTTGCCATTTGGTATTTTTCACTACCAAATGTGGGCCAATTTGGTAATGAAAAATTCGTTCGGTAATGAATCCGAATAATACATTACCAAACGGATTTTTCACATGTATGAGGATACACTGGATGGGGATGGTGGATTGTCTGCTCTCTCTGATTAATAATCAACATGCTGTTAATGATAAGGAGAGTGATTAATATTCCACTTGTATATATAATTAGTGAAGAATAAATGCTTGCTTTACGAATCTGGTAATGAAATGTTAAATTTGGTATTGAAAATTGAGGAGTCTGGTAATGTGGCTGAGTTCTGATCTGGCAACCCTGCTTCCCCCTCACCACCAGTTACCACCTAACTGCTATCACGAGTACATGCTTATCGCAATGGATGCTGCACATGCTTGTTTTTGTGAATAAACAGTGAATAAACTGCCATACCTCCCCACTACACGACATGGGAAGTTATAGTGTTGAGCACAGAAATTAGAATTCAGAGTGCAAAGGATTAACTGTGGAGTGCAAACTGGCGGTTGAAACTGGCATGGTGCAATTAACAGAAGGTGCAGTGTTAAATAATTATAACTCACAGTGCAAAGAATTACTGTAAGTGCAGCACAACCCTGGATTACTGTACGTGCTTCAAGAGCATTTTCACCACTGTCAAAGCCTTAGAGATGGCGGCTACAGACATGCTGTAAGTACCCTGTACACTGCTAAACATTTTCCATAACTACTTCTAATTCCTCATTCTCTGGTTCCTTTTCATTTGTTTCATGCTTTATGTCCATTATTGGTGTGAATAAGGTCTTAACTAGGTTTAAATAGGTGCTATGCATGTGTGGTAGGGAGTTATTTAAGTGGCTTTCAAAGTTAGGCTGGGTTAGGGTCCTTAAGTACGAGTCCAGGAGGCTGAGTCCCACTATCCGGACGGGACCACTTTCCGGACATGCCTTTGGCTCTATTACGTCGGAGAGTGGAGGGATTACTACTGACTGAACAACCATGGAGACAAGACACATCCCACATCCCTGTTTCAATCCAACACTCAGACAGAAAAATTCACTCAGTTCACTATCCACAAACACTGCAGTCTTAGCACCCTCATGCATACTCTTCATGGCACTGAACAACTTCCCATTTACTTCATATATTCTCAACATTTTCCACATTCCTTTTCTATGCACTCTGTCATATGTTTTCTCCAAATCCACAAAGGCCATATACATCATTTTAGTTTTTGAAGGCTCCAACATGCTTGCACGCGTCGGCCTTGGTCACCTAATGGTGGCTCTCCATGCTGCACGATCTATTGCAGCCTCCCTGTTCAGTCCCTTAACCCTGAGGCCACATTTAATGACCTCATCCCACATCTATCTTGGTCTACCCCTCACAACCCAACCCCCAATATTAACAAATATCACCTTCTGCACCCAATTATCATCCCCCATCCTCTCCACATGCCCA